>NC_142215.1:8010600-8320200 GCF_049639895.1 Pseudopodoces humilis | reverse complement strand
GTTTTAAGGACATAAATCCAAGCATTCTAGTTGGATAACCTTAACCAAAAGATCCCTTTCAAATGGAGTTTTTATTGGAGAAGGGCACATTTAAAGTATATTCCTTTGACTTCAAAAGCTTTTCCAATCATTGCCTTAGTGGCACAGAGTATTGCAAAGGACAGCAAAGATACAGCTGGACAGCTTCCACTTTGCATAATCTTTTTCTCTGTAGCTTTCAATGCTTTCCTTTTTAGGAACTTGGTCCATGCTTGCTACTGCTTAAATAAAATCAAAGTAACATAAACAACCTCCAAAATTAAACCTAGCTAAGAAACATTTCTGATGTCACTGTTGACAAAGGGAGGTTGTTCTAATTTTCATCTTTTTTTTTTTTCCCCTTTTACCCAAGATGGATTACATTTGGTCTATATAGCACAATGGAAAATGCCTTAGTTGGGTTATGCCACAAGACACTCCAGGAATAAAAACCAATCTGCTTGGAAGTAATCAATACATGACGCAGTGGATTGTTAACTCCTTCCCAAAGTGCCTTGAGAAAAAATATGACAAAAAGATTGTCTGCTTCTCTGCAGTGTAGATGCTACTACTGGCAACATTCCATAGAGAGAAATTATTTTCTTTATTCTTCAGCTGATATTTCCAAAGATCCAACTCTGGGTGTCTTTATAGGGGAGGGTGCATTTGTAGATGAGATTTACTTTTGCTTTAGCACATTTCCTCTTGAATGCACTCCAGCATGGACATGTAAATAAAGATGTGCACTGCACATTCTCCCAGTTTGTCCAGTTCTATCTCTAAAAAAAGTTGCAAGAGCTTGGAGGTAAGCAGCCACAAAACTCATCTTTAGGGGGCATCAACAAAATAAACATACTTCAGTCATTCACATTCTTTATGTGTAACCCTGGTAGAGGGTTTATTTCTCAACACCAAATATACACCCCTCTCAAATAATAAATACAGTTTATTGCTGGCCTGAGTTCATATCAACAATTGGCACAGCTAAGCTGCAACTGAGCATCACAAATAGAATGCTGTGCCATCAGAGGTTATATTTAATTTCCAAGTGTCCTTTATACCAGCAAACAGTTTCCCACAGGGCAACAGCATGTGTTGGTGTGGACATAAGGAACTTTTTAGTTTTCCCAATGAGCTTCCAGTTGGCTCTAACAACAGAAAAGCTTCATTTTCTGCTTTCTTTCTCTATCCTGCTGCCTCACATTTTCTGCAAGGCACACAACAACATTAGTGGATTTATGGTTTTATTTCACTACACTAAAAAAGAAATTATTTGTAATTCTTTAGAAAGATGGAATTTAAGTGTCCAGTGGTCACTAGCAATCCTCTGATAATGCCTGTCTCCATTAGAACCATTTCTGATAGGTACTTGCCAGGAAAGGAACTACACTGTGTGACTATCTCTCATCTCATCCAAAACGATGGAATAAGGCTTTCACAAACAAGGCTGTGGATAGCATACTATGGATAAAAATCTCATGAAAAATCCCAATAAAAACGAAATTAACCATTCCTTAAAAAAAATAAATAAAGCCTTTAAAATGACAGCACTGCAAGGAATATTCAAGCAACTATTTTGTTTTGTATTGGAAGAGGGAGTACTTTGCACAAACGTCCTGATTCTGGCCAAAACTTTAAAATAACCTAACAGCTTTGGCATGCTGTGGTTAAGACGTTACCGTAAGTCTGACTTGGAAGACTAAAATGTTTCTTTTTTAACTAAAGAGAAAAAAAAAAATCAACATTATCTGAATTTGACATTATTCTCTGACTTTTTATTTGAAGTTTTCAAAACATGTATCTGTCTCTTTTCTTCACTATGTGCTTTTCTGCTGATCCTGGCTTTGATTTACAGAAAACTACCAACATCCTGACAGACTTTATCTTCTCTCTCCACCAAATCTTATGGCATGAAAAAAAAGCAAAACAAACCTATTAGGAAAATATCACATGGACCACAGAAGACTCATTTCCTTCCAGGAATGAGATATTCAGAGGGGAAAAAAACCAGAAGAAAAGCAAATCTTGCTTAAGTTAAAAATGGGGAAATAACCCAGGAGAAGGTCAGCACTTCTCAGCTTTATGACTGGCTCTGAACTTGAAGCACTGTCTAGGCTGAGGATCACAAGCTCCATCTGTGCTGCTTCGCTGGGAAGAGAGGGACAAAGGCTGGGATTGCTGCTCAGCCAGTTTCAAACAAGGGGTCCTTTCACCTCATTCAAAATAACCCAACACCACACTCTCATTATTTAACCAAACATACAACATGATTGGCTGGAACATCCATCTGAAATATCTGACTCCTTCTTCCTTTGACTTCCACACCAAGTTTACATTGACACCCTGATTACCTGAGGCCAGCAAATAACCCACAGGGATAGAAGTGTGTAGGTATCATATACCTGGTTTTGCACTTAATTTTTTCCCTTTCTCTGTGAAGAAGGGGCTGAAGGACAGACTGCCAGCACATGAGCCTTGCTGCTCCACACAGGTGAGAAAAACCACAAAGCTAGGCTGGATGTGCCAAAGTGTTTTCATGCTGAACACAGACCTGAACAACAAACCCAGTCCTTAAAATATGCCACCAGCTGCCTGTAGCTTATGCATTTTCACCTGTTTGAAGTACTCACACTACTTGATTTGCACAGACTCCTCCCTGCAGCAGCACTGTCAAATAGTCTATCATACCAATGATGATCACAAATTCTTCTCTTGATGCTTCTCTATCAACACTGATTGTTTTATTCAGTGTAGGACTGAAAAACTGAACTCTGGCCACAGACAGTGCAATTCAACCCAGAAAGAGAAAACGCCAAGTGCTAAACAAATGAGACCAAGTACAGATTAAGGGCATTTGATAATATTGGTTCTTTTGCTTAGGAAAGTACACTTTGTATTGTATATTAGCTATATATTGCACATGCTGAAAGAAAAGGATCTGGAGTTTATACCTGTGTCCATTTGCCAACTGAAAAATAAATGAAAATAATCTTTTTGATCGCTGAATTTTTAAACAGCTGTGATTTAGCACAAGCCCATTTATTCCCAAGAATCCAGAGACCATGCAGGGCTTGCTGATTTGAACAAAGTAATTTTATTACAGGGTAGAGAAGCCTTGGCAAATTCCATTACTGCTGTAGTTATCTCATTTGCTTTGCAGATTATGGTTGGATTACCACTGGAAATAAGAACAAATGCAGTGATGTTGTCACTAATTTACTCAAACATATAGCGGAACAGTTCAGCCCATGGATATTCCCATTCAACTCTGAAAGTCAATGGATACATGACAATCACCAACACGAAGTGGAGAAGACTGGGAGGGCAAGTAAACACTCATAAGAAAGGCCCTGATTCAGTTCTGTGTGCCCTGAAAAAGGCACTCAGACATGACTAATAGGAGTAACAATCTGGATGGTAACATGAAAGACCAATGGAATTCCACATAAGGCTGTCAAAATCAAAAACATCCCTTAGGATTGTGCTATAGTTTGGAGGCATTAACACTGTGGAGGAGCACTGGGATATCATAAGGGAGCACCATGTGATTTTGAGGAGTGGAGTAATAGAAATGGGATGATATCCAACATTACTAAATGCACAAGCATGCACTTGGGGAACAGTAACAGTCATAAGCTAAAGCAACAGAAATAGGATGGAACTTGATATTAGTAACTGAAACATCACACAATTCAAAGCAAGATTTGCAGCTGACATGAGAAAAAGGCAACCTGGAAGACATATATATTTATATCAGATTTCTTAGGATGCCTGCAGGACTCACCACACAAATAAGAAGGATGCTGTATCCTACACTGCCAGGCAAGACAGGAAATACTGTTTGTGTTATCCATCACTACAAACTCATCTGAAACAACAACGTGTCATGCCAGTGACCTACATGTTGAGAAGTGAAGTGAAAACAGGAACAATTGCAGAGAAAAGTCACAAGGGTAAAGAGAATGCATTCTGAGAACGAAAAGTAGAAGCAGGCTGGATTGTCTTTGTGAAGTCCAGGCTGTCAGGATATAACCTCCTTCTGGAAACACACCAGAACACTGGAGAGACATACAGGCACAAGGCAGAAAAACTCCCATTTGACCTTCAGTGAAGTAAAAACTTCCCATAAAGTAATGAGGACTGAAAATTAAAGAGGTTTCTAGGCATGGGAAAGCAGCAAGGTTTTGGAAGAGTTGAGATGGGGAAAAGACCTCACTAATGCCAACTGGGATTTGCAATGATTGATACTTGGCCACTGGGTACAACGACCCAGAAGATCCTTTTAATCCAATGCTGCTGTCTTGCAGAACTGGTGGCTGAAGGGAACACACTGCCAACATCAGGAGCTAGTGCTGATCTGAGTTCATGTATCTGTAGCTCTGCATTAGCAACATACACCCCTGAGAAGTCAGATCTCTTTAAACATCCCATAACATGCAGCAAGATTCTCATCCAAACTAAACAAAATATTATTTGACCTACACCTTCTTGAGAAGGCATCCCGTATTTCAAGGCCGAATTCAATCACATTTAGAATTACTAACAGAAAAGCAAATCTTTTTGTAGAAGAAAACAAAACAGAAAAAAACATCTATTTTCAGAGCACTTTACAGATACTGTGGTCTTATACTTTTGAGACAGAAGCAAAACTGAAACATCTTGACTCCTATTTAATCCTATTAGCAACAAGAGGGGC
Source organism: Pseudopodoces humilis (assembly GCF_049639895.1). NCBI lineage: Eukaryota > Metazoa > Chordata > Aves > Passeriformes > Paridae > Pseudopodoces > Pseudopodoces humilis. Next base: position 8,315,486 of record NC_142215.1, on the reverse strand, counting down.
TGTTTTCCTCTGCTTCCGAAACCGCATTTCAGCAGAAAACCAACAAGAAATTCACATCTGCATGTGTGTCTGCACACCACTGCACACATTTGGTACAAACCACCTCTTAGGACTCATAATCCCTGGATCAATGTGATTTATGGCCGTGGTGTACAACCACAAAAGGGCAGGACAGCTCCTGGTTTGATTCGTGCCAGCAGGCACTGTCACATTGCAAACAACATCTTCAATTCCTGCAAACGCCAAGGTCAAGTAACCCCGCTCACAATGAGGTCTGGATGAGCTCCACTGTCTCCTCTTGGAATTTTTCAAAGGTAAATACTCCCATATGTAATACTGAGTTCCAGCAGGTAAATGTTTTTCTCCGTAGATCAAAGCTGTATGCCAAGACTTGATTCCCAGAAAAACAGCCTCAAAACAGAATTGATCACAAATACTGAACGTTCTCACGTAACACCATTACTGAGACATCCATGTGTCTAAACTGAAATTACACATTTTCTACATAGGCACTCACAATTCAGTACTTAAGTATAAAAGCATTAATTGGTGTTTTCTAGAGATACACAATCCCTTGCGTCCACCTTCTTAAAATGAGACCATTTTTATGTTGGTTTATCAACAAGTTGATATCTTTATTATTTATCAAGTTGAAATCTTTTGGCCCCAGTTTCTGGACTCCTGCATTACTGGCAATTCCTACAGGTCCCCTGTGACAATGGAATTGAGAAGGGTGTCATGGAAAACAGGCATGCTTTGAGTGAGTAACAACAGCTGATTTATTCTGATCTAAAGCTTCTCAAGGTGAGCTTTAATCAGTTACCCCACTAAAATTCTCCCTGTTTTTCTAGGTGCAAGGAAACCTGAGCCAGGTTTTCAGCTGTCCCAAGGACAGATTGGTGCACACCACCTCCACAAGGGATACAAACCTGCTGGTGGCCAAGCCTTGATATAGCCAGTGCAATGGACAACTGCATATTGTGCTTCACCTTCTTTCACTGGGCCCAGGCCGTTCCTGAATGAACGAGGAACACAAAAACATTACATTGATCGACATGCAGAACAGCTTTATGCCTTCAGACTATGACTACTAATGATTTATCAGTATTTGTAAACTATGCTGGAAACAGGCAAGAATCAACCCAGGGTTCTGTACCCTGCCAGCTCTGTTATGTTGCTATTCAAGCTGTACCTGTTTTCTGTAATATTTCTCTAAAAAAGATAACGAAGATTGATTCAGAGACAGAGTTGGTATAAGATAAAGAATCTGAGTGACACATGCAAAGAGATTTTGTTTGCAAAGGATCCAGTGTATGCAGGACCAGGTGGGGCATTAACCCAGTGGCAAATGAGAGGGCTTAGAGCAACTGCAGCAATAGTACCTGTATCTTTTTCTCATGGTAGTTATTCTGTTCAGAGGTAAATGATCCAGAGGAGCATTTCCACACCTAAAAGTAAATTAATATTTTGAAGGGCTCAAAAATGAATATAAATACATGATGAAAATGCATTTTGAGATTTTTATTACCATCTATAAGTAGCTAATAATGGATATTTATTTTTGGAAAAAAAATGCATATTTGTGTTTAATTAGAACATGCTGCTTCCATAGGCTGAGCTTTTTAGGTGTGCTATAAAAATGTTCTTTATTTTAGAAAAATAAAAGAGACTAGAAAAAAATTCCATTCCACATTCCCCCAGCATAAAGACTATTTGAAATTGATATCCCAAGGGTGGCTAAAGAAAAGACACACTTCAAAATCCATAAAACAGGAGTGAAAACTAGAGAAAAATACATGTCAGGCCCACAAATATCCACACAAACCAATCTCTGCTCCTATAGCTTTCCTGGACAGAAAAATTCCACTGCCATACTTCAGCTACAATGTCTGTAGACATTAAGATAATGTTTGCAAGTTCAAACTATTTACACTGTCAAATAACTTTGTTTAACACTTGTTCATGTGATATTTACACTTGTATTTTGTGATATTTATAAGTATGCCTAACTGTAAAATTTCAACAATCCATCTGAAGCTGAGTAAATAGTTTGAAGGGTAAAAGCAGTTCATTTTTAATGGAAAAATAGTAACAACAATGAAAGAAGCAACCACAAGGAAAGTTCACATTATCTGAGGCTCATCCTTCCCAGAAGGTTTTCCTTTTATTCCTTTAATTTTTTTTTTCTTATCAGTCACTGCCAAGGAGAAGAAATTAATAACTAAAATAAGATTTAGAAATACAAAAACAGTGGGGTTACTGGAATGTGTAAAATCACTCTCATGCACTGGAGTTTAGAGAATCAGGGTGCTAGGAAATATCTGCAATCTGAACTGTTTTGAAAGCTGGGAAACAACCACAAGCAGGACACTAGGCCTGGTTTTCTTTGCACAAACAAGTCCTCCTAACATGATGTGCATCTTGAGAGGAAGAAGAAGCAGTTCTCTCAGTGCTCTGCTGGGCTCTATTTCTTCCATCCCAGTTAAGAGGTGAAAAGGTTCTACAGCTCTGAAGTCTTACAGGTATAAAGTCTATAAACACCTTCCAAAGGCACCCAAGAGCCACACATTCAGCACCCCCACAGGACTGGAAAAAGTCCACCACATTACCAAAGGACAGGTATCTCTAATATGTCAAAAACTGTGCTTTGTATGTTTCATTCTGTAATGAATTTTGCAGTGCTGTTATAAGCACTTATAGTGGACAGAGCCTACAGATGCAATTATGTACTTTCCCCTCCTAACAAAAGACAAAAATTTATTGCAGTAGCAACAGGCTTTTTAGCCTGTTAGCACTAAAACAAGAGAAGTGCTCACAAGCCCCTAAAAAAAGCACTGGGCAGACAAATCTCTGAAGAAGCCCAAACAACGCAGGAGAAGTTGGAAAATGGCAAATCAAAAACTCTCTAACAATTACTCATTTATCTAGCATCAGCCAGCTGACATCTGGTTAATTCATACCAGGCTTAGGTTAATTCCTACGTAGCTGGCAGGTTTGCAACTGAATTCCTGTTTATTTTCAAGATTCTTTTAATATTCTTGGTTCACTGAAAAAATACACAGAGCTGGGTGTTCATTAGACTTGAGAAAGCTTTGTTCCCAAAGTATCTATTTGAGCAACTTTACTAGAATAGACAGTGGCTAAAATTCCATTTAAATTCCATTCCATTCACAGAAGTGAAGCTGTAATGAAGTTCTCTGGAAAAAGGAACCTATACCCCACACTGGTAAGAATATCTACAACAGAAATGAGATGCTGGTTTGTCATTTACTGTTAAGGAAGACTGGTTTCAGCTTTCAGTAGAGCAAGGATTCTAGAAATACTTTGTGTGAATGTGTCATTACCGCTTTAGTTTGTAATCAATGTCCAATTAGTGCAACAAAACGTCTGAAGTCTAAGCTGAGACAGGACTGGAACTGTGATGGGAATACAGGGTAAATGCATACCTCATCCTGCAAATGAAAGAGCGCCTGGATCCCATGCACATTCTCATTGAGGACTGCTGGCCTTCTTTCTTTACTGTCCCCGTCTTCAAGTCCAGGATTCGTCCTAGAAATGCCAGGGAGAGCAACTGGTGTTCAGTACATACATTTAATTCCATTTACTAGAAACTAAATAACAAGAAATTCACAAGCTGAATGCCATTAGCCCAGTTAGGGGGAAAAAATACCAAGGAAAAAAATCTTGATTGTGGTCTCACAGGGGAGGATCAGTTATGTGCTGGTTTAACTGATTTCAGCAAAGCTGACTGAGTCACAGGAATGATGGCTCTTTTCTTGGCTGGCCCAAGACCAACTTCCAGGGCAGAGTCAAATGCATGGAGGCAAACAAGGCAATGACAGCAGACACAGCTTTTGACTTGATCAGCTTGCTCCACTCTTTACCAGAACTGTGGATAAAGCAACATTTATCAGTGCCCTGACAGCTGCTCCTCTTTCCCTGAGCTTGTGCCTATCCAGAGCACTCTCACCACAGTCAGAACTGTCAGGATGGTGAGATGCACAAAGACCAAACTTTCTCCTTGAAGATGGGATACAGGATTTGTCACAACAGCCCTTGTGCTGGGGTTCTTTTAAAGTTGCTAAGAAACTGCCACATCAAGAGCATTTCTAAAGTTTATTTTCAGACACATCAGTGAGATGATCTGATTCACCACACAGCAACACAAGCCTGTGCAAGGTCCAGGGCCAGACCCTGCTCCCTACAACCCTCAGAATCACACACCACAGACACAGCTTGGAAAAGGAATGACAGCCACCAAGTCGGCTCAAGAGAGGACAGGACAGAGGGAATGGAATGCATGCAAAGGGAGGAAGTGAGTGACATTAATTCTTTCATTTAAAACAGAAGACTTGTTACTACAGACAGGTTCAGATGAGGGATTTCAGGACACTGGGTATCACTTAGAATCCTTCTGCTTATCACCAAAGAACTCACAGAATGGATTTTTACATCTACAGCTCAAGTGCTGACTACAAAACCTAGCACAGACTAGAAATGAATCACTGGACCAGATCCACAATGCTCAAGGGCTGGATGCAGCCACAGAAGTGACAGTGGGCCAGAGAAATGCAGTGGAACAGCTGCCAGGCAATTAAATGACAGCCACCAGTGCTCACAGCACATGGCCATGAGCAAACCTAAACGTTTAATGTGGGTTAAGTGAAACTATACAAGCCTAAGTCTTCACTGTGGTATAAGTAGCCAGGTTTACAGCAATATAAGGCACCTATTCTGTATGTACAGAATTGAAGAAAACATGCAGAATTCAAAGTCTGCCTCACCAGACTGACCTAAAAGTCTCTGTCCAAAAATTAAGTTCTGAAATAAACCTACTGCCAAACACCAAGTTCAGAAATACTCTAAATATTTACTTCCATCCATGAATGGGAACGAAATCATTACAAAATAGTTTTAAGATAAAAAACTTAGCAGCATTTTAGTTTTAAGGTATACTCCAGATAACTCCTCCTGGAGGAAAGCCACCCCTGCCAACAGAAGGTCAGATGTCATTTGGTGTTATCTCCAAGGTTTATCTCAGATGGTTAAGAAGGCAGCAAGCCTGGGGAACAACTCCTAAAGGTGCTTCAATTTAAAGCACTGAGCTCTATATTAATCCTGGTCTATGACTCAGGTGTGAGCTGGGAAGAAATCACACCACATGTCCCAGCTCAGCCGTGCTGACCCCACGATGCAGGATGGATTGGCAGTTCTAACACACTTCCCTCGCTGCACTGGACAGTCTGCTGCATTTTCTATAGCCAAAGTCACAGTCTATTTCCCCATCCCCCCAACCAATCAGACAATTTGGAGAAATAAAATACCATCAGGCAGGAGGCAAACTCATTCACAAATGAAGGCATTATACAATAAAGAATATAAGTGCAGGATCCAATGGCTGTCCATGTCAACAGGCCAGTCAAATCAAACCACTAAAAGCAATTTTCTCTTAGGTCAATAACTTTGCCATTCACATAAACAAAAAAAAAAGTTGTTTTCTGTGCACTTTCTTTTTTCATTACAATACAAATTCTTGAAGAGACACCAATATTAATCAAAAAAGCACTGACAGTGAATGTTACTCACACAGCTAATAGAAATTTCTTGTTTTTATCATCTAAGAGCATCTATTACAAAAAAAACACAAAGGATATTTCACAATTACGTGGCCACTAAGTCTAAAATTGCTGACACATGTTCCTTTGGCATGTCTGGTACCCCCAACAACAAAATTCAGAGATTTTAAATTTAGCTTTTTGTTTGGCAATGTCTTTAAAATATGTACCAGATAACAAATAGAGTTCTAAATTTTGCCTTGACTTACAAAATCACTGCAGGGGGTATGTGAGTCAGAGAAATGTTTGCTGTACTGATACTATGACAAAGATCTCTCAGCAGCTTGTTTCAATAGTCCAGTGTGCATATGTCAGCCTTGTAGAGCTCTAACAATATACTGCACATTTTGAAATAAAACAAGCAGCTTGTGTCTCATCTGTTATTAGAATCTTATGATCAAATTATTTTAAAAAGAGGAAAAATTATAGATTAATCGTAGCTAAATACAGATATATAGAACTGTAATTAACTATAGATTATTAGACTAAATCAAGCAAACTAAATAAATTGCACCTTAGTCACACTGGCAGCTCAGTTCAAGGAGGTGGCATGTCCTGATGACAGTATTCCTATCTCTGTTTGTTCCAGCATCCTCAGTGATAAATGCTCATTTAGGTTTCTCCATGGGACAAACACAAAGCACATCTGATGTTAAACTTGGAAATTACATTCTTATTAATAAGAAATATTTCAGGATACTCTGACAACTTCTGTTAACTAAACAGTGCATGTGTGCATTTTTTTTTAATTTCTCCTTCTGGTTTCTTCAGAAGAGCCATTTAACAGCCCAGTGCCACCACCAGCTGGATCCCTTACAAGCTTCCCCATAAACTGTTAATTGCATGTAGCTCATTTTCCTGTTAAACTTCTTCCCTCTCCAGCTCCAGACACAACTCTGGGATGCAGAAAGCGCAGGAGCACTGCTGTGGCTGACACTGCTGTCTTATTGCCCTTTACAGCAGCTGCACAACTCAGAGGAAACCACAGTGTGCTCTGCTGAGAAGGAGAAAGCGAACAAATCAGCACAATGCTGATTAAAATGGGCACATAAATCCCTCTGGCTGGTCTGGGTATAATTGACAATTTGGTCTAATCTCCCCACTACAGTCCCCATCCAGAAGGCAGTATTGCTTCAACCTGTAATAAACCAGTTGTTCTCTGAGCAGGAAACCACTGTGTGATCCAGGAACCTGATGTCAGCTGTTGTGACAGGAAAGGGCTGGCACACAGGCACACAGAGATGAGGACAACGGGCAAGTTCATTATCTGGGTAGAATTAGAGAAGCTACATAAAGCTCTTACCAGTAAAGAGGTAACAGATTCAAGTACTGAGGACACACACCAGAAACACTTCCTGCAGGGTATTTTCAAAGATGCTCTAAAAACATTCACATGATGATCAATGGGGAAAATGTTCATGTTGGCACTGCTGTGCCCCTTGTGTGGGCAAACAGTGACTGGATTATGCACAAACCTTCCCCTTTTGGATCTGCAATTGCAACTGAGAATGTTCAAACTTGTGTTCTGTGCTTGCAATGTTCTGAGATGAACCTAAGCCAAGGACTGCTCTGGGCCTACTGAAGTTCATGGGGTTTCAAATCTGGGAATTTGGCTCAAATCCATTTTCACACAATAGCACCAGCCTGTTAGAAAATGTTCCTCCATGTTTATGCACTGCATGCTAAGGTTTATAGCCTTGTAATCAAACACAGTCTGTTCTTTTTACTTTTTTTGAGTTTGGTGTTTCGTTGTTTTTTTTTTATTCAAGACTCCATAAACTTCAACACCTAATTCTACCACAAATGCTTCCTCTGCTGGTCTCCCAGTTCCCAAGAATGCTGCAGCCTGTAACTAGAAAGAAGGGCTGTTACATAAGGGCATTCTTCTCCAAAATTTCAGTGCAAGCTGAAATGGTTTGGCCTGAAACAACCATACAGTGCCCACATCCAGTCTGCAACATGGAAGAGCCCAGCTCTTAGATCTCAGAAGAAATTAAGCTTGGCCTCATGCTCACAAAAACTCTGCTGGCAAAGTACATGATACAATTTTCCATTTCCCTCTAACTCATCAGTAGATGGATTCCTGTCTTGCACAGAATCATGGACCTGACAGGGAAACAGTCTGAATTAATACATGGATTCTCACCTTGACCTCCATACCTTCAGCAACCCAGCAAGCTTCACCTTTTAGATGATAATGTCTGGTCTTACAAAGACAAAGCTAAATATTTCATAATTATTCTCAGCCACTGATTGTCCACATATTTCCTTCCAGGCAAAATAAAATAAAGGATAAACTAAGTTTGGTTTGGACAAGATAACAAAAGATGACTTTGTGCTCATCAAAAATACTCCACAGGCTGCTCAAGGAAGACAAACAGAACACAGGAATACTGCACCCAAAAATCCTTATGAAAACTAAAACCATCTTTATCTTACTGCAAAACCGGAAAAAGCAAGACCAGGATGGAGGAAAACAAGAGGAAATAATTAAAAATGAAAACAAAGTGATGGTCAAGGTACTGTTACTGCTGAATACAGCTCCAAATATAAGCTCACCCTCAAACTGAAGGGTCAGAGAACAAAGGATTTCTGTGGTGATGTTCTGTATTAGTACATTAAGTCTTTAGAAATTAGCAGAAAAGATCAGCTTAAAAATCTTTGAGTGTTCTACAGTTTGTAGAGAATCAAGATCCAGGTCACTGTTTGGGATAAACAGTCAAGTTGAAGAAAACAAGGTGAAACTTGAAACTGCCATTTATCAGATTACACATTTGCACTGACTACAGCTGAGCAGCCAGCTTTACATCAAGGTGCTCAGCTGACAGGGTTCCTCTTCAAAACAACAGATGCATTACAAATGCATAAACAAAATGTCTCTAATAAGACTAAACAGCCTAAGTTTGATCAATTTATATTAAATTACTCTTGGTAAGCTTATGCCAGAGCAATTATTCTGCATTAATTCAACAAAAAAATTAAAACAAAATAAAAAAGCTTTACGATGTATGCCTCACAACTGTAAGAGATACAATTTTATCTCATGTTTAGTGCAGCTCAGTAAGTGCCTTAAGCTCTATTAAGTGTAGTAAATATACATCCACATCTGTGGATTCCAATAGAGAAAAAAAATTACAGGACACATTAAGAATCCCAACTGCCTTGCAAACACAGTATTTGAAGAATCTCCTTCCAGGACATAAACCAGAAGTTTGCAATATACAAATAGAACAATATAAAAATTTAAAAAGAAAACCAAAACATGGGCAGCCTTTTTTTAGCATTCTGGGGTTTATTATTTACATAAAGGCAAGGCTCATAAAAGCAAAGACTTACCTACCAAGCATATACCCATATCAGAGTACACACCAAACAACAAAATCCTAATAAAACTCTACTGACAAAATTTGCATCCCTCTGCCCCCTCCTCAAGAGGAGAGCAAACACAAGAGCAATAGGAACAGCATCAATACTCAAAACACAGGTGAACTTAACATCATCCTGACTTAAAATTACAACCTAAGGGCAGAACCACAAGATTGGCATCAGTTCCCCAGCACACCCAGAAGCAGTGCTGATTTTTACAGCCTGCCTGTCTCACTCACATCAAGGTTACAGTGCAGATCCGAAAGGCAATGCCCACTGAGCTGCTGGTTACTGCAACACTCCTTCTTCTCATCTGTCAAAGAGTGAATGGTCTGTTCTCCAGCCTGTCTCCCCGATGGTGCAGGAGCCCCTGGTTCTGCCTGGAAGGTGTCTGGTGGCACAGGTCATCCCTTACTGTACACAGACTTTATGGACCAGAATCACCACCTCCATCCCTGCCTTACGGGAAACTGAGGACACGGCAGGGCTGAGGTGCAGGAACAGCGACAAAAATGGACACGTTCCTATCACGTGGAGATGGTTGATGCAATCTACATCTTCCATGATATTACAATAATCCTTTCAGAAGTTTCAAGGACCAAGAAGCACTGCAGGTAGAAATAAGGTCTGTCCACGTATACTTCCCACCTGATGAGGATGGGACCTGCCCACATGGGACTGCACCCTACCAGCCTGCTCTACAGCAGCACAACACTTACACCTCTCTTCTGCCACACAGGATTTTGTGCCTGTTCTCCACAAGAACGAAGCCAAGGGGACACTGGTATACAAATACCCCTTGAGAATACAGTAGAACTATAAAATCAGCCAGCTCACAGAGCTTGGAACAACATCAGGGACCACACAGGGCTTTCCAGCTGTGATTATACTGCACACATACCAACCAAGAAATCTGTGGGATGGCAGGGATAAAATGGAGTTGCTCCTGCTCCAAAGCTGGCACTGCCTTCCACCCAAATATTATGAGACTGCTTTACATCTCCCAGGCTGGGGCTTCCCTGGCCTCACATGCTTGTTTTACCCTGCAGCAGGAAGCAGTCCCATAACCCTACCCCACTGCACACACCACTACATTGCAATACACTGAAAAATAAATGTATCAACATACAAAATAAATAACTGGCTTGGAACACGTATTTGCTGTTAGCAGACATCACAGCAACTTGCAGGACTTCCACACCTGTACTGTTACTTTAGAGGCGAGGACACTGAACTCAAGGAGTGATTTCTCCTGCCTGCAGTCAGTCAGCAGCAGAGGTGCAGCTAGGGATGGGGTCCAAGCTCAGTAACAAAGGTTCTCAACATGCTGTAGCTCAATAATACAATGCACAGTGATCCTCAGTAAGTCCATATAAATTTCATGACACCTGTATGCTTAACAAGGCGCAATCAGCTTAAATTTATGCTTCCAAGAGAAGACTACAGGTTGAGTGTCCTGTTTATATGCAGTGGTAACCTCTGGGTATATCAGTATAAAACCTGAAAACAATTAGCCGAAAGAAGATGCTCAGAGGGCAGGAGCACCTTTGCTATAGAGACAGGCTGGGAGAGCTGGATCGTTCAGCCTGCACAGGAGAAGGCTCTGGTGTGGCCTTAGAGCCCCTTCCAGTACCTAAAGGGAGCCTCCAAGACAGATGGAGAGAGATTTTTCACAAGGGAATACAGTAAAAGGACAAAGACAATTGGCCTTAAGCTGAAGAAGGGCAGGTTTAGATCAGACATGTGGAAGAAATTCTTCATTCTGAGGGTGGCAAGGCTTGGCACACTCTGCCCAGAGAAGCTGTGGATGCCCCTTCCCTGGAAGTGTTCAAGGCCAGGTTGGATGGAGCTCTGAGAAACTTGGTCTAGTGGAATATGTCCCTGCCCACAGCAGGGGGGGAGCGTGGAACGAGATGATCTTTAAGGTCCTTTCCAAGCAAAACTATTCAGTGATTATAAATATAAACCATCAAAGCTCACTCTCCTCACTAGCCTAACTTCTCAGGGGGATTACTTGAACCTCTCTAAATATGTTAAGGTTTACATCATCTAATTGCAAAAGGCGTTGTATAAGCATTAGAGTCAAGTTGTGACATTCCTACAATAGAATGAAGAGTTGATCCAATCAACAGCAAAGTTAAAAAAAATAAAAAAAGAAGAAATGCAATTGAAATGTACCTATTTTTAAATATCTGTCTGTTCCCTACTTACCAACTGGAGACATTGGCCCACAAGGGGGAAATTGAAAAGCTTTCTAACCCCTTTTGTTTTTCAGTAAGAAACCCCTCATGTTACACAGTTGTTTGCTTAATACAACTTGTTATTATAAAAGCTCATGAGGCCAAAAGGTCCCTGCTGTGCCTGCCTTCATGTCTGAGTAACCCGTCTGCATCATGTCATTCTCCACAGTGCTGGGCAAATATGCATCATTTTAATTAAATTAAAAAGGAAACTATGTGGGCTTTTGAGCCTTGCTATTCAGTTAATTTTAAGGGACTATCTGAAGGGATAGTGTTACAGATCACATGCAAGTCTCTCTGCTGATGGACCTGGAAAAACTGGACTTGAAACTGGAGCAAATAACTCAAAGCATATGTTGAAAGTTAAGTTATAACACAAAAAAAAAGCCTCAAAAATCAACCCATAAAACACTTCAACAAAATGTATTTTGAACTCTCAAGAATGGCTACTCAAAGTATGGGGCACATTCAGAATATTAATTAAAACAGCTTATTGAAGCCCATACAGATGTGTAAGCTCTCTGTAGACATAGATACACAGCATCTATCTGTGAACTCTGCAGGTGTTTCCATTCCCAAAACAAGTACCTATGACAAAGTTCATGGCCCCATGATTTGGGCAGTTGGGGAAGCCCTTCTGTCACAAGTATCAGATGTACCTGAAGGAAAGACTGAGCTGTAGAAAACTATCACAGTAACACCTGCCAGTGACCCAAGGTACAAACAGCTCCTCAAAAGACAGACTTTCTAGAAAAAGGGATGGAAACCCCAGAAACTCTAAAGCGCCATCAGCAGATATTCCCAGGATAGAACAGCTATCCAAAATAACACTGGAATACATAATTTATTCTCTTACCATTCACAGCTGCATAATAAATCAATACATAAAGACTGTAAGTAGCTTCTAAACTAACCTATTTGTTTCACTTGGATGCTCAGTAGGAAGCTTTACTGAAAAGCTCTTTTGCCAAAAAAGCTTCAGCTCCTGGCATTCTATATTATTCATACTTCATTATCAAACTCAAGTAACTGAAATTTGTGCTTTGTTAGTAAATACTGGTATTGTCTGGTTCTGAAATCTGGCTGTGGTGACACACCACGGAATAGTTCATTAGAGAAAATAATGACCACAAGATGACCTTGTAAGATACTTTGCTGTGGACAGAATTAAATTTAAACACATGAGAAGGAAAAGAGAGAGAGGAGAAAAAGGCTCAAGGATGCAGCTCGATTGTTTTTACAGGCTACTTCTTTAGTGCAATTAAAATAAGGTGTGTGGGACAAAACATTCATTATAGGTTTTAATTCTCTTTTTAAAGACTCAAGACACTTAAAAACCACATGCAAAAGTCTCCACAGTACAAAAACAGAAAGAAGAATGTCTGAAGACTTAAGTTCACATCCCAGGGACTGCAATAAAACAGATGCAACTAAAGAACACCGCCCGTTGGCCATGTGCCCACTCTGGTTGGGAGCTGCCACACGGGAGGCTTTTCCCTCCACACAGCTCTGGGCAGGGTATCAGAGGGGAGCGAGTGGGAGCTGTGGTCTCAGCAAGCTGGTGGAAAGCCAGGGAAGGATCAAAGACCAAGAAGTGCTGTCTTTGCTGCCACAGAGCTGAGCCTCAGCTAAGGATGGAGAGGCGACAGCAGCAGGGGATAAATCAATTAGGGGTGGAATTCTGCTGCACAAGAGGCACCCCTCCTCCCCATGCCTCCCTAGGCTGCTACTACAACTCATCACGAATAATAAAATATTTTAGTGCCTGGTATTGACTCCATTGAGACAACACAACATTCAAAGTTTCTGTTCCACAAGGCAGATGCTAAGGCTGCATTCTCCCAGCATCTGCTTCCATCAAAGCACTGAAGCACCTGAGAGGGTTTGCAAGTTTGCCAGTGCCAAAACCCTCCAGGCACACTTGGACGGCCTAATTGCCAATGTGTTAACCAGAGAAGTTTGTAAAACACCAGTATTTTTGAAAGGGGGGAAAACCCCACTAACTATATATCTCATGGTGTTTAACAAAACAGAGGAGGTTGAACAAATATTGAACATTAAAGAAGTACCCACCACCCTTGAAACCCAGCAAGTGAAAGTGATCCAGTCCAACATCTGGGATAACAGACCCAAGAATGCAGCAGTTTCCAAGTGGGAAACTCGAGGTGAAGACTGAATAGGAACAGCAACCACAAAACCTACTTGCATGTGCATGTCCAAACACCTGAAAATTCACCCTAAAAGCATTCCCTAATGCTAATCAGGTGTAGCAAGTTTGTCTCAGGAGTACTAGGCTAAAGTTGTTTCCTTGGTAAAAGCATGTACTGACCTCTTTAAACCATCATTATAATTACCAAAGTAATTTTTAAAAAATGCAATTTATTATCACTGGTTTTCCTTCCAGTACTATCCACCCTAATGGAATGTGTCAGCAGCAGGGAGACCACTGGGTCACTGTGTTTGTGTAGGAGTTGCTTTTGAATTGCTTTATACATAGTTGGCTTCTCCCAACATTTGGGGATTTCTTCCCCCCCCAGAAGCAGTCCTAGAGACCAAAGGAAAACAAAATTCTCTTGGAATGTTTGAGAGATTAAATGTACCATACATTTAAAATATAATCACTTGAAAGTACCAATTTTTGAGAGCAGACTGTGCTTTTTCTTATTTCTGTATCTAGTGTGTCAAAGGGCAGGAATAGCACTCTAGGATGTCCTACAGTCACAGGTTCCTTGTTTCCTGCACTAATTCATTTACTCTCAGACAAAATGGGGATGGAAGAAGCAGGGCATTAATTTCCTCCATCCTGCATGTAAAAATCCTGCAGACTAAACAGACTAAAGCTGAAAATCCACAAATTCCCATGCTTGGCACTGCCCAAGTTCTAAGCCCATCTCTGGCTGGCACGGTGACCTTCCTGCTATGAGAACAAGCAGTCCACAAAAATGTGGGCAGGTCTTTTTCTCTGGAACAACGGCACAGCAATGGGCTGGTGTGGATGGAAAGTCTCACATCTGAAACATGCTCTTCACTCTCCACAATGCCAGTGGGACCACATAACTCTACTGAAAAACAGGTATCACATGATGATTTGGTAGTTGTCAACAACAAGGCAAATCTCTTTCCAGATTTCACACTTAAAAGACAAAAAGATGCCTTGCCAAAATGGGCTTTTTCTACAGTCAAAACAGACTGAAATATGCTGTTCACATCACTCATTCATATACATTCTATACATGGCAGTATGTTTCAAGAATTGTTCCTTCTTTTTCAGGGCAACCATAGTGATAAAGTATCTGTTTTCAGAAATCTCTGATACCTTCCATTGCAGGTACAATAATCCTGACACAGCTGTCTCCAGCCTCCAACCCTCCAAGGAATAAAGTGGGGGCTATGTGGGTATGTATGGGTGGGTGGAAAATCCCGTTAAAAATTGAATCAAGTCTTGGACAGTTCTACAGAGACATAAAAGAATTCAGGACATGTCATGTCTATGGAAACTTTCCTCCCCATCCTACCAGCTTTGCTGTATGTTGTTTACTGGGTGCCTGCTTCTCTTCACTCTACAGGTTGTGATGGTTTGTGGACATCCAGTGAAAACCTCTGTTTTATCCTGGGATAAAAAGCACAAGTAGCTATTAACTCTCTATAAACAAAATATCATACAACTCATTCCCTACCTGCCCACGGACAACAGTCTTTCTACTAGGTCAGTCATCCTGTACTAAGATGTTAAAATCAAAAATGCTGGGATCTGGTTTTAATTCTCTGTTCTCTCACTTCCTAATCTGCTGGGCTGGGCATGTTTCAGAGACAGATGGTTCTTCAGGGTTCATGTACTTAAAAGAGCTCACAGACAGAAGTAAAAAAAAAATATAATAATAAAGAAATCAAGTGCTGTCAGTTGAAACAGCCCTTCACATGCAGAGTACCTTTCTGATGCATAAACCTCTGACAAATGTGCTCTTCAGAACCAAAGGCTACAGAACAAAGTCCCAAAGGAGCTCTACGACAGCTTCTTCTTTAGTCAACTGTCTCAGCAAAAATACATTTCCCTGAAAAAAGAGATTTTTTTTTTTTTTTTTTTTTTTGCCAGGGAGTGTTAAGAACTCTGAGTAGAAAAGTATCAGTCTTTGACAAGTATCTTAATGTCTACAAAAGACAGAAGAAATACAGACCTTCTGACAATATATTTTTGCTATAGAACTTCTGGCACAAATACCTGCAACAGACTTTTTTACCCCCTTTTTTTTTTATAAATAGGCTGATCCAATTTTTAAGTGGATGTGGAGAACTAATACAGTGGTTTTCCAATCAAGTACAGAACTCAACCCATATATTGTTTTGATAATATATTACTTTTCCATTAGACATGAGTTTTACTATTACTGATGATGACGTTTAAGGCAGAACAGGATTGTATTTGCAAGGACTGTGTTTCTTGTCATGCCTCAACTCAGTCTTTGAATTTCTTTGGATAATTTTATATATGAAGCCAAAAAAGAGTCTCATCCAGCTCTTCTCTGTATTAGCTGGAGTTCTAAATAATTCATAGAAAGTCAGAGTTCAAAACACATTTGCATTCACTTGGCTGGTTGTCAATATGAGAACCACCCCCTTCCTTCTAAGAAAGATCATGCAGAAATCAGAGCTGGAAAACAGACATGGCAGTATAAGGCAGCTCATAGTACAAAAAATCCTGTGCTGATTTTCAGGAAGATTATATGTTGAGGAGAAAAGTTATCCCCATTCTTCTCTTTCACATGGTTATTTATCGTCTGCTCAGTGCTGTGAATGCCTTACTCTGCTTCTCCACTGGCCAGCCCCTGCTCTCTGGTACTTCCCTCTTTAAAGCTGAACACTAGTTTCCTCATTTTTACAATTTGACTCTATCTATAACATCTGGATTTTGTGGCTGTGTCTACAAACTGCTTGGTAACAGCGGTTTGCAGCTGGACAGAAAACTGCCTAAGCTGAAATCATCACTGCAAGACAACATGTCATTAGAAGGTTCTGTGGGACAGGTTCCCCAGCCCAAATCTATGCTTGTATAACATGGAGTGATGCTTCCATAATATATATGAACCACAGGAAATGGTCACATAATTCTCTCTTCTTCTCAAGGGATATCTATTAGCCCAACTTTTGCTGTGGTCAGTCACCATTTCCATCATAAAGTTCTACTTTGTTGCACTTAGAAAATATGGCAATAAAAGATCATGCCAAGATTAAACTTGGCACACAAGTTCTGTCCAGAAGTAACCTCAACTAATCTTTGTCAGCTAGCAAGTGAAGTGACTTAGTCATTTTAAAATCACTTGAAAATGAAAGCTGTACAGGTTCTGGTTCTCATAATTTTCCTGCAGTCACTGCTCAGCACTTTCAGCACCCCTTAACTGTTCAGCTGAAGAGTTTGCAAGGACTTCTGGAGAACATGACTGTCCTGAGGAACCTTTGTGTCATGGATGGGGTGTCATATGCTGCTCCCTGCCTCGGCTAAGCAGAGAGGCTGAGGCCAAAGGGAGATGTTACAGCTGATTTCTATGTGCCCTGCTGCCTGCAGCCCAGGATTGAAAATAACAAACCTGGGTGTTTCCCATTTGCACCACTGGAGATGCTGGGTGCAGGAACAGGGATCTTACAGTCCTTACAAGCACATCTCAGACACATCATGGAACCACTGGGAGTATTTCCAGGCAACCATACAGAGGTGTCTGTATTCATCACTCTATTCTTTCATTAACTACTTATGGAGAATTAGATTTGTAGAAATCAGTCTTGCAAAGTGCTCTGGAACGCTATATTTTAACAGAAGGACAGTCTACAATACTTGTTCAATCATTTCTTGAAAGCTAATGTAGCAGAGGAATTCTTCCAAAGTGTCTTTTCTCTGCACTTAAATCTAAGTTGTCTGTTCCCTGTACCATTAGAGGTTTGCTGTCTGCAGCAGAGAGGCTCTCACCTGCACTGGGACTGAGCCTACACCTGAACCTGACATCCACCAAGTTCCACCAGTGCTCTCTAAGCACAAAGAGGTCTTTGCTAATGTATCCTCCCATGGGATCTGATCTTCATCCATATTTGAAGTGATTTATTTTGACATCTGCAGATTTTCAAGAACAAAGAGGGAAAATGAATTATCACTCTGAATATCTGCCCCATTCTGATTAATCATGCACATGACGCACATAAAGACTTCTTGGGAGCTCAATTTTTTGCTATCATCACGGCTCAGCTGCTCTTCTCTAGGTCATTTCTAACTGTTCATACACTTCACAGTTCAGCTTCCCTGTTGCTACAATGTGTTAGCAATTAATGCACAACAAACAAGCAGACAATTGTTCCATTTCCAGGGAATAAAATCTCCAAGGACACAAAATTAAATAGAAACTATCTGTCCTTCCCCATATCCTAAGACTTCAAGGAAGAGCAAGCAATTTACTCCCCAAACACACCATGTGGCTGAGCCCATGGTTAACAGGCACTTCAATTTGACATACATTTTACAGCTCCTGAAAACCTGTCTCCTCCTAACTATTCACTTCCTGCTTCTGTTTGGTGTTAGAACTCAGAAGAGTTTGAGAAATCCCATGATAAGGTGGGCCAAAGAGCTGTCTCTACCAAAACCAAAGGGTTTTAGCTTAGTTTAGCTTTCAGCAGGTCAACCCCTTGATGTGACTCATATGTAGTACCACAGAAATGCCAGAGGAGGAGAGGGTGAAATGAGGTGAGGATTGCATAAGCTGTGTGACTGCCAAAGAAACGCTCATGTGAGCACAGCCCCAGTCCCAGCCTTATTCCTGGGGGCAGAAATGTGAGCGGGAGCCTGCTTCCTCCACTGGCTTGCTCTCTGTCCCTCCCCATTGGCAGTGGCAGCCTCCCAAGTTCTCAGGGTCTGAAGCAGCATCTCTGGGTAGCAGGACTGCTAAGAGGTGCTGGGAAAATCCCAGCAATACTGCACTAATGATCAGCACTTGTAACAATGTAATTACAACCGAAGGACACTGCTCGGATCTGCTGCAGGAAAAGTGAAGTTTCTCCTTAGACAAAATGCTGTCACTGCTTTACCAGTGCAAGGGTGGGAGGGGGAGGTTATAGCATTGAGAAAATGGACCCTGAGAAAATGAGGAAGAGAGCAAAATTAAAAATCATAATATACTGTTACACTTTCACTTGTAAATCTCTTCCCTAAGCTGATCCCGTGCTCAACAGCCAGACACCACTAACAGATGAGGATGTTTCTATAGCCTGAAGTGAACTTCACTTGGAGCAAAAAATATTTTAGATACAGCTGACCGGCTTGTGGTTTCCATCACTTTCAAACTCTTCATTGCCCTTTGTTCTGCATGAAACATGGCTTTGTAAAGCCAAGGAAAACTTGGTTTAATAAACACCAAATTAGAGGAAATGCATTTGCCTCCTTGACATCTTTTAATATGTCACTAAGACACACATTATTTCAGGCCACTGCAAGATTTCATTCAGTACTTGATACAAAGCTGCTGCTCTCAACATGGCCTGTGTTACAGCAAGGAAAGTGTAGCTGGCTGAATGGACTCCAGAATCACCTTTCTCCTAGAAAAGTATCCCAAAGGAGCAAGAGTCGTGGTGCTGAAGTCCTGCTCCCTGCTGCTTATAAATGAATTGAGGCTGGACTGACAGTCCTTATAGAAGATTCCTATTTAATGGTACCTTGTGGAGTCGAGGAAATACAAATTTAAAGTAACAAATCTAGAACTTTCTGGTTATCTGTATGCTCCACAAACTGACAGAGCTACTTGCATACAAAATTGCTGTACTTCACCAGCCACACCTTCAAAACAAAAGTACTCAAAAAGCTGAGCAGGAGACCCTGCTTTCCTCATGCTGGGAAAACATTCAGCTGTCCATGTACACCAGATTTACAGGCCTTCTGTGTCAATCTGACAACTCCAAAATATTCAGGCAAGGAAAAGATTTAGCTCTATAAATACTATTGAACTTCTCTTTCCACTGGCCACAGATCATTTCAGTGCAGAAGAAAAGCCCATAGCTAAGGCTGGAAAAAATACAGAGTTGGGCTTTCAGAAGTGCTCTGCATTTGTCTAGTCCAGCTCCAGTTTGAGCAGGTTAAGTCCCATAACTGAGCACTTCTGGAAGTCAAAACATGACTGTTCACTGAGGCTCTGGAGTAATTGCTTCTTGGACAAGACAATACGTATGTTAAAATGTATTACAGGCTACATAATAAAAACAGAGGTTGTGCTCTTTTGCAAGTCTCGTGGTATGAAACTCAGCTGTTTTGCCCTGCACAGGTTCCCCTAACTGTTCACTTGGTTTCTATCCATCTGGATTTTCACCACAGAACTTTGCTTTGAGCTTCCAATTTGAATACATGAAAGCACTGCCAAAACCACATCACATTCAAACCACAGGAAATCATGAATTTGGCACTGTTTTGACATGGAAGCTGTAAACAGTGTGCAGGTTCACTCAAAACTGGATCACCATCCTTTGAGTTATGAAACACAACAAAACTTCCAACAAACCAGGTCAGAAATCTTAACTACTAAAGCAGAGAAAAATTATGTGACTTTTGCAAGGGTCAGGGTTTTTTTTAGTATTATCCCCTATATTTTTTCCTTCAGCTAAAAACATAATATGTGAAGAATAAAAAGAGAAGTTAAATTTCTATCTTTCCATGTTTGAGTTACAACAGGATTTAGCTAATTCTCACAGTTCTAACATACACGTATCCTAGTATAGACAAGGCTGTTTCCTACTGGCAGCTTTGAGCATGAGAAACTGTAAAAGCCAGAGTTGTAGAGGAGATATGAATATGGTTCAGTTTTACATGATAGGTAATCAGCTTACAGGTAACTTACACTACTGCAGGAGCCTCATGATTAAAATCCAGTATATTTTCAGTTGCCAAACACTGGATTTCTTCCCCTCAAGTTTCCAATTAGCAAAGCATGAGGAAGTTGTATGAAAACAGAAAAGTTTAAACTATGATATTTGACTTCAAATTAAACACTGCTCTAAAGAAACACATACTTGTAAAGATGTCACAAGTTCATTGAGGATGAAATGAAAACAACCTAGCTTTCCAGGCTGAGCCTGAGAACAATCCAGATTCCAAACCAGAGTATGAATGCAGAGCTACATGAAGGTAGCTTGACTGAAGTCAAATGAATAGGAAGCAAAGTGCAGTCACTCAGAAGATTTATATTACTGTACTGCCTGCAAGAAAACACAGTTTAATCTTGCTGAGTTTCAGCTTAACCAGATTTTTACACCAGGCATTCTGAACGTCAGGAAAAGCTCTCCAGGGATCCTGAACACACAGAACAATATATCAGATATATCTGACCTGTCATAGAGTTTTCAGATGTACACAGTTGCTCTCGCAGCTTTTCCACGTCGTCTGGATGAACCTGCTCGTACAAAGTGCTGCCAAACCATTCAGACTGAGGCTGGTTCAGCACAGGAGTCACAGAGTCCGATACGTAGATCACTCTTCCCGTCTCAGCTGCAACTACAAACAGGAACCCATCTGCAGCCTCCAGGATAAGGTGTTTCAGCTCCTTCCAAAGAAAGGATTTTATTAGAATGCCAGCAAGGAAAGAGAATTAAATATAACATCTGTCCCCATCAAGAATATTGTTTTCTTGTGATCTTTGTAGCTGATCAAAACCTAGACAGAAATTTTCACAGATGTAACAATACAACCAAACTTGCAGCAAGGTATAAATTGTCCATCTCAATAACAACATTTTATTTTCCATTATTGCCTTTCATCTGGTGATCTCCATGCACTTTAGGAAAATAAACAGCTAATACTCACTGCATATTCTGTGATAAGCATCTAGCATTAAAAAATAAAAAGATACTTCAGAGTACAAACAGAGGAAATGAACAGCTCTAACTCATGGCAAACTCATCCCTTAATTAAACATTCTGAATAATTTAACTGGAAAGAAACCAATAAGACTTTCTAGTTTGGTTCTCCCTGGCCCTGCTCAGGATGAGCTCTGTTTGTAAATTAAACAGTCACTGGATAAAAGGCAGAAAGTGTAATGGGAACGAGGAAAGAATCCCCAACCTCTTCTTCCATTAGGGGCCCTGAGCCACTACAAGAAGGTTCTATTGCTTTTTGCCTTCTTTTTCCAGCCTGTGAGTTTGAAGCCTCAGCATCACTCAGAAGTATTTCCTTTCCTTAACAGAGCTTGAAAACCTCTCACAGCAAAGGATGACAACTACCACTCCAATTCCTGGAAAAGAAGCTTGAACAGCCTTCGGTAGCTCCAGTGACCACCAGAGCTTGTTAAGATACTGCACTCAAAGACAGAGCTCTGGACAACCTGAGTCCCATTCCAGGTGAGACAGCTCAGCAGGGTTAGTGTGCAAGTGGTAGGTATTAGCTGATGAGGATAAAAATCTGGTGAACTGTTAAGAAACAGATAATCCATCTCAAGAAACACTCAACAGACTGTCAACTTCTGCTGCTTTGTTATAGAGAAAGCACATTGATCCTAAATTACTGACAAAACAAAACAGCTCATAGCACAGCTGGTCACACTATACTGAGGATAATATAACCAGTTTTGCACATTATTAAAAAAGACGAAAACAAACTCTGTAATTCAGCAAGATTTAAAAAAAAAAGAATTGCATTGAGAAGTGACTAGGGTGTGCCACCAGCAGAAAGGCACAGTCCCTCCAGAAACACACTCCAGGAGAGCTGGAATAAGCAGTCATGAGCACTGAGGGGTCACCAGCAGCTGCTGTTTATCTAAGAGAAAGAAGTATTGCCTCCAGCCATAACTTCCATGTGTAAGTGCTTAAATCACTTCAGACCACAAAAATGAACATTACACCCATAGGACTTCAAAAACAATGGAGGTGGTAGGAATTTTCAATGTGCTCAGTAAACACAGTTTTCCTTCAAGCATTGGGTGCATCCTCCTTCTTCTATCAAAAACGTAACCAACGAAGTACCTCAGCCAGTACAGATGGCATTCATCTCTGCCCAGTTCAGCTGCTGTGAACTCCAGCATTAAGACTAAATGATGTTTTTAACCTTCCTCTAATCCCAGGAGAGAGAGGCAGGTCTTTCCAGACTCATTTTTACTTATTTTAGAGAATCTTTGCTAGGATGGGAAGAACCCAGATCTGGAGGTGAAAATTCCTTTCTGCGAGGCAGTGAGTGACTTGTTTTTCAGGCAGACAAACCTCAATTTTAAGAATGCAAATTTGCTTCTCCAAAAAGAAAGATCTGTCATAGTGTTAAGATCAAGTCCAAACAGTCACAAAAAAACTGTCTGTATTCACACCTTGACTGGTACCAGCTGCTGCACCACAGTGAAGGATCATGCTGAGGCTCTACTTCTCTCAGTATTTCCTCATACCTTTTAATACCAAACAAACAGGGAAAACCAACATTTTTGTATATTCTACCTGTTCTGTAAGAAAGGAAGGCTTGTAAGCTCCATCAGTAGATTTGTTTCCAGTGCCCCTCATGGATTTCATGTGGGAAACAGCCATGCGAAGAATGGTCAGCTTGTCGGGCTTACGAGCCAGGGCGCTGCACGTGGGCACCATGTCTGACAGCTCGGTGATGTACTGGGTCATCTTATTCCTCCTGCGCCTCTCGATCTCACTGTGATTCTCCCTGAGCATTTAAAGAAACACCAAAGCAACAGAAGAGAGATGTGAGCAGTGTAAGAATCTGAACTGGAGGTAATGTATCGTAATACTTTGCACTTGTTCTGCTGTTTGCATCCCAGAAGAGTAAAGTGCTTTACAAAGCCAACCATTATTATCCCTCAGTTTACAGACAGAAAATCCAGGCCACAGACAGATAAATATGATTTGCCCATAGTTGTGAAAAGAACCTGTATTTCTATTTATTGGCTTGTGGCCTTAATCTCTTAACCAGTTTAATCTCCTTTGGTTTAAGGATCAAAATGAAGTAGAAATATGTGAAAAGCTAACATCTGCCAACTCCAGTCAAACTCCCAAATTTGCTGTGATGCATCTCTCAGCTGCTTGTAAAAGGTGTCCTTTAGAGGAAACCTCTCACTAACAACTGCATCAGGTCAGCAGGAAATGTCAACACTGACTTATGAAGAAAACCCACTTAGTGACAACACAGATCCCAAACAATGCTCCTTTGGAACGCCCCACATTCCTGCAGGGAGTCACTACAATCCTGCAGGACAAGACTGCAGCACTGGGACCAGATATGGGATAACAGTACATACAAAAAAAAAAAATCCCAATAAATAAATAAAATGCGTATGAAAGACAGCAAGTAAACATCTGGCTTGTCAGACATAGACTGGAATTTATGTTCAGGGACAATTTAGCACAGCAGGGAAGCAACAATGACAGTACTTGATGCTGCCCCAAGTTGGGCTAGGTTGAAATGCTCTCATCCTTTAGAGGAATTATATGGCTGAGGTGGTGATTTGAGAAATCCCAAAATGGAAACCCACCAGAATCTTTCAGAAATAAACATCTCAGAGTTCAGTTTTCCCCTTCTGGAAATCACAACTGCTCAATCAGCATTAAGGAATCACACCAATATATACATCTGAAATGGTCCAAATGGACCTAGAATGTTTCAGTGCCCAGCACTTATTCTTCTCATACTGTACCTGTCAGGTGGCAGCTAAATACAAGTACACGACAGGTAGATGATGCTTCAGTTGTCAAAGCAGCATCTTCCACTGATTTCAATGAGCTGTGCATGGCATTGTCTTGTGGGATCGCTGGCTGATCCAACAAGATGCGAGAGGTGATCACTTGGAGAGTCCACCAGCATTGACTGATGTGATAACACAACATTAAAAGAAACTGCAACATTCTTTGGAGCTGACTGCTTTGAAGACTGACCATGGAAGCAGAAGCTAGGCTTGGCACACTTTTTGGATACTTTTAGATATTAAGCCTTTTCTTAAAATGCAGGAAACAATTGTATGCAGTTTGCTGAAACAGGGGAATGCAAGGGCTTGCCCTGCTTTGGGTATCCTGCCCCTGCACATACAGGTGTTACATGCATGAGGCACTGTCTGCAGAAACACCACTTGTTAGGGTTACATGCAGAGTTACTATTCCTGTGCTTACTGTGTGATATGCAGAAAATCCAGCTATGACAACCCGTGGCTGCTCAGTAAATTACAGCCAAGCCTTGCCTGAGGTCACGGTCTAGGACACTGTAACAGTGAACCTTTCATTTCACCTGGCTGAGGAACAGCCCTTGTGTGGGTCTGCACAGACGCAGGAGGAACAGGGGGAGCTGGATCATACACACACCGAGCACAACAGCTGGTGTGACAGTGCACATGTGCACAGAGCACAGTGTGTACATGCCAGCTGCTACATGCAGATAAATATGGACACAGGGAAGATAAAAGCGCTTTTACATCATGAAAGCTTGCTCTAAGTTCAGCATTTTCACAGAAGCGGTGGTTAAGAGAAAAGAGAGAGAGACAAAGAACAGACATATTCAACATACATTTCACACTTGTAAGTACATAATACATTGTCTATCACACAAGTATTTTGGTACTTCTGAACATTGAAACCAACCATTATAGAAACTAAACAGACTGTAAAACTTCCTGAGAGAAAAAGAGTATCCCAGCAGTCCATTTCATTTATGATCTTACAAGCTAGACAGTAATAGCACATTAATCTGCTGGCTTTGGAATTGTTCAAGCAGACAATACCCCAAAAGTTTCCTGAAACTAGTTGAAATTTAAATCCTTAAAAGAGGGGCTCTGCTCCTCTTCCAAAGTGTGTGTTCTAGGAACCCACCATGTGAACTGGCATTCACAAACTTGTACAGAATGATGTCCTAATTCTGTCATTTCTAACTTTGTTTTTATACAGAAATTATGAAGGGACATTAAATTTTGTGATACAGGGGGAGCTGATCCAAAACCACTCAGGGTTTGTATTTCTGACTTCACGCAATTTTGGAGCAGCCAAAAGATCAGTATGAACAGCGTAACATAAATGAAAAATGGGGGCAAGCCATATTTGACTTTCCTTTTTCCTACCATTCCCTTCTGTGCCAGCAGTACTTTGATCATCATCCCACCTAAAACAAATTAACTATCTCTCTAAGCTAAGGCACACGTACTGAGATTCTTTGGACACGAACATCCCCCTCTTTTCTCTCAGCAGAAGAGCTCTACAGGACACGCCTACCTTGCAAACTTTTCCTTATCACCAGTGATTTGATCACCATCATACCTAGAAACAAAAGATAGTACATCAATCAACAGGGGTTACGCATTGCGTGATAGCCAACACACAGCAGAAAGCAAAAAAATTCACAACTGCAAACCATTACAAATAACAGCAAGAAAAACAAGGGAATGAGAATGATACAGCAAAGAAAACACAGAGTCTGATGATACTTCCAAGCCATGCCGATTCAGAAACTTCATTTGTATATTTAAAAAAATAGAAGACACATTTCAGTGGATTTAAGCAAACACTTTGACATACACTGATTTCTTGGGAAACTTAACAAGCAGCACCAGTACAGAAAACACCAGTGAGCTTTTATCCACAGCAGGCCATGAAATATTCATTGCTGTGCTGGAAGTGAATGGGCTGTATCTGTTCCAGCTTGCAACCACAGCTCCCTCCATTCAGCAGAGGGCACTGATGGTCCACAGATAACACAGGAGGGCAGAGACACGGCTGAAGGGCGATGCTTTATGTAAGGGAGCCTTCAGGAAAAAGTTGTGTAGGTTCAAACACTGTACTGACTGTCATGGAGGCTGGCAAAAGGCAGGCAGGCAGGTGAAACTGCTGGGTAAATAGAAGTGAAATTTAAACTGGCTAAATTCCCTAGAAGTAAACATTCCTACTCAAACCAACAGAAGTTGGATGCCCAGCAAGGTATGAGTGGTGTTTGAGCAGCACCTTTATGGAGGAAATCCAGACTAATGGGACTTTTGTCCTGTGGGACTAAAGCTTCACTTTTTCTGAAGCATTGTCCCAAAGACATGCAGCAATGTGACATTTCAGTAAAAATTACATGCTGCTCCTCTTTCTCTTTCCTAAAAAAACATCAATCATTTGAAATTGGATTTTGCTAGCATAGTTATGGAAAGACTCATTCGTTTGAAACCAAACTGCTAGTTCCAAAACACAAAACGTTTGTTTTAGAAAACACAAAAATAAAGTAACGTCTTTTCTAGACACGAAGACTATGACTGCTCAAGAAGAGTTAAATTAGATTTTTTATTAGAACTACACCTTTCCAAGATGACGTAATTTATTACAACAGAAAGCCTATCAAGGTCCCACGTATTAGCTAAAAAATAATACAGCCTAAATAAGCCTGTTCTTCCTCTTCTAACAAATCAATAATGAACTTTTTCTTTTTTTCTGTCTGAAATTAATTAAAACTAGTTTTAGGTAATGCACCTATTCAAGCTCCTCATTCAAACAGTGAAGACAAAGCTTAAGCAAGTCTTGAGCTGTATTTTTTTATGATGTGTTCAACACCAGCAAAAAATATTCAGGTGACACCACTTTAGTCCCTTGACTCTGCCAGGAGAACAGACTGAGTCCACATAATTTTCAGCAAAAAGACTGATTCAATGAGGAATGGGCACATTACAGGGGAAGCACATGCACAGGCTCCATGTGAGGATGAGGTGTCATGCAGGGATACCTGAGCTGAGCTGGAAGCCCTGAGAAGCAGAGTGTGTTACCTGCCATGGAGCACTGTGCTAACACCACTACTCCTGTGCTCCCACCAGCCTGGGGCTCTGCTACTCATCCTTCTCTGCTTGACTGGGCTGAAGATGTTACTGCCTTCAACTACTGGTTTTTCCCTTCCAGTCTCCCAGCTGACTCTGCACACATGCTCCTTCAGGCACTTCAGTCAAAGCCAGCTGGGTTAGATTCAACATTTAAACAGCAGCTCTTTGATAACTAAATAATTTTGACTGAAACAAGCTAGGAGTAAGTCATGAGAGAAACCTGGAGAAGGGAACAACTAGAAGACTTCTGAACATAGCCCTGGGTGTCTCTGCATGGTTTTTCTGTACTCTAAAAACAGAACAATCTATACAGCATTTAAGACTTAAATATCAGATTTTGATCTGACACCTAAAATCAACTGAGTCTAAGCACAGGACAGCATACCTCTCTGTTAAAAGCCATGGAATTATTGGCTCAACCCAGCCCCAGACTTTGAAAGGCCAAAACCAGAATGGGGAAAGACCAACACACGTGCATCAGCGTGCCCAGTAGCCCTGATGCTTGTGCAGGCACAAATCAGGCCCCATTCCTCACAAATCTTGTTCCCTTAATATTAGGACCAAGCCCTCAAATCACCAGTTTTAACCCCAAGGACTGGTTCTGTAAATGACATCAAGCAAACAGGAGTGCTGCTGGTCTTGTCCAGTAAATTATGATATGGTGCCACAGTGTATCTTCAGCACACTTCTCTTTCCACTGACTGGAATAATCCTGTTAAACCCTCCAGTGACAGCTGTGTTTCAACGTGGCTGCTGCCACAGAGCTGCAATTACAATTTGGATAATCAGCAGTTACCCACAGGCCTCAAAGTATCTACACCCCTCACTGCAGCTGCTTGGTTTCTAATGAAAAAATGCAAACAGTGTGACCAGAAAAAAAAAAGGAAAAGTGAAAAAATGGCAATGAGGCTTTACTGTTTATTTCTAGCTTTGAATATTCCATGTTAATTAACATTTTTGTCAATTTTTACTATTCAGTTACACCTAATGGTACATAATGTAAAGCTCATTAACTTTAAAAAAAACAATCCACCTCTAGGATCTGTCAAATTGTCTTAACAAGCACTTAACATCTGAAATAAATTAGAAATGAAATAGCATTTTCAGTGGCTGAAAGACAACTTCAGCAATGTCAAATAACTGAAGTTTCATCTACAGCAGTTGAAATAATAAGCTAAAAATCACAAGTTTTCTCATTTGATATAGCTGCAGAGTGAAATTGTAACACACACGCTGTCAGCTTTATAAGCCAAAAACTACATTAGGCAGATTTCTGCTATAAAGCTGATAAAAAGAGTAATTAATATTTGGGTCGAGTTGTTGGCAAGTTCTTCACCCATATTTATACTGATTTTAAAACATCAGCAACAAGACAGCTGTCTTTCCCCACTGAAAGAAGTCAGGGATTTGGCCAACTCTTTTGTAAATGCTCACCTTGAAAATTTGCTGGGCCCCTCCCCATCTTCATCATCAAAGTCCATTCTGTAAAAGCAAGATTTCCAGATCAGCAATGAAGGCGTTGGCAGTGGTGGCATGAACATTCAAGCCAGCTGTTCTCAATGTTGCCAGATTTGTGTTTTACCTAGAGGTGTTAATGACTGAGGATTCCAGTCTTGCTCACCCTCCCCAGGCCTAGAGCTCATCATCTGATTTACATCCCAGACCTTCTTAGGGCTGTGGAAGAGCTGAGTTCTTCCTTGGGCCAAATCCCAGCCCACCAGTTTGGCTCCTCCAGGGAGCAGGAACATCTTTCTTCACTTCTTACACAAACTAGCAAGATTATCTTCCTAATTTAGACATCTAAATTAGATTCCTGTATTAGGCAATGTGATTGTATCATAGATATTATCACTACAAAGTTATACAATAGCATAATTTACAAAGCATTTTAGACATTTTTATACCTCTGGATATTTATATCCCAATTATAAGTATGCAACTCTGCCATTAGACAATCAAGCTGATATAAAACTATAATTTACAATTATTGCATTAGTGTGTTTATTTTAATAAAGAAATACAATAGTATGATATACAAACCCTGATCAATCACTTTTAATTTGCGTAGATAGGAAACTACAGCTTTGTTTTGCAAACATTTTTTCATATTTCTTTAACATTCTAAGCTTTCTAACTTTTCAGTGTAGTAAAACTTCACACAACTACAGATTCCATGTCTCTAACACATTTTCATATTAACAGGTCTAAGTCCTATTAAAGGCAAAAACCTTTCAAAGTGACAAGGATATTTATTTCAGTATTAAAAGGATTCCTACCAATGACAAGTTGAGATTTGTATGTCCATATTGTGGGAACAAAGATGCAAAAACAGTCTCTAAAACTACATCAGTATAGAGAAGTAGAAGTGCCAGTCAGGCACTGTCTTCCTTCTTAAATTCAGACAACCAAGGCAGACTGGCCCATAAAAGATGTGTCTGAGCCACAGCAACCTCCACTCAACTGGAATGAGGGTAGCAAGTGAGCAAAGGAATTGGACATGGCATCTGAAAAGTTACAATAATATTTTCCAGATGTTAACAGTGGTTATTCATTTCTAGAGGAAGCAAAGAGAAAACCATTTTCCCCAAAGAGCTTTAAGAAAAGCTGTGTATTTAACTTGCTTAACTTTGATGCAATCGTCGTTTTCACTATGAATTACATCTCTGCTCACCTAATTACCACCAAATGCGGTTCCAGAGTCTGTGATCCCTCACACAGAACACCACCGACCCCCAGTGGCCTGTGCCCTCACCTGTGCTGAGACAGGAGCCAGCTGCTGCTGGCACCCCAAATGTGGCCTTCAGGGCTGGCAGCAGCAGCAGCCTGAATCCTCCTGACCCGCAGCACTCCCAGAAATTTAACATTTACACACCGTGGTATAGCCCAGGGTCTCCTCTCTCCTACCTGCTTCCTCCCCACGTGTAATAATGTGCCTGCAGGAGACACTCCAGAAAAACCTTCCCAGTTATTAGAATTGGAATGTTACTACCTGCACTGAAAATGCAAAATTCAGTGTTACAAGAGAGCTGTTTGTTTAAAAGTGGACGGCTCCACCTGAAGCCACTCACTAAAGCATCACATCAGGCACATCCTTACTTGGTTTCACTGGCAGCTGAAACACATCTGAGAGAAACACCCAGTTTCAAACTGGGGGAAAAGGGCTGCAGAAAAAATTATACACCTGTGGGGGAAAGCATTTTCTTCAGGGATTTTATGAGACACTGCTTTAATCTGGGACAGATTAATTTTGTAACTCTTTTCCTTCCTCTCCAGCACACGGAGATCACATGCCTTGGTGGATATAATTCTAGGATTTATTTAGCTTCCAGCCAAATACTCCAGCTGAGTGCAAAGGGATGGGTTTTCCCCAACATCAAATATTAGCTGTACTGTATTTAATCTAGTTTAGTATTACTGGAATGCAATGCAGAGAATTAGAGATGATGATGACAGTTTAAGGCTTGATCCTGCTGCCTGCACTGTATGAGGGAGTAAGGGGGACTAACACACATATTTATTTAGATGGTTGGATATCAATTTCTTAACTTTAGGATAGAGTCTTGATGGGTTAATATCCACAGGTAACACCTCCCATATTTACAGTGGGCTCATCACAGCAGAATCTGAATGCATAGGGTAAAACATCAGTGCACCAGACTAAGTCTTTAAATAATGCTTTTGCTTTGTTAAACTACCCCAACCCCTTTATTTCACATGGAAATGAAACACAAATTTCATTTAAAATATCAATACTTTTAAAAAATGCAACAGCAAATATATCTCTGCCCCACCTTTGTTAGTAACACATTGCCTAATTTCACTCTGCAAAATGAAAAAAAACCCTTTGAAACATTAAATAAAAACCCCTCAGGTATAAAGTCATTGATTCCAGTGTCCTGCCTGATCCACCGTGTCTGTTTTACAGCGAGGCAAAGACAGTGAATCAGCTGTAACCTTTAGTAGAACACAGCAGAACATGTAAAAATAATATTCCATCAACCTCCTCATACCCTGACAGATAAGATCTCCTGTTTAGATAGAATATACTGCACATTAGCAAAACAGTAGAAGCAGCCTCCCAGAAGACAAATTACATCATTTCAGAAGATTCAGAAAGACTATCTTTTATCTTCATTTAAAATTCCCATTAAAAAGAGGCTTTAAAAAAGAGCTGCACTCTGCTCTTTTGTTTTGAAGAGACAGCACAAATCTTGTTTTCCTCGTTCATACTGTTCACATCAATCGTGAAAAGGCCTGATGCATGAGGTACTTATTAAAATGTATTTTCCTTAGAAGATGTGGGGCTACCATAAATACAGTGATAAAAATACCTTTTAAAATTTAATTATTCTCAATTAGAAACATTTTCATAAGACAAATCAACAAACCAAAACACCTCCAACAAGGTGGACCTGCACAGGTTAAGAAAATTGACATGTGAGAGGATTTCAACACTGCAACAAAAATTACTATGTAAAATTCCCAAGAAATATCAAAAGATGCTTGCCATGATTACACAGTGTAGGAAGAGGGCAGGCAGGAATGGTCAGGAGCAAATGCAGCTGAGAAGCAGATGGGGATCTGTATTAGAGCCCTTCATTGAGAGCAATATTGGGGGGTAGAATGCTGGGATGAGGTCTCTTTTCCCCAGATTTTGACAGTTCTGGTTCAGAGAAAAGGCAAGACTATTCTGTGAATCAAAACAAAACCCATGCAGTTGAAACCAGCTCATCAAAAAAACCCCAACTCTCCCTGCCCAGGTACAGATAGCCCAGGAAGGTGAAAGAGCCCCTTATCCTCTAATACAGCAAAGCCTAAATTAAAACCACATTAAATAAAGAACTGAGGGTGCATTAATCTAAGGTAGCTATTGACCACTGCAGTGCATTATCTTATGCTGTCACTTTTTTCTATGAAATAGTTGATATAATTTATGGAAAGGAAAAATATTTTTCCAAGCTGTCAATGAAGGCAAATGCCAACACGGCAGAAACACCTTCTGTATAGCCAATGACTTTAAACTGATCTACATTCAAGTCCACACAGCAATTATTCTGCCAGCTTGTCTCAGCAATTATGAAAAAAGAAACAATTTTCAGAGATAACCAAAACTAGGAAAGCTGGCTGTGTATGCTAGCTCCACTCCTTTATGTTTGACACAAAATTCACTTCTAAAATGCCCAAGGACTGAGGTGTAGGAAGATGTATCAACAGAACAGCAGTGAAAGGGCCAAGTGTTAGCTGCAACTTTGTTCAAAGAGAAGCTCAGAGGAATTAGACACAGCAGGCATTCTTTCCCTCAAGGTCTGAATACACACACAGAGAATATTAAAAAAAAAGAAAAAAAAAAGAAGTACTTTCAGCTCAGGCTTGGAGAAAGGCCATTAGTTCACAGCTATGGTGCACAGATGAAATACCATGATCCAGGTAAAAAAGTGACTCTGTACTAATTTACTCATTGAATTAACACGTTAAAGACATTTAAAATAATTTGATTTTATGTTCCTCCCACCCTCCCCTCACTTCACTTTCTCACAAATAGATGACAATACTTAAAATGCAACAGTTAAAGCATTTCAATTAATATCAAGTCAGTATTTAATATCAGAATATTTCACAGTCAGCAGCATCAAACCTTGGCAACAGTAA
Source organism: Pseudopodoces humilis (assembly GCF_049639895.1). NCBI lineage: Eukaryota > Metazoa > Chordata > Aves > Passeriformes > Paridae > Pseudopodoces > Pseudopodoces humilis. The sequence goes on along the minus strand of NC_142215.1, from coordinate 8,282,846 downwards.
ATTGCAAACTGATATTCAGAGCTGACATGGTTTATGATCAAAAAAGAGATCAAATATCCTGCAACTCAAGTACAAAACCTTATCCATGTTAGGTAGCAATGAAAAGATGTTAATGCTTTGTCTTTTCTGAGTGCAAGTCTAAAAAGGTTTTCTCACTGAGCAGCTTGAAAATAAAAACGTGATGCTTGTCAAAGCTAGATTTTAGGAGTTTCTCAAACTAATTTCATACAGTTAGATCAGCATAAGAAGAGCACTCAGTGGGGGAGATATTAAAACTGTTCTGTTCAAAGAACACCACCTCATAACAACCACCCAGAGTGTTCACATCACACCAACCTCGCCCCACAGTCAAGGCAAGGTCAACCTCCTCCCTTGTTAATTCAGTCCAAGACTGAGACTCCAGCACTGTCACTGGAGCAGACACACAAAACTGGCAACCCACCTTGGTGAGCAATCCCTAGAGTAGCTCTTGCAAGGAATAATGTCTTCCTTAGGCAAAGATTTTACTCACGCTGTCAATCCTGTTAAGCCCCACCACTGCCTTATTTAGGACTAAATATAAGACTAATCAATCTCCTTTGAAGAGACTCTCAGATCAGTTATCTCTGAGAAAGCATCACCCAAAGACCATTACTATTTGTGATCAACCTTTGATAAAAGCAGGAGGGAGCTGTCAACGCTAGAGAGTAGTTTTCTGTTCTTCTCAAGCTCTTGCTATACTTTTGTTCTAACAGAGAATTACTATGAGCTGCCACAGAGCAATCTGATGTGGGCAACTACCCCTATACCACATCTGCCTCTGACGCTTGTTAAGACAAATTTTCTTCTTTAGCAGAGCCCTCGAGCTTGTGCAAGGGCTGAATTTGATTCAGGTCCTTCTCCCAGAAGAAGACTGTGCTGTGCTTCCAGTGAGACCTAGAATATCGTGGTCCACAATCTCTGAAGAGTGAGCCCTCATGCTATTTCTGTACCTGGAACTATAAAGAAAACATCTTTAACAGGCCTCTCTCTAAGAGATTCCAAGTGTAAACTTCAGATGAAGTTGAGTAATCTTGCTACCTTTATACACTTGATAAATCACTGTAAGATTAAACAGATGTAGGCAATACGCATTCATTATATCTACAACAGCCACAGGATCCAAACTTCTTTCTGGATATCTTGCCAAACCTGAAAATCTTTTGAAACAAGCAAAACAACAAGCCATATGCTTATCAGCAAGTTTGATCTTGCAGGAAGAACAGATGCAGTGAATAGAAAAACAAACCATTAGTGACCAACGTTGTAATGCAGGTTACATAAATATAACGATACATAATAAACACACACATATACAGGTGCATTTTGAGTTTTACAATACAAGTGATTTCCAGTTTCAGCCCTGAAAAAAAAGGACATGGCTTACCCAGAGCGACGCTTTCCTCCTCTGGAAGGCATGGATCCTGCCATCCTCACTTGTCCACTCGCCATTGGAGCCACTGGCAGGGCCACCGAGCCAGGAATATCTGATGCCATTTCTGGAAGGCAGAGGCAGGGGGAGAGGTGGGGGAAATCTCTTAATCCATTACCTTCCATGAGAAAACTCTGCTGATTAGAGACAGGCCCTTCACAAAAAAAACAGAGAAAGCTTTCCTTTTTATTTCTAAGGAAAAGTAAAGCTCTCCTACTAAAACCCAACAGATTCCCAGATCCTTTAGAAAAAGCCCAGCTCAGTAGACATTACAGTGCCTGGGAGACAGGGAGAATTGCAGGTAGGTACCTCTGTAATTCCACTGACCTAATGGTTCTCATTTTAAGTCTCAAAGAGGCTGTCAGATGAAGGCCAACAACCTTCTACAACAGTTAAAGTGCCTTGTACAGAAACGCAGAGCTGAATTCCCAAGGCAAAGGAAGCTGCAGATCATGGTACCAGGGCACCAAGAAAAAGAAAGTTCAAAAACTCAGTTTGCTCGAAAGACCAAGAGCTGAGAGCAGAGATGAATTATCAGGTGATGCTGGTTTTTATTATTGATATTCTGGAGGCATTCAGAGGGCCAGACTGCACTGGTGTCTGTGTGATGCCATGCAGAGCAGAAGTGAGCCCAAAATCCAGGCTGATATATTCACCCCTCTGCCATGGCTCAAGGTATAGCCACAGGTTAATGAGATCCTCAAACCTCAAAACTTCGATGTGAGAAACTGCAAAAGCTCACCTTATGCAATTGTTTTCAGACCACTAATGGCAAATACTTCAATATCTATTAATAACAGTTCATTACACTTCAAAAAAGAAAAGTGGAATATAACATATTTATATCCTTTTCTTCTATTCCATTATTAAGCATGGGTTTAAGAATGTTTTTCCTCTGTATAACTCTTATAAACTATATGAGCAATTAAAACTTTTTTCTAATGCACATATACTTTATTCACTCTGGAGGCAAAATCTACAGTCAAAACATTTAATTATCTTGAAAGAAAATGCATCTTCCTTCCAACTTTAAAAAAAAAACTTGGCAAGGTATCTGGAGCTATAGCTAAATATAATTACTAATGGAAAGAAAATCTGTTTAAAAAATCCTTCTATTTTTTCCCCAACAGATAAGTATGAAATAACTTCAATTATGGAGACAGGAATCCACGTTCTTTCATTATGTCTGGAGAGCACTTCCATCTCTGCCACACTTTATACACATCCATTATGCAACATTATGCATTTCAAATAATAACATTTTATCTGTTCACTGATTTCATGAATTTCTTCTAGTACATTTAGTTTTATTAACTCCTTTTCAACTAAAAAGCAACAGAGCAATCCAATATTTTTTAACAAAGTCCGCAAGGCCAAACAATGAGACCTCTGCCTACACCCCCACACCACAGAAAGTTCCATAGTGGCTAAAGCTGCAGCTATGTGGAAACACAGCTTTAATGCACATTAGCATGCCTCCAGACAAATAAAAGCATCAGCATGCAAACAACTGGTAAACCACTATTTCCAGAATAAATACCCTTAGCTGTCTAATGCCCATAATTCACTCAGAACATTCAAACTCATCTCTCATGGATAGAACTGAAGGTCATTTTGAAATGCTCTGCTCACTCATTTATTAAAGCAGATGGTAAAAACCGTAATAAATCTACCTGCAAAGTGTCCCCGTCACTCAGAAACACATTTCAGTATAGATCATCAAGGAGATCAGATTTTTTTTTAAGTAGTAACTGTATTACAATTTCAGATCATCTCTGAGCAGTATTTTAAGAGTAAGAACATACTGTATTGTGATGAGAAACTCTTGTAACCTTATTTTCCACAATCTAAACCAAAGATGATGAAAAAGACACCAAGGGTTGTATTCATCTACTTTTAAAAGTCCAAAAGCCGACACTAATTGCTCAAGGTAACTTTACAGCTCACCAAAAAAAAAGGCAACAAAGCCCCCTTGCTCTCCTTTATGCATTCCATGCTTTGAGGTGCATCCAAAACAGGTTAGGCAAGCCTCTTTCTGTAGAGCCCTTCCTCTCACCACTGACAAAAAAATAAAAAGACATGCTGGGTCAACAATCATAAAGATCATGTTTTCAGGCTTATCTAAACCCATGTCCAGATACACATTAACAGTGCTGTTCACAGTAGTGTTTCAGCAGCAAGTGCTGGGAAACAAGGTGTTCTCTTCCTGAGATTGAATGTTCAAAGAGTGGACTTCCCTTTTGCCAATGGAAATAATACAAGTGTTGCTTACTCTACCCAAAATTAAAATACATAAACGTAATGGTAAAATTCTCAGGAAGTGAAACAACATCAAGCTGAACATTCACAGAAATCATCTGTAACCATCAAGGCAGCATTCTGAACAAATTTCTCTAAAATCTTTAGAAGGTGTATCTTAGTGTCAAATAGGAATAATTTTTTTTGCTGAAAAAATGCATGCACTCTTTCATTTGGAGCTTAGAGAGTTCCTAGAGATCTGCCAAAGAACACAGAAATGTTATTAGAACAAAACCCAGCACAACACTCGCAACCTTTAGTGAACATTCCTCCAGTTAGATCACAGTTAACAACTCTTGTTATCACTGTCATGTCTGGGAGCAGGCCAGATCCTGCCAGTAATATTTATGTTCATCTAGGGGATCCCTGAGGAGCCACATTAATCCAGGAACAATGTAAAAGCAGAATTAGTCCCTCCATTTCTGTCCAGACTTAATTTCACTACTGAGCATTCAGAGTTTGGACATTACACTTTACTTCAGTGCCACATTTAGGTCAACCCCAAAATATTCACGTATGTTTCTGAAATAAAAATTTATCTGCAAACGCACATTAAAATACTGGGATAAAATACAGGGATTTATTCCTCCAAAAATTCACATTCATCTCAAGCTGTTACATAGATCTGCAAAAGAAATAGCTGCTGTGCACTTCACAAAGCAAAGCACAAAGAGCAAGCTAAATGCTGCACAAGGATACCATGAAAGTCCACGAGAACCCAAAACAGAGCAAGAATTACAGAAAAGTGCAGCATGCCAGGATGAACCTGGACTTCTCTTTTTCGCTAGGGAATTACTAAAACATGGCTCTCAAGCCCAAACTTTAAATCTTGAGCCCCACCCCAGAACCACTGCCTGAAATGCAGCTCTATCTTGCCTCTGACACAAATCTGTGACTTGCTGAGGTATCCCCCAGAGAAGGGCAGCTCTTTGGCCAGGTATCCTCACAGGGAGCATCACACAGCTCTGGAGGTGCTGCCCCTGCTCTGCTCCTCCCCACAAACCACAGCCATGAATCCTGCTGGGAAGCTTTGAAATGCTGTGCATGACAAGACTTTCTAAGTCCATCTTACAAAGGTCCTGTTAACTACACCATTTTCAGCCACTTGAACCATACTCCCCTCACCTAAATACAGCAACACAGACAGGGCCAGGTTATAACCCAAAGTCTACTGGAGAAATGGTTTTACTGACTCCCAAAGACTTTGAATTCCTGACTTTAGCTGTGAGGACCAGTCCCAGGTTTGCTATTCCATGCCAGGTACCACTGAGCATGCTCTCCACATGGCTCCTTTATCCTTCAGCATCTACTGTAATAATAAACACAACTAAAGTCAGATACCAACATCTGACTAAACAAGTGGAAATTCTACTTTTATCAGTACAAATGCGACAGATTTCCAGCCACTAATCCATAGAACTGCTGAGATGTCAATCACCTCCAATTAAATGTGAATCTAAGGCTAAACACAGAATTACAAACATGCCCAATCCCATCAACAGCATTGCACACAATGATTTCAAAATGTTCTTTTAAATATTCTAAGAAAGGAGAATTCAAAAACTTCTTTAGAAACTGCATTTTTCATTACCCTGAAGTGATACGGGAGTTAGATGCATCTCAGCTAAATGGTTTTGATTGCAGTCAATTGCAAGGGGGATTTTCTGCTTAGCACAGAGACATTTAAGAATAAACTATATCATAGCTCTTACTTTAGAATATGCCAACAAAAATACGAAGCCATCATGTAGTCAAAAATATTTCACAGAAATATTAACGCTAAAAATCTATCTGTATACTTAGTCATTGCTTTTATGTGTTAACTACAGAGATTATAAAACAGAGCTCACTCTCAAAGAATATAAAAAATCCCCGTTTTTCATTGTTCCTGATAACTCTATTAATACTGTTTTACTTGCATTCCGTTGCCAGACACTTTAAATAGGCTCCACATCAAAAACATCTACTGTACAGAGAGGATATGCAGAAAAGCAAAAACATTCCTTGCCATGCTCTCGACAGAATTACGATTGCAAATAAATCACAAAATATAAGAAATCCCACCTTTAAGGAAGACTCTTACAAAGATGCTATTTCTTTCCTGCGAACAAAACCTTCTTGGAGAAAAATTTTATCCGCATATAAGAAGAGTCAGAAACCTCTGGGAAGAAATGTAGCAGCATTGGTATTCTGCTCAGAAAATGTCATCACAGATCTGTTTACCTTAACTGTGGACCATGATTCAGCCGGTGACAACCGTCTTGCATACTGATCAATTTATTTGCAGCAAAATTACTAACATTTTCTACTTTAACCATTTAGGTTCTGGAAAGAGCTACTAAGGAATAATATAAAAAACCTAATTAAATAAAAACTTTCCCCTCCACCACAATGCTCTGTGCTTTGGGGTGTGTGCAGGGGGCCCACCCCTAATCCTGAAGATAAATTAGGGCATGTGGTGAGCAGTTACTAGAGAAACGCTCTCTTTTTCAAAATGAAGATCAGAGCTTTATCCTCTGCCTGCATCACAGGTGAATGCTAAGCATACTCAGAGAGGGGGGAGATGATGAGATTGAGCTGCTCAGTTGAAGGGGCACTGCCTGTTCAGCAGAGACTGGGACCAAGCATTTAAAGAGTGGCCTAGCTGGTGTTCCAGAGGCCAAACCCAGTTACCTCACTCCCTGCCTTCCCTGCTGGGACTCTAGAGGAGATGCTAGAGTCAGTGACACACATAAGAGGTATCTACCATATGCTCCCCCAGCAGACTGGAAGAGCAAGTTTTGAAATCAGAGGTGAAACCCTCTATGGTGCCTCCACACTTGACTTCTGTTCACAGAAGCCATCCATGTGGGATTCCCTGGGATCTCACTGCAATCCACACCCTTTCGTGCACCCCACAGTTCAACAACACCACCTGGATGTGCAAAAGAAGGTGGGATGCAGACAAAGAATTGGAAATAAACTGTGACAAAAGAGAGTTTCGGTCTACTTGAGGGGAATTCTTGCTGCAAGTGCTCAGCTTGAGGGACAATGTGAGACCAATCACTACAGGATGAGCAGCCAGTGCTAAAAACCAGGATCCTCTAAAGCACTCAAAATTAATCATGCCATGCAGAAACCACTGTACCCAAAAACCCCAATGTGGAAACATCAATCTTATGATCTGTAAAACCAAAGAATTATTTCATACATTACTATGTGATTTTGAATGTTATTTTCACAGTACTTCTTATTTTAATTTCCAGTTTTCATGTTAATCACCTTATTCATTCCAGTCATGTTGGTAATTTCATTCATCCATATCCATACATACCCTGTGGTCAACGCACAAAAATTTCCAGAGACATCATGGAGCAAGGAAAGGATGTGGACCACATTCATATTCACTGCCTAAATGACCAATACCACCCATATACGACTGAATAAACTCAGAATGCTCTTTAGCACAATTCAGAAGACAGGAGACACAACTCTGTACCTACCGCAGAGAATGTTACAGACTAAAAATTAAACCTGAAGCACAGACAGAAGATGCACTTGGCTACTTAAAGTTAGGCTGGGAAGAAGGGAAAGGGTAGCTGCTTCTTCATTCCTCCTGTCTTCCTGACAAATGGCATGGCACCTTATGCCCCTGCATTTTTCCCCAGCTATTTTTCTGCTTCTTATTCATAATTCCTTGTTACCTCTTCTTGACCTATTCAGCCTCTGACTGAGGTGAACTATTTCTTGTACTCTCTTTAATAAGTCAATGCATCCAACTGCTGACAAGTCCTGCCAAACTATGACCATTTCCCTCAAAAGAGGTTGCTGAAAATCAAAACAGGGAGCAAAGGTGAAAAAAGAAGCCTTAATGGCTTCTGTTCTGAAAGCATGTCTCTAGTCTTGGAAAACAATAAACCCTCTAGGAATTAAAACAAGGCTTGTATCTGCACTGCAGAATGAATGTGAAAACTGACCTGAACCTGAGCACTCAGCCTGCCTCTAAAATTTGATAATCTTTCCCCCTGCAGAAGTGGGGGCTATAACTCAGTCAGAAGAGCACCCAGGTCTCCAGCATGATTATGATGGACTGACGCATTAGAAGACAAGTACTTCTCACATCCAAAGTCTGGAAGTGCATGAAGGAGCGAGCCAGAAGCAAATCCAAGGGCCTGGGGTAGATTCACACTGAAAACACAACCTGAGCCTCCAACACTTGGCAAATGTCTCAGATATAAATAGTTACAAGTGGGAAAGTGCACATGCAAATCGGGCAGGGAAGTAGGGCAGCTACTGTAAAAGGCCAGTTTACAGAGAGGATGAAAATCTGACTTTGAAAGGCTGTCTCAGGATTGATGTAAACATTATTAAAAAAAGAGAGGCAGGTGCTTAGTTTACATTAAGGGTCACAGTAAAACAGCAGACAACAGCAGCAGGACCATTTAAGGTGTTTGAATGTGACCCTACCCTGTCTTCGGCCACTACAGACATGATAATGCAATCATACAACATAATTCCACACTTAATTGTCTCTGAATTAATTTGCCCTGGTTTTACTGACATTATTTTGGCTGATATTACTGACATGTGGCAAAAGTGCCAAGCAAATCACCAAAAAACAAGGCTCCCCAAACTATGCAACATTTCCATTTGAAATGAATGGTGATTCTCCCTCCTTCTCTGACATTTTATATTTGCCAAAAGTAACTGCATAATTATAAGTTATGTGCAAGAAACAGAAGGTAACATTCTGTGTTATTTTCCATACTTTTTACTGAGCATCAGACCTAGCAAACAGCATATATGGCTGTTCTCTTATGTACAACCACTCACAGCTGACCCATTAATGAACTTACAAACCTGTGCAAGCACACACCCAGCCTGGGCAAACAAACATGAGGAAAAAATAATAAATTCTAAGGTCTTTCTTTCCAGTTTCTCAGAGACAGATCATACTCAGTTCATTAATTCTTCATTTAACAAGTCTGTTTCATTTAGCTTGTTTTGGTTGGCATTCAATTAGAAATCCATGTACAGGACAATTTTTTCCCTTTTTAAAACAGAACACTTGCTGTATTTCATCCAATAAAACATCAGGAGGTAAAGTGGAAGCTGCAACACCAGCTAAAGCCAGGCACAATAATCCTGAATTAGGCAAAACACCTGTATATGGTCCTGTCCACAGGATTATCACTAATCATTAAAAGGGCTGGGTAAAATTTGTTGCTCAGTAAATAAGCAAAGAGAACAAATTGAGAGTTACTCAGCTGGCAAATGCAAGTTAAAAAAAAAAAAAAAAAACCCAAACAGCCATGCTATCAGCTTTACTGTGATTTCAGTTATGGATGTATTTTGTCATACCTGCCTCTACATTCTTAAGATTTATTGAGATTAGACTTCTGTCTACACAGAAAGAAAAGCCCTCCCATCCAACCACTCCTCATCTCCTGCCTTGCACAGCATCCAATTTTTGCTGGCTGCTCTCAAGACTACATATCAATACATATGTACATATATACATATACACATATATATATATGCACACACAGGTATAGATAAATGTACACACATATATACACATGTGTATACACACATATATGTAAACCAGAAGACTTAAGCCTGGATTCCTTCTCCCACTGCACTGCTTGTTGCCTCTTGGGAGTCTCTCCAAGCCAGTCCACTCCTCAAAGGTACTGGCAAAGTATTTCAGCCACTGTCACACTATCCCAGAACTTGCCCCTTCTCACACCCTTAATATTTTTGCCAAGCTCTCCTGCCCAATCACAATTATCTCTGGATGCCCCAAACTACCTACAATGGGAATCTGTGGATGCAAAGAAAAACTATATAGGCTTTATTTAGAGCCTATTGAAAACTGTGGAAAAGAAATTCATTGAGCTCTGTGAATCAAAGATCATGCCTGGCTCAAGAAGCCTCTGAGTCCCACATGGCTGGAGGGTGGGACAGTAGCCAGGGGAAGCACAGCACATGCTTACTCTGATTTTCTACTCCTTCAAGCACCCGCTTTTGGCCAGTGCTAGAAAATATATGCTGGGTTTGAAAAATTTTACTTTTTGGACAAGACAGCATGTTTTTACATCAGGAGCAGCAGATGTAGCATTTCTTTAGTGTATTTCTTCTGCAAAGGTAAGATAGGAAATTAACCAATTACTGCTATTACTTTATTTCATTAACAATGAAATCAAGCATTTTCCATGGTATGCCCTTGCTCTGGATCACTGATTATTAGTTTTATACCATCACTGCTATTTGTTCTTTCCTAAATACATTTTGTTTCCATTCCCTCTTCTACAATTGTCAAGAAAATATTTGCAAGCAAATTTGTTTTTATAAATTCCTACATAACTGTTTTATAATGAAAAGATAATAGCAGTAACTGCTCAATAGTTTATCTGCACTATGTCATCATTCGAGGCTTCTTTTTTGTTCATTCATCGTCTAACTATTTCTTTTAAAATAATATTTCCACAATCTTCTATCAAGCAGTCTGGCTTCTTACTATCTATCTAGGCATTATTTTCCAGCAACAGAAGCTGGTTTAGATTTCAAGCATTTTCAGCACCTGATAACAAATCTATTTTCTTCATGTACAAGTTCAACTGCCAATTTGTGGAAATTATTTTGAAGCTGCTATTAAAATACTTGCAGTGGTATACAGAAGGATAAAATTCACTGAGATCAATATTGTGGCTCTCCAGAGTTTACATCATAACAAGATGACAGCGCTCTAAACTCCTATCAACTACATAAAAATTAGTCAATAGCTGTATAAATGCAAAGAAATAAAGCTAATTAGCAATAAATCTGTCCAGAGCATTCACTAAAATGGATTTTAACTAAATGTAGATCAGGGGCAGCCTAACTTTCCCAGAAATCCAATGTCTTCCTCAATTATTTCATTTTCTCCTCTACCCAAAAATGCACAGAATTCACATGAAAGTCATTGCCAACATCACTTGTCCATATTTTCTGTTAATTACAGAAGTAATCAGCTATCAGATTTCAAGAGCATGAGAGGCAGTATTTACGACTGTAACTTTTGGTTCACATTTGAAGAAATTTGACAACGTATTTCTTAAGTAACGAGCAGAAGTGTTCAAGTGAATTAATAAATTCTTGGTCCCCTCTTATAATTATTTCATAAAAAATTTCTTATAATGCATTTGCAGTGAGAAAGCATTGTTCTAGAGTTCACAGGTGCAAGCAGTTGTATAATTTATCCTAAATGTAAAAATTTGAAAATGCATGGAGCCAGACCAAAACAGATTACCCTGCCCCACCAGGAGGAATCTCTACAGTCATTTTACTGAGCCAAGTCACCCAGGGGCTGGCAAGGAAGACCACGAAGGCTTTGTACATGCTCTTTCTGAGGATGTGGTGACTGCCAAACTCCATCCCCCCCAAACCCAGCACCACTGCTCCAGTGGTGGCCCACGAGCTGCCCTGCAAGCCACAGACCACACTGGGGTCACAGACTGGGGTATTTGTGGGGCTCCCACCACACCAGACCGACACATTCGCTCCCCATCGGCTGCAGAAAGCTCGGGAGCAGCACAGTCCAGCGACAAAGGTGTAAAATGTGGACCACTCTGATTCAAATTATTCACTGAAAATTACTGACTCGTGTCCTTCAAACGCCTTTATTATTTATTACAAAGATTTTTAAGTGTGCCTCAGAAGGGTATGTTAATTTTAAATTTCATTCAGAACAGCAACTTGCGTTACCAAATATTTAATTATCAGTAAATTTACGGTGTCCTTGGGCACTGTTGGGTAATCAGAATGCTATTGTTTTCATTAAACAGCATTCTATTGATAGCACTAATGACTTCAGTTCTGCTTGATCAACAAGCAAATGATGCTTATTTGATGTTATGATAATTAATTGGCCTTTCAGGTGTTTTCACACCCCAATTCATTACTAAGAATTAGAATTTTTATGTTAAACACCTTAAAAAGAATATCACTACTCCTCAAAAACACATTCTAAAAATAGGGTGTGGTTTAGTACTTCTTTATTTTCTCATGATTTCTAATACAACATTCTCTGTCGAAAAACTGCAGGGAAAAAACCCCACATTTAACTCCCTTTCAAAAACCCAGCCTGAGCACTGTAAATACTCAGTTGATTTTATGTCTGTCTGAAATTCCTTTAAGTCAAAGGAGATTTTCTGATTAAAATTTCTTTTATTTTTTTTTCTCTATAGATTGAAGAAAACAGCCAACCTCACTTTCCCATAGTAGCAAAAAGGATCAAAAAATATGACTCCAACAGGGTGTACAAGCAAACAAGCTCCAGCCATTAATTCTCAAAGTCCCTTTCCAGTTGATGAAATACTGTACTCCAGCCTTCAGACTATGGAAGAGGGCTATGAATAAGAAAATTCCAGATTCAAATTGAACTGAACCTTGAAAAGCCACCTGAAAGGAGTGCACCAGCCTTCCCACAATGTTCACCTGGCACCTGTCACCAACCTGGATGTGCTCAGTTCAACCTCCCAACAAGGACAACCTCAGAACACCTTCTGATGTCTTCACTAATGTGATACACCAGCCCACATCAGCAGCAACCCTCCTCTATGCAGATAAAAACCCTGAATTTTTCTGCAAGCAAAAACCCCCCAACATTTCAAATAAAGGTCTTAATGGTTTTTCTACTTTTCATTGCCCCTTCATTAAATTATTTCTAGAACATTATTCTTTTTAAGTAATTTCACATATTAAATATTTCATGTCTGCAAATAACAAAAAAAATAATAGACATTCACAAGCTTTTGGGTGCTCAAAGGTAACAGTATTTGCTGCTGTTGTTGTTACTTTATAGAATTTTTTGTTCCCACAAATGTTCTAAATGGTACACCCCAATGTTACGGAAGGAACCTTCATAGGCATGTAGAAAATATAAAATACTAAAATGTTCTGCTGCAGAATATTCTTTAGTGTTCCTTTAAGTTTCCTACACTCCCAACAATTTGTCATGAATTTTGGAACACCTTTTTTCTGTAACTTCGTCCCAGAGCTGCTTCCTGAACATATTTTTTAAAACTGAATCTCATGCCTTCTTTTTAAAATTACCAGTTTCAACGTAAGAGAAAATGCTGTTTCCAGGTAGGCTGTGCCAGACTTTCTGAAGTGATCAGCAGTAATAGCCATGCTCTTACTTGCTTTTTCAGAATTACAGAATACAAGATTTGCTGGATGTTCTACCAGTGAACCACTAAACAAAAAAAAGCATATGACAACAAAGCATTATTTTTCTATGTCCCCATATTCACATTAAACACGATTTGACATCCATTACAAGCCACTTGTTCCCAAAAGCATACAGACAGTCCTGTGTATATATCAAATGCAGAAGTGAAGAATGATACAGAAAAAACCCTCACTGTAAACAAACTGGATGTTTGTCAAAAAACAAGCTGATTGTTTGTCTGTAAATATTGACCAAAGTAAGGTTTTAGCTTTGCTATTTGCTGACTGAAGAGCAGCACAGGCAAGTACACAGGACACACAAGATTAGTCTGAATTTCAAACCTGGCAATCAGGTTCCAGCTACTACAGGGACTCTACGCAATAAAGCAAACAGCCAGTGGCAGCCACATGCATTTACCACAAAATCACTACAAATACTTTATCCTTACATTTCAACATTAGAAAGAGTCATGATTTCATTTCTGAAAATGTATTTACTTCCAGGGATAGTTCACTGATTTGATTTAAAGAGCAGTTTGAGTTAACCCACTAACCAAATAACCCCATATAATACATTTTCCTACTTTTTAAATTTAACTTCCAAATGCACAACAGACACTTGAAAACTATCTCATAATTTTCACTCAGTGCAACTGTGTTTCTCATATAGTTTGATCATCTCTGGTGTATGAAGCAATGTACATTTTGCTCTCAATCTTAATACAAACTAGCTGGATGAGAATAAACTAATGCATTTTCAAAGGTAAATTTAAGTGCCATAAGCAAACATAAGACAAGATATAAGTAGTAAAACCTATATTAATACTTTAAAGCCAGGTCAATTTTTGCTAGTTCAGCACTGAAATAACTATCATGTATATTCTGCCAAGACATTTAAAAAGCACATTATCCAAATATCCTAACACTCTGTAAAGAAAATACAAATTAATGATTATTCATGTGCCTAGAATAAATAACAAGTGCTGCTTCCAGAGAGATAGAAGCTGTATATTTTCCTTTTCTCTCTCTGTTTCTTCCCGAAGGGGGGAAATTTTTTGCTAATCCAACATAAACGCAGTTGAAATAAAAATCTATTAATAAACATTATCAATTAGTACATCACAATGAAGCACATTCTTTGCTTGTCCCAGCGTAGGCATCTTACAAATATGTAATTTTTACAACTGACACATATGAAAAAAGCATCTCAAGTATGCAGTCTTATGAACAGGACTTGCAAACTGGTGGTAAGATAAATGAAAACAAAAATCAGATGACTTAATTGTGGCATGTGAATGTTATTTGTCAGTGATTCAGTAGAAAGCCTGTAGAAAACTTGAACCCTGTCCAGGGCCTGTACCACAAGCCTGCCTTCTTGCCCTGGTCGATTCTCAGATGAGGCAGTCAGCCAGTGATATGTGCAAAATGTGCAGCCAGCGTGCAACAGCCGGGAATTTTCCTGCACAGCGACAATTCACTGCTCTCTGAAATTCTTATTCATAATTACTACTTTCATGTTAAGTTTAGCAATGACGAAATGTCCTTAGGACCATCCTGAAAAAGCACGAGAGGGGTGTAGGTGGAGACACAATGAACCCTGGAGCCAATCTCGGATGCACCATCATTAACCTCCACACGTACCACTCAGAGATGGAGCCAAGGCTCCTCAAACCCTGAACTGTTCACCACACACACACCCTTCCTAGAGCAAAGTGAGGATTGGCATGCTGCCTGTGTCTCACTCAGCTCTGCCAAGGGCGGAAAGGCTTTTGCACATCAGTAGATGAGGCAGAACCAATTCCTTAATGTCATATCAACCTTTTCATCAAAGTCGTCAGATACTACTTTAGAGAAGGAATAAAGAGGCATGTGCCAGCTATGAGACTAATGAACAGCTTTCCTCCAGCAAAACATAATTCAGCATGAACTCCACGCTACTGTTCTTTCCACCCACTCACACATCTCCAGCTGATAGTACTCAACCAAAATGCCGACAAGTAAAACCACACACCTTTTAATTCAGATATTGCACACCAGCACTAAGATTTCATTTCACAGCGCCATCCTACAGCTGCCCAACCTCAAACATTATTTACATATTTACACACTTCCATTTTTTTAAAACACGCATGGAACCTGGAGGGAGAAATGCAGGTGACAAAAGGGAACACTTTGGAGAGCAGAGATACTGAGACTGGCAGCTTCCCCTAAAACATTAAATACCATGATAAGCCTCAGTCCCATTTAGAGCTCAGAACCAAAGAGTTCTGGAGGACACCACTAAAACAAAATATGATTAAGTCTTGAGTCAGGAATCAGTTTGGAAATGTATAATGTTAGCATGTCTGAAGAGCGAAAGAGCATCAAGATATATTTAAGCAAAAGACTAATAGATCTCAGAAAGGCACATGTTCACTGAGTGTATCAGAAACAGATCAGAGAGTACAGAAAGTCCAGGAACACTCAGGTTTTATTTAGAAGAAAAACAACCCAACATCTGTGATCATTCAAGAATCAAGTCTCAAGTAAGAATAAACTACAAGGAGCCCAAAGACTCAGATACATCCAAGTACTTCATCAAGTACATCACCCAAGTGATCATCAACAACAAAGAAGGAAGAAAACTTCCCCTATTGCTGTCTTATTCTGTAAGTATCCATAATGGAAAATTTATACTTAATTTTAAAGTTCTGTAATGAGTTATTTTTGGTAGGGGTTCCATGTAGTCTGATCTAGAACTGTTCTTAGTGAGAATCCAGTTCCAGAGAAATAGTTTCACTTGGACCAACCCTAACTCACAGATGGCAGAGAATCCACAGAGACATTACACATGTTTAAGAACATGTTTCAAAACACTGGGAAATTTGGATTCTGTAGGCCTCAACACTTTGTTGTTATGTTCACTTAAGACATCCAGTAGTACACTGTCCCCTTTACTGGAGATGCAGCTAGAAAGCATTCTTATTTTCCAGTCCTAATAAAAGAGTTTGAAAATGCCCCTATACTTTCCTTAGTGATGGTTCATTTACTTTAATTTCAACAATGAAAATGCATATTTCAAACCTTCACTGGTAAGCAAAAAAAAACACTGCAACTGCTGTTCCCACAAACCTTCTTGCACGCCAAATAAATTTACTTTTTCTTTTTCTCCCTTAAACCAGAAATATTACCAGTTTTAGATGAAAATATAAAAAACTTAGCAGAGAAACTCTTATCTCTGAAACACTGAAATCTTGACATAGCTCCAATAATTTGTCATTATATTCCTACACTGAAAATCTCATTACAATGAGAGGAAATTTTAATTATACAGCCTCGTTTTCTACTGGTCAAATCACTGCTTATTACAGAAGGTGCAAAGTATTTTCAGAGCGAGACATCTATATGCAGAGGGCCAGGGTATCTCTTAAAGATACTTAAAAATAAAATAAATCCAAGAAAAACAGTGGTGTCCCATATATTGACATGAATATGACTCACAGGAGTAGTCAACAGACCGACCACTCTTTTCCCAAACTCTCACAGGGCAGCCTCCATGGATGGATGCTAAATGAGACACCTCTCAGTGACTGGGAACACAAGAATTTATCATTTCAAACTAAGCTTTTCTAGCTATCACTACTTTAAGTGTTTAAAGTTGGGCTCAAAATTGAGCTAGAAACTTTGGTAACAGCTTCATCGGACACAACACAATGGAAATCCAGCTCAGCCACAGCCTGGCAGTGCTAACAGCAACACAATTTTTTGTCCACGAAAGGCTGAAACGTGAGGCAGAGGGCAGTGATACAGTACCCAGTGCCTTTTACTAACTAATTTTATGGCTGTAATCCACTTTGCACAGCTACTTTACAATCAGCACCTCATTTCAGGGGCTGACTTTTGCCAGGTGTTGAGGGCACTGTGTTGGGCTGATTTAACACTTTCCATGTGGCAGAGGCTCAGCAAATTAAAATACCAGCCTCACACTCCCAGGCTGATCACAGAAAACCTGCCACATGGCTTTAGCAGCCTGGCCCTCTTCAGGGCACTGCTGGATGGAGATATACCAGACACAACCTGGTTTTCCTTATTGCCATAGTATGTGGAGACTGGGGAAGGAACTCTGCAAAGCACAGTCCAGAAAACAGGAGACAATCTCCATTCTCAAAAGAATTAAACAGTCAATTGAATAAGATCTGAGACTACTGCTGTGATCTATTCATAAGTTACTTAAACTCTTCTTGAATTCAAAGTAATCAGTTCCATACGAAGTTCTAAAAGCATTTCCAGTTCAGTTTGAATTTTCCATCCAGATATTACAAGCAATGCAGTTTTAAAATATATGCATTTCAAGGACATTTAACAGCACCCAGATGTCCACCTACCTTCACTAATAGAAACAGCCAGCAGTAACAAGTTCCTAAAAATTACCTACTTACATGGAACGGTGTTCTGGGTTAGTACTGGGAAAGTATTAGAGACCATTTTTCAACATCAGGCCTGCAGGTTCCTCAGAAACAGGTTTTGCTTTTACCTCTGAGGAATACAAATATGCAGTGTTTTTGTTCTTTGCAGCTCAGTGATTTACTGGCATGCCTCTTCCCATAAAATATTTGCATATATCTGAGAGTCAAACTGTTCTGATACATTCTGTGTTTGCCAGGAAGTGAACGCTTCAGTTCAGTGTAACCGAACATTTAAAGAACGACAGGCACCAGGACAAATGGCAGCATAATTAACATACCAATGAAGAGCCAGTTGTTAATTACTATCCATTTTAGGCATTTTGTATGAGCAACTTACCTGAAAAGCCTTTCCATCTGCATGCTGGCAAAGCCAGTAATTAAACAATTCAACACTCCTTTTGCTTGATTAGAGAAAAAATTACAATTATTTTATATTATTCTACTTGTCACATGCAGTTGACATTTAGATGAGAAAAACCTGCAGCAGCCCAGATCTAAGCATTTGAAATGAGTACTATGAGCTGCCCTTGAACAAAACAACAACACACACACACCCAGGGCAGATGCAAGCTAACAGAGGCTTTCAATTTGACCCAGCTGATTGCACTTCACAGTACCTGCTGGGCTGCAGGGAAGGCAGCACAGTTGCTACTTGCAACAGAAAAAGTACCACTTTTCTCTAAGGGGGACTTCAGATGCTCCCTGCAGAACAAATCTGAATTTATAAGCTGTTGAAAGACTTGGGAGTAGCACCAGCACAATGCCGGGATTCATTTACATTTCAACAACACTGAGAAGTCAATACAAAGCTCAGCACAGAGAAAATACAGTAGTTACAGGAGTTGTGAGAAAGGTAGAGACACCTAAGTGTGAAAAGCAGGATTGAAACCACAGGACAGGAATACCAAAGATAAGCAAAATGGAAACAAATGCTGACAAAAAAAGACAGAGGAAGCAGAAAGTTTAGAAACATTCATCAATATGTAGAGTGTCCAAAAGAAAGGATTTCTCTTTCTCCCTGTGCAGATGGCTTCGCTCAAGGAAGACCAGAGTGCTCTGGGTACGAAAAAAAAAGGAAGTTACATCTATCTTGAAAAAAGCTTCTAATTCATTACACATCGCATGACTACGGCCACTAATCCGTGCCAACAATAAAACTGAGAACCATTTGAAATTTTGACTATCCAAAATAAACTCTGAATCAGCTCTTGCTGAAAAATTGTCATTCGCGATTTCATCCTGCACTTTCAAACCATGTAATTTCTGCACATTAAAGGCCAGATCTTGCCAAAATCCTGTAACATTTTGTGACAAAGTAGTTCTTCCCTGAACAGACAGAAAGTGCATGGTCCGTGGGGGTTTATTCCATCTATTCATTTTCATGTGGGTTTTTATTTGAAACAATGGAAGATGACGAAGGATTATTTTTCTGAGGTTTCTTCATTGCATCTATCTTACTTGGATTATAATCAAAAGTCAAATAAAATGTACAAATCCAGCCTCATAAAATTTTTCTTTTCCTCACTTGACAGAATGATTGATACAGATGAGGTGACAGGAAATGCTTAAGAGCTGAACAAAGAAAACACTGTTAGCAAGAAGTAAACTGTACCAATGGTTTCTAGAGCAAGCATCCACCCACGATCCCTGGAATGTCACATTTTTGCCTCTGTCGTCCAGCAAATGTAATGTTTTTGCATGAAATATGTTGCAGAATGGTGAAGGAGCACCTCTGACTTTGGAGATTTCCTTCCCACACAACCTTTATTGAGCACAGCCCTAGTCAGAGAAGCTGGGGTTGGTATCTGCACACTTCTGCACCCAGGAGAGCATCTCTGCTCTCCCCAGAGCTGGCGAGACAGAACAGCTCATCCTGAGCTGATTCATCCATCTCAGAACTCTGCTGGCCAGCCAAAGACACTTTGCTATAGATAGACTGGAAAATCTGCCAGAGATCTACAAGAGCCGCGATCTCAATTCCCATCTCTTAAACTCAAGACCCCTCTTTTTCTTTTCTCCTGCAAATTTTAATAACATTGTAATTTCTGCAGGTAGCACTGAATTAATACATTTTCCCTTCTTGCTTGTCAGTTATGAGGCAGTAAGACCCCCAAAATTACTCTGAACGACACACATATCTGATCTTCACTACCATTTAAGCATAATCTCTGAATACATCTTCATAATGACAGCCCCATTTCTGTCCTCTTAATAACAATAATCACTACATGAACAGGGTTATTTTGCCTTGACTATTTTGAAAAGGCTATTTTTTTTTTCTTTTCTACCTAATCTCTATTGCAATTTTTCTTACTGCTAAGAAATATCAGCAACACCATATCGTATTACAGAAATCAGCAATATCTCTTTTGTTTTGCATTTTTATTATAGGAATGGGGAAACATTGTTCTATTGAAAAAATATTTAGAACTAACCACAAGCTACATATGCAAATTTTCAATAACTATTTTGTGATAGAAGAGATCAAATCTTTTGTATGCCCTATACCTATATATTAGAAATATAAAAATAGTGGCATTTCTTCAATGCCAGTTACTGTTCAGTACACAGTCCTGAAGGACAAAACATTATCACAGAACAATTCAAGAGGCATTGGGATCTCATACCATAGTTTGACTGAATTAAGGACCAATTCTGCAGTACAAGAGCTACAAAATCACTGGAAGAATAAGATCTGCAATGTAAACCTCCCATCAGCTAATGAGTGTTATAATTTTGAAACCCTTTTTTTTTTTTAACTTTATCTTAGAATGATGACTACTTTTTTGCATACCAGAAACATCAGAGCTCATTACAACCTCCATCACTACAACACTCCAGGATGCTGTTAAATTGATTTTTTTTTTACTGGGTAGTCTGTATTGTAATGAAGGGCAGAGCAGCAACAATAAAACACAACTTTTGGGCTTTGAGTTGAATGACTTTGAAATCTAAACACTGAAGTAGATTCTTTTTTTTAATCATCAATTTCAAAGCTGTTTGAAATCTAAAGAAAAGAATGGCCAGATTGTCAGAAAGCCAATTCCTTTCGGGAACATGAACTGCGCAGCATCAAAAAATTTTTTCCACAAAACTTAATATCTTGGTAGCTTCAGCCCAAATGTAGGACTGAGTAACAAATTATGTGGTTCTCAGAATATCTATTTCAAATAGAAAAATAATTTATCTCCACTTAACTCCCAAGTCAAACAAACACATAAAAACCAAAACCAGAACCCACTGCACTTACCTAAACCAAGAGCCCAGATGCAGGGCTGAGTTACAAGTCCTCATGAATATGACAGAAAATTTGCTGTTAACTCATTACAAACTGAAAGCAAAAAGAGCTTATTTAATAATCTTTAAGTTAGAATGCCATTTTTTTGTATTTGGATTAGCCATAGGCTGAAAGTACCCTCATGAGCTGCTGTGGTTGCAGCAGTGATGTCCCTAAGCCCCAGCAACTCCTTCTCTCATGTCACACCACCTCCCTCTACACATTTCTAGTAGATGTCCTTTTGAGGACATGCTGTTCTCCAAACCTTTGTATTTGAGGCTCTCTGCTTAAAAAGAAATCACTAACAGGAGCTTTAGGGCTTACATGGACAACTCAAGTTACTTTATTTTTTTTTTCAATGAAATATAAAAATACAACCCTAAGGATTCATAAAATCGTAAAACATAGCCAAAAATACATCCTGTGGGATCTTCCCTCTAAAGTAATTCTCAGTAAACTCCAAAATTTCATGATTTCTCTTGACTTGACTTATGAGTTTGTGGCATTTTTGGCAATACAACTATGTGTACTACCTTCCATTCAGGGGTACCTCACTGGGGAGAACTAAAAGGATGACTTTCAGTTCATTCCTCATCACCTAACCACAGCAGAAAGTTGCTGCTCACCCATCAGACTGAGCCAGACTGGAACTCACCACCCCAAACCAGGTGATGCTTCAGGAAAAAAAAATTCCTAAACTCATGAAGAGATTTATGTTTTCATCCCACCCTGGCTAATATAAGAATCACCACTTCAGGTATTGCACTCAAGTTAAAATCTGAACCCAAAGTAGCAACAGTTACGGACAAAGTTTGCATTCTAAAAATAATACATTTAAAACAGATATGGCACTAAGTAACTTTGCTGCAAGCAGTAATTTACGAAATGCTTGTTACACCTCCACAGTTTTTTTGTTCTTAAATCCCATTTAATATGCCAATCTTATTTCAGGAGGAAATAAATTAACTGTGATGCTTTGTGCCAATGCAGATGAGCTTCCCACACACCTGTATTGTTTCACACTTCAGTTCGTCATCCAGAGTACAAGAAACCAACAAAGTACTCCCAACCAGTCCCGTTCCAAGGCTGAGCATGCAGCAAGAGGAAGCAGCTTATCCCACACAGCTTATCCTTCAGCTGTGTCAGGGTGATGTCCAGCTGCAGCTAAGCACAAACACCTTCACCAGAAAGAACTTCCAATGCACATCTAACACAGCCCAGGAAGCCCACAGAGCCAGCCTTACTCCCACCACAAATCTGGTTCCTGACACTGCAGCTCCCGTGAGCCTCAGACGGGAAACGATGCAAACTGCTCTTGCACCTATGAACTTCCCTAACTGAAGTTCTCCATTAAAAAAAGATCAGTGGAAAAGAGGATAGATCTGCACCAGACACACGAGAGAAGATGCTGCCACAGAGTATTGCATGGTTCTGTAGCAGAAGATCCCACACTGAAAGACCTTCACATGGTTAGAGAACACCCAGCTTTTCTCTCTCCGCTAATCCCCATTCCACTATCTAGAATATGACTAAAACCACATGTATTTGTATTGTGGTAGCTGCAAGTTAATGTCCTGCCTAAATTACCAACTGTTATTAGAACCCCAGACAATTGCTTAATAAAAATTTAATCATATTGTAATTTCTAATCATCATTAAAGATGCTTAACAAGTTAATCTTCTATTGTGCTCCCCTAACATCGCAGATCAGAAAGTCAACTGGTGCAAGGTGGCACAGCTTCACCAATACTAATAGGGCTATTCTCATGTTACTCCAGCTGAGGATCTGTCCCCAAGAGAAAGCAACAGGATTAAAATCATTTCGCTACAGATTTTGACTGTTTCTCTGCACTGCTTTGCAGTTACTTATTAAAAAAAAAACGAAAAATTATTATTTTAAAAAGCCACAGTACAAGTTCAGCATTTCACAGCTCTATCTTCTGCTGTCCGTGGTAGAGCAGAGGAAGCAAGGAAGCACTCTCTGCTACAGATCGAGGGTCTCCTTTCCTCACAGCTCCCCGTTTCAACTTCTCCCCGGTGTCTGACAACACTCATGCACAGAAAATGTGGGAGGATCATTAACAGGCAGCGAGTTTGTCTTTCAGCTCAGATCTGCTCCAGCCACCCAGACAGGAGCAGAATGATGCTCTGCAACCTCAGCCTTGCAGAAGGTCATCTCGGTTCACTTCAGGAAACCAACACGTTTCCTTATCCTTCCCAGGGACCGGCAATCTGTGCTTCGGAGAGTTTGAGAACCACACTGCAAGTCAACTTTCACCGTGTCACATGAAATGCCCACAGACACATTTGGCTCCTCTTTCCTTTTCTCTTTTATGTTTCCTCAATTCCATTTCACTCCCTCAATTCCTGAGGTGGTGGCAGGAGAACAACGGTGCAGCCCTGCTCAGAGTTAGGAGCAGTTCATGCATGCCGTACCCTCCTGCAAACACCGCTTTTTGTGGGTTCAGCCACAGGCAGGTGGGTACAGAAAGTGGAAAAGGTGTGGAAGGGGCACTGGGCTCTGCTGAAACTCAGCAGTTTCAGCACTGACCTCTAAGCGGACAGGGCTGCTCCTTCAGTGTGTAGCCTGGAGAGTAGAGGGAGAATGGCAAACCAAACCCAAGTGAAAAAATGCTGTTTGTATCCTCCTCTGCCTGCAAAACTGATTGTAGCTGTGAGTGCACACAGGGAAACTCTCTGTTACGATGCACAACAGGGTACCCTGGAAGCTAAATGGTTTTAATTTCATAACCTTCCTTTAAGTATTGATTTTCATTTAATATGTAGAATTCTGATATTAAAACCTAATCTGACTGACAAATATCAGTTTCTGCTTACTGTGTTGGCACTTACTGTACCAAATTCATTGTTTATATCATAATATTTACTTTTAGCATGACAACTACACTACCAACTACAGCAGGATTTAATCTAATGAACAAGCTTTAAACATTAGCTGGCATTTACTCAAGCAAGCCTTTAATTGTAAGAACTCAACCTGACTCTACAAAAAATGACACAATGCAAGCACATATTAAAGTAAGTAAATCTGGAATTGACCTTTAATAGCAATATTCTTTTTTAGTATTCTTCTTTCCCAGTGCAAGATCCGTTGTCCCGCTTGTTTTTAATGTCAGATACTTGTTGATCCACACCAAGTTGACCCAAGTACATCTCCAAAATACTACTCTGCCCTTTCATCGAAACTCACTTTATTCCATCACGCACTGAACAAAATAGATGTCACATCTCACAGACAGGTAACAAAACGTCGGGGAATGCCTTCCCTCACGAAAAAATTCATGGGAAAATGTTTGTAAGTTTCTTTTGTCAATAACTCTAGTATTAACAGCAAATATTTACTGCATCCTTTGGAAAGGAAACAAACACAGGGCACATGACGAGGTGCCCTTGGTCAGTTTCAACACCCTGTTTTGGCTTCACGAGCCGACAATAAAGCTGACAAACGTAGAGGCGGGGAAAGCCAATGTTGCTACTCGTCCCCAGGGCAGGCACGGCTCTGCCCGTCCCCGCTGCTCTGCTGCCCCGTGCCCGCCAATGCTTATGCACAACTCTTCATTACTGCAGGGCTGCGGGAGCGCCGGCAGCCGGGCCGCGAGGGGCGGCGTGTCCCGAGCAACCCCCGCGGGCTCCCGGCTCCGCCGGCCCTGCTCTGCCCGGCCCGGGGCCCCGCGGGGGCGGCGGGAGGAGCGGCGGGAGCGCCCCGGGGCTGCGGGGCCCGCGCCGGGCCGGGCGGGGGGAGCCGGCGGCGGGGGCGTGTTGTGCGGCGGGGCCACTTGGGGCGAGACGGCAGCTACTCACCGGGAGGGTTTACCGCCGCCGGCGTTGCCATCTTGTCTCTGAGAAGAATTAAGACAAATGCAAGAGGGGCGGAGGGATGCTCAGAGCAGCCCGGGGGAGGCGCGGGAGGGGCAGGCAGCCGGCGCCAGGGCGGGCGGGCCGGGCGGCGCGGGGGCGGCGGCTGCTCCCGCCCCGGGACCGGCGGCGCTGCCCGCTCCGTGCGGGGCGGCCCAAGATGTCCGATGGCCCCGCGCCGCCTCTGCTCATGCGCCGCGCTCAGTGAGCATGTGCCGGGCGGCCGCACATGTGCGCTGGGCCCGCGGTCGCCGCTGCCCGGCCGGGACCCCCCGCCAGAACCGGCGGGAGCGGCCCCCGACACCGCCCCGGACCGGCCGCCCCCCTCGGGGCTCGAACCCGCGGCCCCGGGGCGCGAACTTCCCTGAGCCAGGGGCAGCCAGCGGAGCCCGCGGGCGGGGGCGCCGGGCCCTGGGTGGGTGCGGCCCAGCGCCCCCAGAGCCAGCGGGGCAGTGGGGCACTGTCCGTGACCTCCGGCACCGAGCGGGACCCACGGGGTGCTCTGTGGCACCCCTAAACTGAGGGAGAAAATTGGGGCGCTGTCCGTGACCTCTTGCACCGAGCAGGATGGTTGGAGTGCTCTCTATCACCCTTAAATCGAGAGCAGGGTTTGAGGTGCTGTCCATCACCTCCAAAGCTGAGGGGGAAAAGTTGGGATGCTGTCCATGCCCTCCTAAACTTAAGGGGAAGATTGAGGTGCAGGTCACCACTGCCCAAAACTGAGCAGATGGCGAAGGGGAGCTGTAGAAGGATGTTGCCACCATCCCTATTGTCCCCAGACAATGACATACCTTTTCCCCTGAGGTGACAAGGTCCTCTGGAAGGGGGACAGAGCCCCATGAGTTCACACTCATCAGGTGTACAAAAGTATCCAGGAATTTGGACATTCTTTGCCCTCCAGGTGGAGTGTATGAATGGTGTCATACTCCTCCAAAGCCCTTGGTTTGCCTCACACTGCGCTTGCTTTCATGCTAAGCAGTGAAAGCGAACAACCGATCCTTTTTAGCTCACATTTCAAGGCTTTGCATTAGAAATACAAGGACAAAAAATACACTTCCAATGAAATTGGAGATTCTTCTCATAACTCAGGTCTTCAAGGGGAAAACCCCTCGCTATCCCAGAATTAAACTGCAACATTGCTGAAAAGCCACTGGTGTAATAACTGCAGCAGTCACGTGTAATGTGTGTGAAATACTGGAAAAAAAAGAATGAATTTTGATGGCTTTGTCATCCCCCGGAATGCTGCAAAGCCCTGTTAATCTTTAAATTCCTGCCCATGGCTGTGTTCAGTTGCCCTAAACAGACCTTCAGAAGTTGATGGGAGCAGCCAAAATGAAAAGTTGCAAATCAATCCATTGCGTTGCCAAATGAGTAACCCGAACCAGTTTATCCATTAAGATGTAAATTGGCAGAAAGACGGGGAAAGCATGGAGGCTGTGTTGACTCATTTCCTGTAGAGGAGTTTAATCAGAACGACACTAAATGCTCCTGGTTATCTAGAAAGTTTACTTTATCTTTGATTTATTGTGCTTCTCCCTATCGGATGTGGAGCTGTTTTTCCAAGCGTCTTACTGCTTCAGTGCCTGCTGATGCTGTAGAGTTTTGGATGCTCAGCAGGCAATCTTAATTCTTATCTCAAGGCATTTACCCTGCTAATACTAGACTGTTAATATCAGCAATTTTGCAAATGCAACTTATTTCTGTTCTGATAAAACATTGTGATTTGTGGGAATCTTGGTCACAGTTTTATAGACCCTTACCTTTTATGAGGAAGACAAAATTTGGAGTGACTTACCCTGTTGCAGAGTCATAGCTCAGTTCTCTTAGGTTTCTGCAAAATCTGGTGTTCAGATTGCACAGGTAATGCTGGTCATGAAAGCTTTTCCATGAGCCTCCATTATGTCAGGTTACATACGTGCATAAAGGTTAAAAGGTCAAATTCCTAATACTCTAATGATAGTAAAATATCTTATAAACCCAGAATTTACAGCATTAGGCACTTCTGAAGTGTCCTCTGAAGACCTTTACAAGTGTTCAAAGGTTAAACCTTATCTCTCGTACCAGAAAAGCACTAATATTTATTTTGTTCCTATTTTAGAGATAAGCAAGCTGCCCTAAAAAAACTGGAGAGATCTGACAGTGCACTGTCATAGCTTTCAACAGACAGATGGAATAAGCCCTACAAGACTGAATATAAACCAATGAAACCACTCAACTGCGTTTGCTGTCCACTTGTGTGATATCCTGTGAGATGTTAGATTAGCCCAGAAAAAACAGGGTATTTTGATATTGTGCTCTGCCTAAATAAGACCTTGGGGCTTAGAATGGAACAGGTTCTGTCAAATCTTCTGTGATTCAGACACAATTATGCAAAATAAAGCTGCTGCTCTTTTTTTTGTTTGGTGTGAGCTTTGTTGACATGCTCTGTTCAGTTTCACACGCCGTTCTTTGTTCACTTAAATAGATTGAGAAATGAATTGATTTTCTCTCCTCCCCATCTTCTCTATCTTAATAGCCAGTATTAGCAGTCTTTCAGAATCCCTGAAACAATCCATAAATGAATGGAATTATTCTCTGTTTATCTGTAATATGCTACTTCCTTGCTATCTTGCCCTGAGCCTTTCCAGATGTGTGGGGAGATCCTTAACACTGGCAACTAGAAAGACAAACCATTGCTGCTTGTAAAACTGTGTTCTAGTTGTGGTGGAAATGAATACTCTCTGTTTTGCTTTGACTGTAATTTAAGGAACATGTACACAGCAAAGCAGGAAATCCATTTAGTTACTGAATGAATTCATGTTTTGTTAAGTTCATGCTGAGCTATGTACCTTGAAAGCCTAAATCCTGTGGAATGGGACTCCTCACAAGAAGAGCAGGGACAGGGCTGGACTCTGCCCTGACACTTGCAGGGAGATGAAGCAGGCCCGTATCAATACCAAGCACAAAATATGATGGACATGCTAGATAGCAATATGCAAACTTTTCACTGTTCCTGCATCATAACAGGGGGTGCATCACCATTTTAATAAAATTACAAACAAGTGTTGACATCCTATGTAGCAACAGGAAAATAAACAAATTAAGAAAAGTGATTTTTATCTCAATCTTGTTATTATGTACCAGAGAATGTCTGCTAGATGTCTTTACAATGATTGTTTCCAATTTAAAGGGCTATTACCACTGATAGCAGTGCTCAGCATATATGTGTATTCTGTTTCTTGGCTGGAGAGGCAGAAATAGATCAGCTGAGCGCTGCAGCACACAGAAACTGCTCCCCATTAACACCTTTCCTTGGGAAGCTCAGCACTGCTCTGCCAGTTGGAAAAAACTGGACTTTGTACCTTTCTATGTGCTCATCCCATGCTGTAAACTAGTAATTTCTAAATTGTTTTATTTTGCTTAAATAGAGGAAAAGTAGGGGGTTTTTTATTATTATTTCCTTTGAAAAACTGAAGTCTTTCCAAGATGGATGTAAGTAAAAGCCAGAAACAAATATCACAAAAGATAAAGGAAATAAATTGAAGCAAATGAGATAATGTATTCAGTGTCATAAATTAATAAAAAAATCTTTGGTGTTTTTTACCAATTAATGAAAATTCAACTTTAATAACAACACCGAGAAACCAGGTCTGAAACTGTGAACTTACAGTTACCCAGCAGAATTTTCTTTTCTGGGGACATGAAGAAGTGAAGTGAAATTTCAGACACTTTAATCCAGTATAATCAAAACCAGTGACATTTTAATGAAGTCTCATACTTTAATAAGACCTCCCAGCTACGTTCTTTGATCTGTGTTTCCATTGTAATTGAGTTAATATATTGCACCCAATTCATCCAAAGGTCTTTGATAGCTTGCAAGAGTATGATACATGTATATTAAGCAACCCCATCCACCCAAGTACTTGAAACTGGAACATTATGTGCCCTTTTTAATTTGTTTCGTCACGTATGGGCGGCCACACTTGCCTAAATAAGCTATAGAGACAATGATGAAATTTAAAACATGAACTATCATAGGAAGGTCTTAAAAGCATTTGTTAAGGAAATTATAACCTTGTTCTTTAAACTAGCCCATATAATATAAGAGAAAATTGTATTCTTCCTATAAAATGCAATAAAACACCTCAATAGGAATGTGTAAGTTGTATTAATCTCTATTCAGTCCTGCAGGTATAGAAATGTAATTTCTATGACGTTCTCCACAGTTATTGCTGTTAAATTCTGCAGTGCTTTTCCTTTAGGGAAAATGACATTGAGTATTAGAGAAACCCTTCTAAAGGTGAAATGTGTGTGGCAGATCTTTCTTACCTAAGAAATTCAGCTGAGATCAGACAAGTGTTCCTATGCTAGTGGAAGTATGGACTGAGAGCCATACACCTGACAGACATCTTTTATCTCTTCATTTCAGCTCTATCATTTTGAGCTTCTTCAAAGTTTGTATAAATTTAACCATGTGTGAGCAACCAAAATTTAAACAACAAATCTTGAAAGCCTCAGAGAGGAATAGCTGGAGCAAGAACATTAACACATAACCTGTTTTCTTTGCAGTGTTTACTAAGCAGATTTGATTTTGTTTCCTGACATTAACCTCACTCTCTGGCAGAAGCACTGCCAACAGTAGACATCATTAAGCTGAGAGATGCTGTGGGTGGTTACCTCAGGCAGAGCTGACCACAAAGCATCTGGGAATACACTTTTCACACTGCATACCTAATTATATCCCTGAATCCATTCTGTAAAGCAAACAGGTAAAAAACCCAAATGTTAGACAATTCTGGTTTACTTACATAAACCCAAGACACGAGCACAAAGATATATCCCAGAAACAGCACTGAATCAGCAACTGAGATCAGAACTATTCAAGTCAAGCCGTTTTTCCCCAAATGCCATATATCCCATGTTGAACTAAAATCTTTTTCTTCTGAAGGGATGTGTTGCTGGTATACTTTAATCAGGATGTAATGATTTAAAGCATGGAGACCTGTTGGATTGGAGACACAGAAATAGAGTTCCAGATCAGTAGAGAGTCTTGAAATAAGAAACTAAATTCTGCAGAAACAAAGAATACACTCATCACCAGTAGCTCCAATACAGTGAAGGCTTTTTCTTCAACAGTGTTGCCACTGTGTGACATCACCCTGCTCACTACTGCTATAATACTAGATGGAGTAAAGGATCAGTGAGTTTGGTAAAAATGTGCCATAAAACCAGAGCTAGGGTTTTGCAGGGAAAAGGACTTTTTTCTCTCACTGTTCAGTGTGGGACCAAACTGCCATTTTCCCAGATTCCTGCTGCCCCATCTGCTCTATTGCAAAGTCTGTGAATGTAGTAAAATCTAAAGGTTCAAGTGATGCAACATCCACACTACGCATCTTGAAAAAGGTATTTAATTTCTTAGTTTGTGATTTCTAGCTTTTTTAATATTTCTAGACTTGACCTATTTGTAACCAACAGAAGATTGATATATTCTGACATACAATAAAACCTCTGGGAGGAGCAGGATACATTCACATTTATGGCAATGCAGTTTGCAAAACTTACTGTAAGGACATGGTACATTAGAAAAATACTGCTGCTAACTTTAGAGACACCTTTGCCTTGTTTGAAATGAGAATTTATGAAGAGTGTTTTGGTAAGCTTTATAAACAACATTCTATCCTCTTTATAGGGTTTTCTTTATTGTCAGCAGAGAGATTTAATGAGTATCATAAACTGTAAAGAGACTAAAATGGCAGAAAATCTCTCGCAAACTAAAATGGCAGAAAATCTCTCACAGTTAATTGCAGCAAAACCATCTGAGTCCCATGAGACACAGAAAGCAACCTCTGTCCTAAAGAAAATAAGAAATTCTGAGGAATGTGGAGCATGCTGTGCTATTTCAGTTGAGCTCAGGACAGCTAAAAAAAAAATATGTTAAGGAAGTGATTGTCTGATATTTGCCCTCTGTTCTAATGCTAATTCTATTCTAATTCTTCTCTGCTTTCTTTAGCCCCTCTTTCTCCAGCTACACAAGATAATGATTTCCAAGAACCATAAAAGAGAACAGAAACACATGCATTTAATTGTCTTATAAATTGAATTATGATTTATGACAGTTTTTACATTTCACAAGTAAGATATTATGCAAATTTTCAGCATTTAAAGAGCTTTTATTTAAAGAGCTTTCAGAAAATATTTTTGGTAGCTCACTACTTGATTTTATTTCTGAAACAGACAAACTGAACACATGTACCTGTGTCTCAAAGACCAGGCAGTGCACACTTAACTATGTTCAAAAATCTAATCCCTGAATTAAGAAATGCAGCATAATTAATTTCTGCATTAGCAGAAGTGTTCTTTAAAAGTGATGGAGCATCCCTTACCATATGCTTTATGGTTCTTGCAGTTGCATTAACAAGAAGGAACAAGCATCTTGCATAGCTGGATATATAGCCATAGATAATTTTTCTTTCTTATCTATTCTTCCAGATTACCTTGAATATAATAGAAGTCTTTTACTATATCTGCTAATATATAAATAAGACTATATCAGTATATACTTATATTAAAAACAGTTGCCAACATTCAATATATACATGTAACATATAACGTGTAACATATATAACATAATATATACATATACATGTAACAAGTACATATAACATATAATATATACATATACATATAACAACTAATCAGACCAAAGATTCAGCTGGCTGAGCATTTTGTTTCTGACAATGTCCACTAACTCTGAAACAACTGAGGAAAGAAGGCAGAGACAAGGCAAATACTGATCTATACTTCCCTCTGCTGTATTCTTGCAGCTTCCAGCAAACTGCAACTATAAGAATTCATGCAGTGGGAGGTTTCATTTGCAAAATAAGTGCACTCTGAGCATTAGCCCAGTGCTCTGAATTTATTGTAAAATGTCACATCGATTAATTTCTATCCATCCAGGCCAGATCATGTATTGATTCCCCTCAAACAGGAGGCTGAGTGTCAGGATTTTGAACAGTGGAGTGGTGGAGTTGGCACACAGATTCCTGTTTGGTAGCTGCATTTTTTGGGGTAGGAAGTAATAGTGCAGTGCAAATAGCACTGAAAGGCAACTGAGATGAATGCTTATAAAGAAAAGACTATGGAATATCAATGCCTGAGGTGTGTGCTTTGGACTGAATAAAAACAGTGAAAAAATTTGTCACTAAATATCCTGGGTATCCAGAGGTTGAAAAGCATTCTTACTGTGTTCATCTCATCTGAATTCACAATGTCCATGTTCACAGCCACAGAGTTTTGAGGATAAGGATCCCAGATAATATTAGGTAAATGAGTTTTTGGTGTTTGGAAGCTGGAAAATCAGCATCTTCTTTTCCCACTCATCCTAGTCTAAAAGAACAAGAATAAAAGTAGTAAGCTGTTTCACAATTGTCTCCATATTTCAAAATGGAACGTGATGTGGGCTGTGATATTATATTTGGCTTCTCCTGTTTGGCTCGTGGGACAATTCACACTTCTGGAAGAGCCACTTAGTGCCACTCCAGGGCAACATTTTTCCCTGAGTGCACATGGATTTCATTGCAGGGCTGCTTGCTCACAGCTAAGATGGAAAGGGCATAGCTTTAAAGCGTTGTTGGTAAGGGGTAAGCAGGACACTGTTTTTTTCATACTGCCTTTTTCATGGTGTATTTTATTCTGCCCATTGGTGTGAGGCAGAAAGACAAAGCCAAAAAGACCAGAAGAATGGTGGGTTGGGGTCTGATTGCCCAGAGCCTGAGCTACCCTTTTGTAATGTGATGTTTACAGGTTTTGTCAGAGATTTCCCATTCTAAGCACGTTGTGCTTCACCTCAAAGTTACCATCTACCAATTAGAGTATTGAACGGTGATGGAAGGCAAAATCAGAGAGCAGGATTTTCCAGAAATGCCCTTGGTGCATTGGTGCTACAGAGGACCACAGAGATTATGCTAATTCCCAACCCCCAGGAGGGAGGATGTTAAGGCTCTGCAGCTCTGTCTGGACAGGGCCACACATTTCTTTCCCCTGTGTTACAATTACACAGGCAGAGCCCATGGCAGTGCCTGTGCTTGATGGAGACAGAGCAGAGCACTGAGCAGGTGCAGGCAGGGGATGTGCACTGTGGTTAGTCAGGGCTTAAGCAATAATATGGGATCACAGGAATGTACTTCCCCCAGCTGGAATGGTGCTGCTCCTTGTCTAAATTTGCCTTTAATCATGCTCAGCATCAGTCTAATGTTTCCTTCTGCTGCTCCTGTTGCCTGAAACAGATTATTTCCAAGGAGAACAGTTAAGACTTCCCAGTCATTATCTGCCTGCCTGAAAGCTGCTGAATGTTACAGAAACACGTGGCTGGAGTCACCTCGGGAGCGGTCAAGGTCTGGGAATGAGAAAGTTAATTTAGACATTTTCCAACGCCAAAATGTGGATTGGGTAAGTTCTGCATCCCCCTATTGACCCTCAGACACCTTACTGAATTTATGATCTTCAAAAGGCTTGAGCAAATCAGGTCTTTGAGAATCTCCTCCTGAAATGGAAGACAGCCTTTAAAAATAGGATTGAATACTCTGTGTCTCATTCCCAGTGAACACGTTCTTCAGTATGTGTTTGAGATGCCTCTCACTGCCTTACCCCTGAGCACAGGGGTAAGACTGAATAATAGGAATGTGTCCTGAAGACCAGAATCTGCAAAATGCATCTTTTCTTGCAGTATTTCCCATGGAAAAAATATTGACATAATGTTTTCATACTACCATGACTAATATCAAGTGCTGTTCTCAGACATTTTTCAAATACTTTTAAATAAAGAAATGAACTTCTATTACTACCATATGGAATCAGATTAGCCCTGCTGTTAAGGTATTCACTAGGAAGGCAAATCCTTCTATTTTCTCCTGCCCAAAGCAATAGCAAAATAGAAATAAGCTGGGTGATTACCAGTCTGTGGATGATGGAATTCAAGGTCATGTTGTATTACTAATCATCTAAGCATCACTTGGAACACAAAGTTTCACATGCAAAGCCAACTCTGCTGAGTTGTGCTATAACACGATGGAGGTAACAGGAAAGAAAAATAATTTCTTAAAATACCAATGTGTTTTCTGGCACTTACAGTATATGTACCCCACATTTTTATCTACAGATAAACTTTAAATTTTCTGGTTTTCTGTATTGTATCTTCAGAAACAAAACTCTGCCACAGTCAAATGAAAGTTTAGGTACCCACAATTCAAAGGCGTGATTCAGTGGTTTTAAATTCTTAAGTGTGATGCTGTGGGTCATGCCAGAGGATTTAAATAGAAGACAACTCATCAGTAACTGCTCATTTATTCCTGTCTTCACTGCCAGGAAGCAGAAATAATACCCAGAAAATTCCTGCTTTTCCCTCACCGCGGGGTCACATGAGGTTGGAGCTTTGCTCCCAAATCACCTGACATCCCTTGCATAGCTCATCATCATCATTTTCATCCCAAGGAGCACAGGAGCACATTCTCTACCCACCTGGGCTTTCTGCTAATGCTTGGGGCTGTTACAGTCTAAAATTAATGAACTCTGAGCTTCTGTTCTACCTGGATTTGGATGTGAGACATGTGCCTCCTGCTCTTGAGGTGTGACCATTTGTAGGAATGGTTTTAAGAGACTCCTTTAGCATCCAGTCCTGCATAGAGCTGCCCTGAGTTCATCACTTTCAGGCATACATGCTCACGTAAAGAATGAGAATTTTAGTGCCAATTAACAGCTAATATCAAGTACTTGGCATGATGCCACAGACATCCTACAGTGTTAGAGTTCTAGTGTTTTTCAAAATTAATTTCCCTTTAAAAAAATGTATCGCTAGTCCTTCTTGATTACAAGTGTTAGCTTTTGTATTCATTAAATTGCCTGAATGAGCCCCAAGATAGAGGTTGATGACATTTCTTCAATGCAACAGCTTTTTCCAGAATCTGCACTTTCATCAAAGTACTCCTTTGTAACACGCTGCCTTCTTTTTTTTCTTTTTTTTTTCTCCCAAAAAAAGTTTTTGCGAAAAGGTGGAAGAATTTTTTACTTACAAGTTTTATTTCAGTCCTATGGAAATCATTAATTTCAAAAGTCAGCATCAAATAACTTCCATCCTGTTAAATGAAGAAAGTAATGACAGCTTTCTGGACTTGAATACATTGCTGCCACACCAGCCCCTCACCTAAAAGTCAGGGGTTTTAAACTGATACTGAGGGAAGGCCTAGAGATGATAAAATGCCCTAAGGAGCTGCAGTTTTATTTTATGATCAGCTTTTTGAGAATAATACTTTGGCTATCTTTCCAAATGCCTGCATTTGGAATTGATATTGTTATTGAATTTTTGACAGTATTGACATTTTTAATTAGAGCCATTAGGTTTCAGAGTAAGCAATTAAATTGCTGTTATCTTCAACAGGTTTACCTGACTGCTCTGCTTGTCCAATGGCCCCAAGTGCCTCCAAACTCTGTCTCATAGCAGAGAAACAGCAAAGATTCCTGAGACAACAGACACAGAGTTGACAGAAATTATCAATATGGAGACCTGAACAATAATGAGACTGTGGAAATAACAGTAAAAGATTAAAAAAGTAAAATGAAAGTAAATACAAGTGCAGTGTATATATTACATCATCCATCTGCATTCAGTGAGATTCTCGGTTTTAAATATATGTTAAGCTGCTGCACAATTTCCTTTTTAACAGAGCAGATTGTGAAAGAACATCTAAATTCTTCCACAAAATTTATGTTTCCTTCTGCTGCAAAGCACAAAGTGCTCTAATGCACAGCACACAAATTGTCATGTTCCTGTATGGGGAACAGTCTTGAACTCATTAGTCAGTTTGCCAGCATAAGGAACATAACACAGAACCTGTGAGATGCATATGGTACCAACTTAGAGTCTTATGACCAATCTGGTTTTTGTAATAGTTTGTGAATACCTCTAAAGTAAATTAGATCTATTAATCTATCTGGTTTGGGATTTTTTTTTAATCTCACGTCAAATGTTTTTTTTTCAGATTTGGATGTTTTCCATTTTAAACATATGTGCTGTGATTAGAATACCAGAGTGATAGGGATCATTAAAAAAACATTTATCATCTTAAACTGTTATTGTTGGGTTTGGTGCATATCTGGCCATTTTAATGTGCTCTCCTTAAAAGGAGATAACTTCATTTTCCTGGGATAGTCCAGTCTAGTTTTTAGAAAGCCTTGATTCAAAGCCAACTGTAGTGTCTGCTTGGTTCTCGTAATCCTTGTTATTGCTGGGTTCTGGTTTGGCAGTTTCTATCTGCAGGAAGCAAGTTTTGCCTCTGGATGAAGACTGACACGTGGCACACTGCAGGGAAATGTGCACCTTGCCAGAAAGGCCGAGTCCCACGAGAAGAATTGTTTATGTAAAGGTGTGCAGCACAGCTTTCATTTGGTCTAATTAAAGCATAAATGTCATTGTTCTCAGGTTCTTAAAATTAGGTTTATTAAGGTCTGTGTCATATTTTGGAATGCAATTAATGTGTGCCTAAGCTTTCCATTTCCTTTAATGTCACAGGGGATGTATTTGATATAATAATGTTATTTAATATTTTAACAGAAGCTAAAGAAACTGAGATTAGGCAAGTTTGTTATAAATTAAAAGCTCAATAGAACTCCTTGAATCAATCTTTTTTCTGACAAGAGTAATTTCTTCTGCATGTTATACTCCTTCTATATATAACTTACATTTCAGAATCCTATGCCTGACATTAAGGATTTATACACAGTTCACTCAGTTTATGGTCAAGATAATTTTTGTTGGTAATTACATGAACACTAGCATTCACACAAGGGTCATGGGAGGTTATTTAAATTATACAAGTGTCATACAGATGTAAATTAATGCCCTGATACTGCTTTCAGTGTGCAGGTTTTAGTCCATCAGCTGAGCACTGCAATGGAGCTATTACTTGAGCACAAGGTGTAAATACTGAAGTAGAAGAATCAGGTCCCAGAAAATTGCATAGATTTGTCATTTTAAAGGGCTAGCTAAAAAGACTTCATAGACCAGTTTTAGAGCAGATTATCAAAAGTGCTTGCAGGATCCCATGCCATGAAATGCTTTCATTAAAAAGAAAATGTAAGGATGGTATGCCAAACTGTACCATGACAGGCTGGGGTGTGGCTCTCCCAAAGCTGACACTCACCTGTGGGCAGCAGCAGGATGCACTTGGAGTTCATAGAAGCGCTGGACAGACTCCAAGTCCCTCACTGGTGTGAACAGGGAAGCCTGCAGGATCAGTTCCTTTGGACCTCCAGGAGTTCTGAGGAAACCAAATTACCCAAAGATAACATTACATCAATTTTTGTACCCTTGGTACAAAGGATGAATACAAGATAAATAAAAGAACTACGATTCAAGGGTAAATACAGTCCCGGTGCAAAGATTTCTCACTGATCACTAATTCATATTTGTAATGAAAAGGAGTTTTGGATCCACAAAAATAAATTCCAGCATTGGTTATGTCACCTCTCATATGCCTCTTGGAGACAAATATCAGCCTGTTTGTAAGAGCTTGCTGAACCAGTGATCCCTAAATTTGAGGAATGCACAGACAGTAATATTGTTGTATCACTGTCTTATCTGGAAAGAAATGTCTTCCCAGACATGAATTTGGCTTTGACATGCAACTGCACAAAGACAAAAAGTATTTTTTTCAACCCAGCAGAATTACATCTGACCAGCATTTCCAGAAATGCCTTCAAAAAATCCCCTAATAAACTCAGTGGGTCATGATGTAATGTTGGATAGCAGACACAGAACAGCAAGAAGTAATAATATATGTTGTTAGATTTATTTACTTATCACACAAGATTACTGAAATATGTGCTGGGAGAGGAAAAGGCAGGGACAGATACAGAGACATTGTGTTTCTATCCTGTGGATCATGTTGGACCAATTTGGGGATAAAACAGGGAGCCAGATTGTCAAAATAGTGTAAGTGGATGAAAGCAATTGCTTTCTCGGAGTACCTTCTTTGAGAATGACTGTCAGGAGACAGAGCAAATACAATTTTACCTTGCTATTCAGTGACTGTGTGTATTATTAGATAACTGTGTGAAAAGATATTTCAGAATTTCATGGGAGCAGCCTTCCACAGGACAGCCTTCCCTCTGCAGTAAAATTAGAGATCAAAGTGAAGAAATGTTTGTTTCATATATATCAAGGTGCTATGTTAAAGTGAGCAAAGAGACATAAAAGTAGACTGTTCTGATCATGTGCTGTCTTCTGGATAGTACATTGTTCTTCTTGCCAAAATCTAAAATTCAATTTTTGAGTGGATTGAGAGTCTTAAATACCTTCAGCAAGCTGTTTTGAAGTTCCTGATAACTCATCCTACCCATTTAACCATATTAGCATTATTTTATCTATTCAGGTAATTATTTAACCTTTGTCTACTATGTTTTATGTCACTTTTCAACAAGGCACAGATTAAAAAAAAATGTATATTTAACCATAATGCACAACTTCCTGTCCTTTGTCCAGCTATAAATGATACCAGTGTCAATGGGAAGATTCTTAATGACATCAGTCAGAGATTCTGAGCATTTTTGATGATTAAGAATATTTCCTAATTTATTTGTAATTCCTTTTTTCCCAAGGAAGAAGGTGGTGAGTTTGAACAATTCATTGCATTTGAAAATGAAACACAATGCTTGGTCCTGTTATGCAGAATAAGAGTAGGAAAAAAGCAAGAGGATACATGGGAAAGGTTAAAGAGCTGGAGCCAAAGCAAAAGTGCAGCAGCAATCCTGAAAAATCACTGTTGATAGAACACAATGAGCTGCCCTGAAGCCAGATGTGCTGCTCCCAGTCCCCACACCCTTGAAGTGACACCCACTGATGCTGCAGAGGGCATTCCTGTGTTTGCAGCCCCTGCACAAATGTCTGTCTTGGTGGGCAAAGGTCCCTGAGCCTCATGGCTGCTTCAGGGCATTAGAGCATTAAAGTGCCCAAGTCACAGGTGACTCCCCAGCCCTCCCCACTCACTGCACACACTGGGCAGGTGTCACAGAGGGCTCTCTCTGGGTACTGTGCACAG
Source organism: Pseudopodoces humilis (assembly GCF_049639895.1). Lineage (NCBI taxonomy): Eukaryota > Metazoa > Chordata > Aves > Passeriformes > Paridae > Pseudopodoces > Pseudopodoces humilis. The sequence goes on along the minus strand of NC_142215.1, from coordinate 8,244,239 downwards.
CCACAACCATCAATCCCATTTCTTTTGTTCTGTCCCGCTTCAAGGCTCACTTTTTCCAAGCCCATGTTTCTTCCAGTGAGGATCGTGTTGAGTAACAAATCAAAGCTATAAATCGGTGATGATTTAAGTCCTGGTCTTCCTGTGGCTTTCAGGAGGCTGTCAATGCCTCCACTGCCATGGCAGTTTCTTGGGAGCAGTCTTGGAGCCTTCCTTTTCCCTTACTTGGGCTGAGAACATGCTTGGCCCATAGCCAAGATGCAGAGAGTTTCTCAGGTGGATGTTAATTCTGAGGAGACAGATGAACAAGGATAATGAATTGCTCTGAAAACTCAGTGCCACAGGATTTCTGATAGACTTTATAATCCCCTTCTGCACGAGCTGCATAGTTTTATCTTGAGTGGAAACATTAAACTAGTTCTCCACAGAGATGGAAAAACCCAAGCTCCTGCACTGCCTTCAATATTCCATGCTAACATTAATCTGTGAGTGGACACATGGAAACCAGACTGGCACAAACTGGGGCAGGTGTTTGGCTCTAAAACAACATCCATGTCATGGAGGAGAGGGGGAATGGACTCAGCTACACCATGAGGGCCTGTGGGCAGCCACACAGCAAACTGGGCTATTGGCAAGGTCCACCGGCAGGATTTTATGCACCCATAAAAATACAATGTTTATTCCAATATTCATCAAATATTCAGTATAAAATGTTGGTCATTTGACACAGTTCAGCAGCATAACATGGAAGTCACTGTCCAGTAGTCCCTGTTCTGCTGTGGGCTATGGCTGTTTACTGCAGAGGAATTTCCTCTCAGAAAACGTAATATTTTCCTGAAGATCTGAACAAGAAATTCCAAATTCAAAAGCAATAACTCAATACTTAAGTGAATACCACTTGGATGAGCTGTTATTATTGTTTTATAGCAAATATTTTCGTAGCATGTAGTGGCCAACTCATTGAAACATGAAGATAATGACAATCCATGGAGCCTGAAGCTTGGCTGACAAGCAATAGCAGACAACACAAATCTGTGGGATGAGGTAGGAGGCAGGCACGATGGGGTTTCAAAAAAATCCAAAACAAACCCCAGTCAGGGAAACAGCTTCCAAAATATTTATTAAGGTTTTCAAGGCTTCAAAGATAAAAGAGTCATTCCAAACATAAACTCTCATCCCACACAGACAGTGCTTGTACTTACATGCTGTTGTCTCAACAAGCTTTTGTTTTCAGTAGAAAACCTTATTGTTTCTGGATATAATTGCCAGGAGATGAATTTGGAGACATGGCACTGACTGCAGGGAAGTGCTGCATGTGGATGCTCACAATTTACCAAAGGGCTGAGTCTGGCCTGTCTTGGCCTGTATGGCAGAGGAGCAGTGTTAGAGGAAGGAAAGAAAGAAAAAGAGGAAAAAGGGAGGGGAAAACAGTGTGTCACAATCATGTTCAAAAAAAATACATTATCCAGAAAAGTTCAACTTAGAGGCCCTCACTTCCTAGAGAGTTTAAACAAAATACATTATTTTACTTAGTTTAAGCATAACTTGAAGACTTTTGTTTTTGCAATAATGGATAGAAACACCAGTTATTACTGAACCTCAGCCAACACGTGGTGGTTGGTGAACATTCCTTCATGAACAGAGATGTTAGCACTCTACAGATCCTTTTCAGTAGACAATTTCTCCACCATGTTGAAAGAGCAGTCTGACTAGTTCAGTGAAATATTAGCACAAAAACGTGAATTCCAAACTGCAAGGGAATTTCAGCTCCAAAGTCCAGTTTTAGTTTGCCCTCTTCCACTGAAACTCCATCAAACCCCTGGCTATCAGTGCCAATCCCTGTGGTGATCAGGTATTTCTGGTTCCTGTGTGCCCAGGTGTGCTGGGACTTACCTGCTGCTGAGCTTAAGTTCTCAGCCCCCATTTTCCCTGTCTGTTCAGTTACCTGCATCTTTGGGCTCAGCTGCATTCCTTTCCTTTCTCAGACTCTCACCCTCATTCCCAGGAAGCTGCTCACAACTTACTCCTCCCTTTCTTGTTCCACACAATCCTTTTAAAATTCTTTTTTTTTTTTTTTCTCTCCAGGCTCTCAGACTTGGCAAGCCAGCTGTGTAACTGCCTGGGGCCTGGAAAACAGCACTTCCCCAACTGATTATTGGATTATTGTTATTTTAACTCCCTTGAAGTTGTTTACCCCAGGTATCATGTCTCGATCACTGTTTTGTTGCTCACTGGTTTCCATCTTCTCCCAGACTAAACAGCTTTCTTGGACTTAAATCTATAAATAATCTTCACATGCACAGGCTGAAGCACATAAACTCTTCATGAAAGCAGTACACTTAATTCCCCTGGTTCTCCAAACCACAGGAGTTAGGATTAGCTATCTAGAATGTTACACTAACAATTCCCAGACTTACAGGTTAGGTCAGTGGTGGAAAAGGCTGATGTGCTGCAGAGTCTCCAACTGCTGAATTTGCTCTCCTTTGTAGGTTTTCTCAGCTATTCACATGAATAGGGAGGTGAGGGAGTAGGTGAGTTGCCACCTGAGGTATTGTATGAACAAGTGTCTTCCTTCCAAAAATTCCTAGCAACCAGATCTTTCATGCTTTGTGCATTCACTTGCTAAAAATTGTGCCTTTGTTTAATATTTTCTAGTTTTCCAACACTTCTGTTTTCTTATCTTTCTTTTCTCCTCCCCTCCAACCCATATTATCATACCACTTCTTTTTATAAACCATTTGATACGAGGAATGTTTTTGCAATATAGCCTGAGGTTTCTTAATTTGTTTGTATTCCTTTTTAAAAGTGGTGGGAACTCCTAGAAGAAAATGGAAAGTATTTTTAAAGACTGCCTAAAATACACTGTTTGTGCATAGAGCAGTGCACTGAAAACAGAAAACACTGCATCTTACTTGTTTGCCTAATTCCCCACTTCTGCTAGTTACAATTAAGACAGCATGCACTTAAAACCTAAGGAAATAAGCATAAATGCCTGGAAGAAAAAAAGAAACTTACAAATCTATTTCCATTTTTCTGGAGACATTTAGCTTCAATCAGTGTGTATATCATATATATCAGCTGTCATTTATCAGCCAGCTTGTGTGGTGAGCACCTCTGATGTGATACTACAGAAAGCTGCAGTGCGAAGGAAAGAGGAGAAAAGGCTGCAGCAAATGTCATTGATTCCACCCTGTGCAGGGCCACACAACACTGTACTAAAATCTGTTGTGTCTTTGTAAACCCTGGCTATGGCTGTGCCCCCAGCCACTGCTAACAGGGTGACACTGAGAGAAAGCTTTCCTGAAGCAGCCTGGATCCATCTGGAGTCAGCTTCCACTGCTGCCTGGGGCTCGCTTCATGCTCTGTGCAAGGGGAGCACTTCTCTCCAAATTTAGCACTGAGGTGGAATTGCAACAGCAGAAGTTTGGTGGCACTTTGTAAGAAACTTTTGGAGCCACTACAAAATCTACCCAGACAAAGCATCCAGCTGCTAGGTAAAAGGCAGCATTCCATTGCAGGGTTGGAAAATGTTCCTTTGCAATGCAGGAAAAGCATTCAGCACGTTGGTATTTGTAAACAGCCACGCATCCCAGTGGTGAGCTTCTGGAGAACACATTGTTTCCAAGAGGAATGTCAGTGTTAATCCACTGAAGAGTGAGTGGCTGAGTGTGAGGCACGGTGTGAAGGTGTGAGCACAGCGGCGTTTGGAGGGATGGAGCCTGACTCTCCTGGTGGAGAGGGAATGAAGTTTGGCTCCCACACAGCCAGATGCCAGGGCTTGCTCCTCCTCTGGCCCCCATGAGGTCCAGCACTGAACCCCTGGCACTGGTACTGCTGGAAGCCTCAGGTTTGATGATCTGGGCTATCCTGATAAAAGAGAGATGGATGAGAGCTGCAGCACTTATGGAGTTTCAGAACCACTCCTGTGCACTGATGCTATGGCAGGGGAAAGTCTTTCCAGCCTTTGAAGGCTTTCTCTTGATAAATATTTGTGATAGGATGTGGAAACAGATTTTGGGATGCCCTTAAGTCTGTGCTATGTCTTCCGATTATCCTAGACAATGGGACTCATTGAGAGGAATTCATTCTCCTTTCCCTAGCAGATGATGAAAAAAATCAATCAGTGTGGGATGAGTAGCAGAAAGAAATAAAACTTGTTGTTATCAACGGGAAAGGCCCCTCAGGAAAGGTCAGAACAAGCTCTGATTCTCTTTTTAGCTGAATAGTGAATGGGAAAGTCCATGAAGGGATTCCCATGAGGATTTCCATCAGTCACATTGGAATGGCTACTGTGGAGCAGACAGGCTCACGCTAACTGAGATAGGACTCAGATTTTCTGGACGCTGGGTTTCCATTGCACTGAAATATTTAGCAGCACTAAATAGATAATGAGCATCACTTATATCTTCAAGTTTGGAAAAAAGTTGCAGGTCACTGAGAAACTAAAAGATCAAATGCCTTAGAAACATTGTATTACAATAACAAGGCTGAGACCAGGGTTTGTTTTCTGGTCTTTCAACTTGTGGTAGAGATCTAAAAGTTATTTTAGTAAAGGACAGATAATTCCAACATGAGCAAAAATTAAAAGAAATTTGTTCAGTACTGAGCCATCCACAGACAGTTGGTCATAAACCAGCAAACAACTTGTCATTCTTAATATTATTTTTCTCTGGGGAACGGGGTTTTTTGTTTGCTATAATGAACTGTTATAAGTGAGCTCAGTTTTACTGGAGTAGAGCTTTTTTTCTTCAACAGAAAAGAGAGATGGAGATTTATTTTGATTTAAAAAGATTGTTGCAACAGAATAAATATACAGGCAATATAACCAGGACTTTCTAAGTATGTGAAAAAACCTACATTTGGTTAAGTTTATTTTCTGTTTCATTTTTCAAGGAAAGACATTTAATTTTCATTGCTGATATATGCTGGCATAGAAGATCAGCTGGCAGATATTATAATGAAGTATTCTTTGTTTACAGAAAAAAAAATTGTGTTCATGATTTTTTAATAATGTTTGACAGTCTCATCAGAAAGAAATGGAGGTCTCAACTGGAATTGTTGTTTGTTGTATGCCTGAGGCCTGAGGCTGATTTATTTTGTTCCCAAGCTGGACTGATTTTATTTGAACTAATAACTGAAAGTTTTCTTGCATCTTTTGCTATGACAGTGCAGTGAATGGGGTTCTAATGAATGAGCTGCATTTCTCAGAAAACTCCTCATTATCTTAGTGCAGCTCTTCCCTGCACTGCTTGGTAAGGCTGTAATGTTTTACAGGGAGACACAGGTAGTAGGTAAATCAAGATACAAAGGTAACTTTGCTCTTCCTTCTACATCTTCAGCTCTAATCAGAGCTGATCATTTGTGCCAAATCAAGCACTGACTTATAGAACAGACTCATACATAATGGGTATAAGGGTGAAATAAAAATCCTTTCATGCAGCTTCATCTCAGGCCCACAGTGAGGTTTGTGGTGTGGCTGGATAATAAGCCCACAGGTGCAATTTAAGTATCTTACCAAGCACATCAGCTAGAAAACCCCAGAGATAATAGTTCTTATCTAAATTGGGCTTGGCATACAGTTTTACTGCACCCCTTGGAAATCACAGAGGATGAGTCTGGAAAATTATTTTGTGTAATGAAAAAAGCTGGGAGCATTAAGTGCTGCCTTTTAGAGGACGAAAAAATGCTCAGCAGATGAAACAGGACTATTAGAGCAAAACAGAGACATGTCCCACCCAAAGCCCATCATCTCTTAGCTCACTAACTCAAGGCCAGTTCCTGGCTTCATTCCTCTTCCAGAGGAGCATCCAGTCCACTGAGGGGCATTCCCAAACAACCAGTCATTTTTGGGTTTATGGTTTCTCCATTTGGATCCTAGGTTTTTAGATATTCCCTTTGACAATAGGACTGGAAGATTTCTCTTTGAAGATGTTTTCCCTGCAATTCTCTGAGCTGCATCAGAAACCCCAAAGCATCCAGGCAGGAATGCATGGTTTGCTCTCTAGAAAAATATCAAAAATACAAGCAACTTGCATTTGGCATGATGAACAGTTTTGTGTTCCAAGTCCATATTTTCATTTTTGTTCTCCTGGTCATAAATGTCTTGTGATGCTGAGTAACAACAACATAATCTGAAAATTATGCCCAGCTGAATGAGATTGTTCATAGCTGTTATTCCTCATCTATGACTTATGCATTCCAGATATGATGCATTTTTTACCTGCTGCTCCAAAGGATACATGACATGGGCAATGGCAAACACTTGAAAGGAGCCTGGCATAATGTATGACCCTGTTACCCCCAGTCTTATGATCCATCCTTTAATAACCTGGTTTTGGTTTGCGATTTTTCCCATCTCTTAAGAAGGTCTAACTTGCTGTAATTATTTTTTGATTTAGTTTTGCTCCCCAGACATCTTAATTCACAAGTTTGAAGTTGTTGCTTAATACAAAGCATTAAAAACAGATTCACACCCAACTATTAACTACTTGATGTATTCAGACATTAGCTAATAAGCTAAAATTCATGTGTTGAAACCAATTCTAATAGTCAGCGTCTGCCCACAGACGCCATCTGAGATGACAGATGAGTCCTTCCCATCACTGTAACATCAAGTCCCCAGTCACCAACCCCCCAGAGTAGGAACCACACTCATTTTGACTGCTCCACTGAGAGACTGAGCACATTTTTTGCAAAGCAGCAGGAGCTCTCTTCTTTCATGAGGGCTCATTAACTCTCTGCTCAGAGCTCCCAGCCTCACCAAACAGACTGTAAAGACAGGGGCAGTCCAGTTCTGCCCTGGATCAACACTGGGCTGTGAATGTAACTCACATATTCTATAAAATATCTATTGTATTGTATTGTATTGTATTGTATTGTATTGTATTGTATTCTATTCTATTCTATTCTATTCTATCCTATCCTATTCTATTCTATTCTATTCTATTCTATTCTATTCTATTCTATTCTATTCTATTCTATTCTATTCTATTCTTCAGTATTTCTTAGTAGATTCTTCAAAGCATTACTGGCATAAGACAAGCATCAGCCATGTCAGACAGCTTCAAAGAGCATTATGGACCCTCAGACTTGAACTCTTCTCTCATGCCAGCTCCTGACTAAATTAAGTCAGGAGAACATTAATGGCACAGCACAGGCACTGCATTCACCTTTCTCTTTGTAGAAGCTGGCTACATGAAAAAAACATTTTTCAAACTCCTTAATTTTCAGCCAGATTGCTTTCTCTGCTATTGCAATTCTTTTGACCCAGGCTTTTGAATGTTTGACTTCAGCTCTGAGGAGAATAAGAATAAAGATGCACAGATAAGGAGCTCATCAAATCATGAATTTCCCCAAAGACACAGGAGGAAGAGAAAAATATATTTCTCAGAAGATCCCATTCACTTTTTATTCTCTTGGAGACTTTTGGGGACTGGCTAAAAAAATAATTTGTTTCATTCCTCAGAGTTTTCAAGACCAAAGGAAACTTAATAGGTAGAATTAATGCCATTCAAACGGGAAAGAAACTTTTGTTTTCTCTCACTGCTGTGCAATGAGTAACTATCACAGAAGGACAGTAAGAGACCAGTGACCATCCTGGCTTCATCCCATGATCTTCATCATGGCTGTGAATTTCCAGCCTCTGTCCTGGCATAGTCTGGGATAGCTGGGGTGTGTTCACACACTCCAGGTGTGACTTTACTTTTTATTTCAGGCTATCCAAGGGCCAAGCCACCCTCTTGCACACCTCCACCCTCTCCTCAGCTGCTGTTCGGGGCTCTCAGTACCTCCAGCCTCTTGCCTCAACTGCCTCAAGTTCTCCTCCCCATGCTGGCAAAATCAAACCTGCACCACATAAACCACCCTTCAGCCTATGACAGCCTCTTTCCAAGTCAAAACCACCTCCAAAACGAACACATGAGCCTTCAGAGTCAGTTCCCCAAAAATTCCAGTGGCAAGATCCAAATGCAAAATGTGTTTGGAGAAAAGACATTCTCTGATCTCATGGACAATCAGGGCCGTCTGCATACCTCTCTGTTCACATCATCTGCTTTCCTCAGTAATTTTCTGCTCTTTTCCCTCTCATCCTGAAATACAAAACCACAGCTTCCCATGGCTCCAGAGCACATCCCCTCAGAGCACATATCTTTGCCAAACTGAAGGGTTTTTTAGGGCTGGGCCTGCCCTCTCATCCCCTGTGAAGGATCTAATGCATTTTTTGGGCACAGAGACTACAATTTATGTAAATTGATTTTAAATATTCCATTAGATCGGGTTCAAATTCCATGATCCCACTTTCAGTTTTACTGGGGACATACCTGGATTTGTGTGACAGGAGGATTTCTCCTTCCTGACCTGAGAGAGAACAAGTGTATACAAAGAGTATGGAGAGTACTTGAATTTGTGGGTTTAACTGAAAAACATTATGGATGAAAAGTCATGAATTAAATAATGCATTTTATTTGTACAGTAAGAGTAAGTGCAGCCAGAGAAAGTAAAGAAGAAAAGCTGAAACAGGTTATAGAAGAGTATGGAATCTGCTAATTTAAGAGAAAAATATAAGCTAATTAAGATATTGATACCCACAGTTAAATGTCCCATTAAATTAGAAAGCATGTCTCTAATTCAAATGAGATGCTTTGCTGGCTAAATACTCAGTTCCTTTTTCTCCTCATCTGCAAGAACTGTAATATCTCAAATGGAATACAATGAAAAGTGTTTAAGAAAGATTTTGGGATGTCCTGCTAGAGGAGACAAGCATAATTCCCATGCATTCGCTTTTACAGGGTCTGACTATTTAGACATATTCAGGTAAATTCATCTGAAATAAGTAGATTCCTAAATTATTAGTTTGTAGCTATATGCTTATGTTGAAAATTAAGGTCTTTGTCATTCATCTTAGGTTAAATTATTCTGGAATAATAAAATACAGATCATCAGCACTAAAGGTAGGAAACGGTGTCCCTCTCACACATTAAACACAATTTAACTGTGGCAAGGTAATTCAGGGTGGATGGAAATCTGGTCTCACACATAAAAGAAACTAGTATTGTCCTGACCCTTAATGTGCAAATGTCTATTTTTTATAACAGTTTTTTCTTCTAGGACACAATATCAGGCAGATTTTCCTCTAATTCCTGTCACGAGATGTGTAGTAAGGAAGTCCTTATTCTAGTCCTTGATTTCTATAGTTGCAGTGAGCAGCTGACCATGGAGCCAGCTGAAAGATGATGAAGCAAGAGAATAAATTTGAAATTACACACAGTTTATTTCAATATCTAAGGAAAAAGGATGATCTTTTGCCTAGCTTTGTAAGGAGGCACAGAACACCCTTGGATTTTTGTAACCTGAAGTTGTGCTCTCAGGCTCAAGTGACTTGAGCAGCCTTTGTTCAGTGTCTTTCTCCCCATTTTTCTCTTGCCCAGCTGAAAGAGGAGTGGCAGGGTGATCTTCCTGCAGACATTGGCCTGCAGCTCAGCTTCCCACTGTGCAGGCCATGCTCTTCACCCTGCTGTACAGTAACTACACAAGTAATCCCAGGATATTCCTAGGGCTATTCCATGCAGCCACAATTAACCTGTAATACTAATTCAGACTGCTCCAAATTTTTTTAAGTGCACAGAGTCTGTTCTTGACACAGCTTTACTGTTACTATATAAATATTTATATATTTATGACAAATAAATTTCTAACAAACATAAATTCGTACCTGAACTGGTTTATTTTTCTCACAGACAAGCACTGCACTATATGTCTCTCTTCACTATTACACATCCAGAATCAATTATAACCCTTTATATTTCTCGAGCAGGAAGGTTAAAATTCAATTCTCCTTTATTGCAGTTTGCAAATACAATATACTCTCCAGCTGGCTTGGAAAAGCTCCTCAGTTAAATCATCTTGTGCAACACTGCTTCTTAGTCACTGGTACCTCCCTATACAACAACAACCTGACAGCCCCACACTTCCAGGCTATTTATTGGTCTGTCATTAAATGGGAGACTTATTTTACAACATATTTGCTTTTTATTGAAATGACTGCAAAGACAGTTTTTTGTTTCTTTTTGTTTTGAGGGGTTTTTAGGTGAGGGCACAACCATGCTTTTAGGTTTTCAATGTCTCCTGCAGGCTTTGAGTCCATCCTTGCTGTCATCCTTTGTGCCTCTCCCCAGTAAATCAGGTGCCTGGTTCTTTGTTTTCAGGGTTTAAAATACTGTGACCAACAGAAAGTGATGTGATATTTTAGCATAGCAGAGTTCCTGCATTACTGAACTGAGGCAAGGAGCCCAGAAAACCAAAGGAAAATTATCCACTGAAATCTATCATCTTTCCCTCACCACAGCTCCAGAACATGAGATTATTATGCTTGTTAGAATAACTACTTCTCTGCCCAAGGCCAGGGCTGGTGTTTCCTGGAATGTTGAGAAGGTCCACACTTAATTACGGTGCTGACTTGATTTTTTTTGTTCAACTCATAGTTTAAAGAAATCCATTATAGCTTATCCCCCAACCAAAGAAAGTAAATGGATTTACTCGAAGGATCAATATACTCCAAAAGGGTGAGACAGGAATAAAGAGGAAAATTTGAGCACCTTTCTACAGGGTCCTATAAAGGCTGCGAACCTTCAGTGTGAGTTAATTGTTTCTGCTACCAATACTGCAGCTCCCAGAACCATCCAGGTTTTCCTGCTTTGCTTGCAATAAGGCTGTCACCTGGCAATCCTGGCTGTTGTGTCTGCATCATTTTGTGTGACGTGACTGGATACTCCCTGGGATGGGGACTGTGCCTTGTCTGCATTTTAAAAGTAAAGACGCGCACATAATACATAATTATGATACAAAACAAACTTAAAATTCAAGGCAGCTTTGTTGGTTTTTGCTTTCTATGACTCAACAAATTTGTTACCTTGAGGTGCTAAACACAGCTGTGAGCACAAGGGTGAGAAAAAAAGGTCAGTTTTGCTACTACAGAATTGTCTTCTCATCTCATAGGAATCCACTGGTGCTGACACTGATATGTGCTGGTTTCCCCTCTCCTCCAAGGTGTTATTTTTGTGAAAGTGCAAAGCAGCACCTTCCCAGCAACATCTGTCAGCCAGCAAGACTGAGTATTTTTGGCATTTTCACAGGCAGAAATTATAGCACAGAAAACAATAGGTACAGGACCAGTGTTGCTGACAGGTATCATAGAAAGCTGCATTTATATAGAAATTATAGAAGAAACTGAAATCCAGCTAACAAAACATTTTTCAAAGGGGAAATGGGCTCTTTCGAGATGCCTGTCCTTGACTGCCCTTTTTCTAAAGAATCCAGTTAATAATCCTGAAAAATTTATTAGCCACACTGTTTTGGTGGCTGGGATTTCCCTGTGCTATCTGAAAGGATGATCAGCCCCTGGGGATGTTCATAGCCTTTGTTAAGGGGGCCAAAACCTTCCCTCACCAACAAAAGGCTGCTGCTCTTCTCGTGGTATCTTGATGTCCCCAGCAGTGGCAGAGAACATCTCCCCTGCCCAAGAGCCCTGGGGGATGAATGGATCAACACCTTACACAGCACCTGGTCTTAGGAAAGGTTTATTAATGATTGCTGTGTTATCTATTGGGAGTGCCTATGCGGAGAAAACATCCCCGTTTTTGCCCGCAGGACTGCAAAGTGTTTGTTTTCTCGATTTGCCACACATGGTTAGGCACCATTAGCATTTGCAGGAGGCCTGGGTAACAGGTAAGCATGGCCCCAAAATGGGGTTTTTCTCCTGAGAGCCCTTTTGAAGGTCAGGGTTGGAGCAGGCGGTGGTTCAGCATCACAAATCTGCTCTCACATACACCTCACTCCAGCTGGTTATGGGGAGAGCGGCTGCAGCTCCCCAAAGGCACTGAGCCAAACATCTCAGGACAGTGGAAAAACTGGGGGCCCTAACGAGAACATAGTGGCACTGTGACTCTTGGTCATTCTGCCTTTTTATTGCTACTGTTCATTAATTCTGCCCCATCTGCATGCAGGAGCCCCCATAAGTGACAGACACTCTGCAGACAAAGGACAAGGGTGACAGTCCCCCCTTCAAGCCTAGAGCAGTGCTTGGAGCCTGTTAAATCTGAGATGTTAATCCGTGAAGTTTTAGGCTACTACTTTTTGACTGTACCCAGCAGGGTTGGTACAGTGCATTTCAGAGCTAGGAAACCCCTCCCCTTCACTTGTACTTCTGAAAAACAGAAGATTTAGTTCAATTGACAGAGTGCGTTCCTCAACGTTTAAAAATGCATTGGCTTGAATTTCTATTGTTAACTTGAATTGTACAAATTCGTGTTTGGCTGGGAATTCCACTGTAAGTTGCAGAATACAACTTGCACGATACAGAACTGGAAAGCAAGATGAAGCATCCCCAGCCCCTTTGCCTTTAAAATGCCATGGAAGCACAGAGGCTCTCGGCAGAACACCTTATCTGCTCTCGAAAGCTGTGACTCTTCATCCTCTCCTTATGAAGACCCAGGGGATTGCCTACTTAGCATACACCAGAGGCAATGGATAGGGTGAGCAGCCACTGCAGCCAGAAACCCCCGGTACCGAGCACGGGCAATTCCCCTCCACATGCAGAGACTTTGGAGCCGAATTGTGCTGAATAGAGAAGGCTCCGGCTGAGCGAGCCATGTGTGCCCGGGAGGAGCAGCCACTCTGAGAAGCAATGCAGTAAGTGCTGGGATATTGCAGCAGGCACCGCTTCCCCGGGCTCATCAGGAGCTGGAGCCTTTGCAGCTTCTGCTGGGAGAGCCACAGCCTCCAGCCCCGGAGCAGTGTCAGGGCTGCATGATCCTTGCTGTTGTTTCTAAACGAAGGGATGGAGTGGATTTGCGGTGCCAGGGACTGTGTGTTTGCTTTGTGTGGCTGTGGGGGTGTTGCAGGGCAGTGCTTGCTCTATGTCCTGTGCTGGACTAGGACTGCTCGCTCTGGGGGGGCTTTCTGTGGTCATCTTTGACACTGTTTGAACAGAGATGGTGCTTAATAACTTAATGTCAGAGGGAATTTGGGCTCTCCTTAATCATGCAGCATGTTTCCTGTGCTTGGGAGCAAACTATTTTCTGTACTAGTAGTGGGTACTCTGATGCTGGATTTACAGGGGCTGTGCCTTTGGGTAATGATGAATTGTAGATTGAAACTATGTGAATGAGTGCCCTGATGGTGGGTAATACTTTTATTTCACTTCAGCAGATATGGCTAATTTCTAGTTTGTGGTAAATTCTTCACTGTGCTCTGGAATTGCAGATGCTTTTTTGGTAGATAAATGTTTGTAAGCAGTACTTTATCACAGCCTAGCTGTGGCTTTCTTCAGGTTCTGATGTTCTGTTTCTGTGCTCTGCAGTAGCAGCTTTCTGTTTGTACTGAGCAGGAGAGGGAAAGCATGAGTTAAAGTTTGCTTTATATGAGGAGGGATTTTTACATTGTTTGAAAGTGTTTGCAAAATTAGCATTTGGGCAGTAATTGCAGGCCTTTGGAAAGATCTGTGCAGCATTTAAAGCAAATTTAACCACAGAGTTTTCTTTCTGTTACTTTGAAACTAACACCAAGCTTTATTCCTCTGGTTTCTTGGTACAGCTTCCTCAGTGACTTACGAGCTCTGGCTTTAGGATAACTGCCTGCCTTCAGCCTCCATGCCATTTTGGGCTTCAGGCATGTTTAACTCTTTAAGGCAATATAATATGTGAAATGTTTTTTAAGATACCAGTACATGCAACTGCCAAAAGTTAGGGATTCTGTTTCTGCTGCTCTGCCAAATGTCAATAATAAATAGCCATTGGTCTCTTGTAAAGGAGCACTAATGAAACCACTCTTTGGTTTTCCCACTCAATATTTGTTTGTAAGTTGGGGTTTATTTAGTTCTTGTAAAATGTTCACCTAATGAAGAAAAAAATATTCCTCTGATATACCTGTCATTTTAGTTTTGAGCAAAATTTGTAGTGACACTAATTTGAAGGGATAATTCTCAAAAAATTAGGCAAATAAAGCTTAGCTTCTAAAAGAGTTTTTGCAGAGATGCTGCTGAAGATGTGTGTAATGTTTAGTCCCAGGCACAGCTGATGAGACCGAAAAATACCCTGGAAGTTATGGCACCTTTTCACTCCCGTGCAACATGCGTGTCTTGGAGTTTTCTCCTTGAGATCAATGCTCAGGTGCTGAAAAGAGATATTTCCTCTGGCACTGCAGTCAAGACAACTTTCTCCTTTTCATCTAAGAGAAGCCTTGTGACATATGGTGCTATTGAGTTGCAATTGCTAAGATAATGCAAAATTAATAAGTGATAATTATTCTTCATTAGCTGTACAACTTTGAATATGGGCAAATCTACCAGGAGGGTGGATCACATCTGAATCTGATCTGCTCCCCTCCTTTTCTCTCCAATCCTGAGTTTTCCCCTCTGTTTAGGAGCCTTTGATAGGTGCTAGAGTTGTTCTCATTTAAGGACCTGGAACTAAGGTCAGTGCGATTTTTCCAGCCACAGATTCACAATCCTTGTGTGCCTCATCTGCCCCTGCTTTCTCCATCTAGATCTCCAGCAAAGCCAGCAGCAAACTTGGAAGATATGAGAATTTATTATAAGATATCTCTGACTGAGCATTATAAAGCTAGAGTTGGTATATCAGTCATGAGGAGAGAGCAGGGATTTTACCTGTAACTAAAACGTGCTCAGAGTGCGCAGTTTTGATGACATTATCATCAGATATTTTCAGGTAAACTAACTCCAGTAATTTAACAAGCTACTGTTTTCAAATTATTTCCTCTGAGGTACAAAACAGGGGAGGGAAAGAAATGCAAAGAAAGAATTGGATGTTGGAAAGTCACTGGATTGATAATGAGAATCACAAGACAAAAAGAATGATTATGTCTGGTTTTATGCTTTCATGCAATTCTGAGTCTTTAATCAAAATGTGTTTCCTGAACTGGAACCTCAGAATTATTTGCCAAATATTATTGTTCATGTCAAATATAAAATGGAGAACATTAGGTATAAAATCTAATTTCTCTGTCTAGAATAAGCATATTAATAAACAAATGTTTCATCTCATCTTGTCTGTAAGTAACCCTGGCAGGAGCCTTGCCTCAGAAGTCAAGCTCACTTTATTGCATCACAACCTGAGAGAGAAACACGCAAAGGGAAGCTTACTAATTTTGTCCTACATTGCCAGTAATGAGCTGCAAGTCAATTTAATTAATGAAGAGTAGCTGCTCAACATTTGTAGTCACCTGAACTACTTTCATTTGCATCACTGTATTTCTACCAGTTTTTGACACAGAGAAGCACGGACAGCTTTCCCTGGCAGTAAGAAATACGACTGTCATTTAAGTACCAGAGGCAAAACTTCCAGTACAGAACTGGATAAAGGAATATCCAGTGGGTGGATAAACATGCTGCTTAATTTCAAAGCCCAGTGAAAGTGTGTGTCATTGTTGCACCAGGAACCGATGGCACAGCTGATGTTACATTAAAAACACAATATTCAGCACGTTCCCAAAGAGATACGTTTAGCTGTGGTCATACAAGAGCGGAGAATTTTTGTACCATTCTTAGTAGAATTGTCATGTTTATAAAGAAATACATCTTACAGCTAGTGACATCCAAAATGTGCCACATACGTAGTCAATACTTTCTTTCTGACTACAAAAGAAAGGACATTTTCCTCCTTTCTTGTTTTTCAAGGGTAGACTTTCTGATGGCATCAACTACTTAGATATGCTGCATAGTAATTATTTTATTCGTATGTATGAAAGAAAATCTCTTAGAATCTTTATTATACTTATCTGCTGTGAGCATCAAGATTGAGTTTAATTGGGATTTTCAGATATATGCTTAGACAGTCCATTTTCAACAACAAAATGAATATGCTATTATTTTCTACTATCACTTCTTTCCAAGGGCAATTACTTAATACTCTGTAATAGCTACAATTCAGGATACTTCATTTGCCTCAATGACTCTCCACTTTCCACACCCACACAAACCCCAGAACCTACTGTGAGTGAAGCAGCAGTGCAGTAGCATTCAAGGAGGATTAAAGGACTAAGATTGACTACTTCCTAAAGCCTGCAGCCTGAGCTGTCATTTAAAACAGGAGCAAAAATTATGTACCTGCCTTTCCCAAGTGCTATTCAAAAAGTGTAGATTTAAAAAAAACCCACAAAAACCATGCAGAATTAGAAAGATCACACACAATATCTGGCAAAGTATCTTCAAAGTGCACCGGGTAAGGCAGGGCGACCTTCAGAAAGTGCAGAAGAGCTGGCCCACAATTCCATCACTTTCTGCATCTATTCCTTAAAGCTTTAGGCAAGAATTCTGGCATCTGGTTCTTTGGAGGATAATTCAAGACAATGAACTTTAAAAGAGGGCTGTGGAAGTCTGTATTCCAGCAAACATAGTCAGGAGCAACAAACTGCAAATCAGTATCTGATTTTCACTGAAACATCTGGAAGAAACTCCAAATGCCGTGTGCTCAGCTCTGAATCTTCATGAGTTCATGGAATCTTTGATGATCTTTTCTTCCCTTTTGGACACAAATACAAAGGAAACAGTGTGTGAACTAAACAAGGGCTTGCTTGAACGATGGCTGCAGAGACACACACCTCTACTCAGCATTATTTTAGCATTTGAGTTTCAAATCTATTTCATCCAGCCCTGGGGAGATTGAGCCTCTGAGGATCCTATCCATGGATACTTAGGATTCATAGTAGTCAGCCAGAGATTCCTAGACAGGAAGAACATTTTATCCCCCAGTGTCAGCCAGGACTTTGTTCAGAGGGAAAGATGAGGAAATGAGACAGAAGGTTGCTGAAAACACAGATGCTCACATTTCTTCTGCTAGAAACAGGGAATGATTTATTTCTTATTATCATAAATCACGGGTTTTTCTTCAAGGCTTTGCTTTAGACTTTCAATCAGTGCTGATGGCTGTAAAGAATCACATGCCCATGCAAATCTAAACTACCTTTAGATGGAAAAGCCTTCCATTTCTCTCCCTGCCTCATCTGATTGATTTCACGATTACTGGAGAATTTGCTGCTTCACACATTTAGTTTGTCTCATAAACCAGTCCAAGGCAGCTGATGTCACCCATCCAATTTTGTTTCCTTATTCAAATTCAAGCTCCCACTCCCTCTATCAGCATCACCAATATATCTATGACTTCTTACCAAATAACCATATCACACCATATGTTGCAGAATTGTTTTGGATTTTCACCAGTTTAGGTTAGAATTCAGCCCTCAGTCTGAACATAATTCATCTGGGAGGAGATCAATTGTAGAATCACAGGTGGTTTGGGTTGGAAGGGGCCTTAAAGCTCATCTCATTCTAACTCCCTGCCATGGGCAAGGAACCTTCACTAGACCAGGATGCTCAGAACTCCATCCAACCTCTCTTAGAACACTTCCAGGGAGGTGATTTTTAAAAAGCCTGGTGAGAGCCATGAGCCAAAAGTCACACCAGAGACTATGAAACAGTGAGAATGAGAAGAATAGGAAACCTCAACTCTCAACACAGAGGGAGCCAATTTTTGTCAGTAAGATCTTGTCAGGAAAGTGTCGCACATTATTAGAAGTTCAAATAATGATAAGTCTTAATTGCTCAAAGTCAAGAAACTTAAAGTAACCAGAACAAAAAGACTGAACTCTGAAAAAATAAACACTGCATTCATTTTGTCTTTCATTTTGGGGTATTCTTAAGGATTTATGCTTCAAAGCTTTCATCTTCAAGCATATAAGAGCATTTTAGAATAAAGAATTTTATATCCTTGCACAGTAACCTCAGCAGAGCTTCAAAAGCATCACCACCTATGAAAATCACACAAGGTTAACATTTAAATAATCCCTAAATTGAGAATCATAACTTTACAAAACATTGCTTACTTCTGTTTTGTTTTTATTTTTTACAACATTACATGACCATCTTTGTGTCTTACAGCCAGCAGAAATGTTTCCCAGGAAGAAAAATTGAGAGATTTTCTACCATCTGCATCAGGAAACCACCAGAAAATGGTGTTTTCTGGATTATATTCTGCCTCTGAGTTCACTGTATCATCACTGCAGTTTTGCAAGTTGCAAGCAAAAGGCAGCCAGAAAGGAAATACCCAAGTAAAGCTGATCCAATTCTTGTTCAGCTGCAAAAGTATTCAGAAATATCTCTCCTTACTCTTTTCATGTGCTATATTTGGTCAGCACACCAAAGTTGACTTGCATTATATTCTCTCCCATTCAGACTCTGTCACACCATTACTGTTCTCATCTCCATGTTCACTATGGGTATTTTCTGGAAAGAAGCAGATTCTCCTGTTTGGAAACACCTGCTTTCATTTTCCTTCTGCCACATCTTAGTAATGAGCTCTTTTAAGAATTGCCTGGAGATTGGGAACAGGTTGGTAATAGCAAGTAAAAAAAAAAAAACAGCAAACCAAAACAAACTCAGAATTGCATCTGTGAAGGAGTTCTTCCCCAGCTGCCTTCTGCTTTGGGTCTTGATCCCATACCCACAGAAGGCAGTGAGGAGACTCCCACTGACTTTGCATCAGCACCTAAAAGACTTCTATGGAAAATATATTGGGAGTATTTTTGGTGATGTTTATGATGCAGAAAAAAAGAAGTGCAGGAGCTCATAACCTTGCAAACCCTGGCCACGGTGAGCAGCAACACCCAGCTCCCCTCAGGGCCTTTATTTGCCTAAAGTCCCACACACATGGGAACATTCATAGCTGGGCTGATACAGAAAATGAAGTTTTGTGACATCCTCTTGTTTTCTAATATTGCCTTGATTTAAACTGTGCAGAACAAAGGAAATAATATTTTAGAAGAGGAATGAAAACACAATACAGGCAGAAATAAAATTTGGTTGCAGACAGAATTAAAGTAGGTGGAGTAACTTTTCTTATGAAGAAATACTGCACCTAGGGAGGGTGTTTTGTATAATACTCCATAACTTGGGATTTGATTTAAAAAGCCTTTTGGATTTCCTTAGATCTCAAAATGTAGGGAAAACCAGCAAAGGAATGTGTCTCTCTTTTTTATATTTAAGACATTTCCTTCATATAATCCTTGTAAAACCAAGATTTTGGTGAGAAATAATAAGCGCATACAAATGAAGCAGAGTCTCTGAAAGAAGTAAAACCCAAAAAAAACCCCAAATAAATCAAGATCTGAAAAGAAAATGCAAGCAGCATATATTCTACAGTAAGTTTCCTTAAGCAACACTTAGTGCTAAGGCATTTTCTGTCTCAAATGTAAGAGGAAAAGCAGCAGTCCCAGCTGGGTACCCCTGTTTCTCTTGGTGAAGCAGCCCAGGAAGGGGTGCACTCATGTGCTGCTTCATTTCCAGCTCTCTTGCACAGCAACCTGTCAGGGAGTGGCTGACATCAGTGTTTGTCTCCAAAACTACCCTGTGACAATGGGATTGACTTAAAAGGACCCTCTTGAGCTGTTAGGAAGCACAATCTGCACAGAAACCATCACTGCCTGGGAGAGGAAGAGGTTGAGTAGAGGTAAAAATACAGAGAGGGTATTTAATTTATAATTGTGTACAAGTACACACACACAGATGCAAACCTTGGGGTTCATCCTTGGGGTTTCCACCAGCTGCTCACTAAAAAGGGCTGCTGAGAAGGACGTGGGAGCCACTGGACCCCACAAACAATGCAAGATTTTTGTAGCATTTGTCTATGTTATAAAGACAATATACTAAGTTTCTCATGAAACAAAAGAAGGTCAGGGCTTTTCTCTTCCTCTTTTTTGTTTTAACACTCTGAGTTTCCTTCCCTGAGCCTGTAGACCTGAAGGAATAGCACCTCACAAGCACTGCTCCCTACCCCTGCCCATGGGCAAGGGAGGCACAGCTTAAATAGAGGAGATTGAGCTAAATGTTCTGTCTGACCTGACAGAACAGCTTTCTGGTTACCCTGCACCTGGCATCTTGCTTTAAAAGTGATGTTATGCTTTGAGGTGATATTTAATCAGTCACCATCCATAAGAAAACACCTCAGCTGACTGCTGGGCTTTTTTTTTCCCTTTGGCTAGCACTGAAGTGTCCTTCTACTGATCATGGAACAAACTCTTCTGTGATGCTTGCCTGGGTTTCAGATGTCTGGACATGCTGCACCTGTGGTAGGTGAAACTTATCAGCCTACACATTGCAAATACCAGGGATCAATCTCACCCTTTACCCTGCAGTTACCATTGCTGTCATAGCAACTTGGCCCCATATGTTCAAAATTTGAGTGTATATGTATAGAACCTGCTGCCCTCAAAACCATTCCTATGTGCTCCAGTGGCTTCACTGGGCAGTTTGGAAGCAGAGGACCACACTGAATTCTTCTTAGTTAAAATTCACAGGAGTTATAGTTTAACACTGGAAGGGACAGACTGGCTGTGTAAGGGAACCACAGGAGCAACCAACCTAGGCTGAGGTTTTTTTATGAACTCTGATTTAAACTTATTTGGTTTTCTGAGAGGGTCTAGAGCTCATAGGCAGTGTGTTACTCTGTCTGGGCTGACAAGTGGTAGCTTCTAAAGATGCATGACCTTGGTTTCCTGCTGTCTTGGAAACATAATAATAACCCTACCACACTGGAAGTAATACTTTTTATTGAAGTTCCCTACCCCATCTGCAGTTATGGCCACGTTATGTGCTATGCCACAGTAATAACAGAAACACATTGACATGAACCTTGCTGGAAATAGCTCTAGCACAGCTTTGAAAGCCATTTTTTCAGGTGAATGAAGTAAAGAGAAACTTTTCATCTCCAGGAACATATGAGCCTCTCTAGTGCACTTCGAAGCTTGGCCAACTGGAAGCAGGAGCTGTAGCAAAATGCTGTGGAGCCTGTTTGGAAGCTGACTCCAGCACAGGAATTGAAATAAATGAATTTGGCATCTAAAAGGAGGTTTTGTGGAGTCAACGCTTTCTAAGCAGAGGACAGAGAGAGATTTGGCAAGGTTGGTGCATACATTATTGACATTTTAATGTCACAAAGGGGTAATCCCAGGTCTAGCTCTGAGCCAGCTGAACTTGTCGTGGTCTTGAAGCCCACCCTTCTCAGGTGTAGGGCTGAAGTGATGCTGAAGTGACAGCCTGTGTGGGCAGGGGAGTGTTAGACACTGCCAGAAAACACACACATGCAAAATAAACACCCTTTTTGTACTAACCTGTGACTTTCTGCATTCCCTACTACCCTCCCACCAAAGAGAAGGCTTTTATCTGGATAGTTGTCAGAGAATGAGCATGGGAACGTTGAGAAAAGAAATCATTTATGCTCGCTTTTGTTCAAACCAAAACACTTTCTTAAAGGAATCTTTCCGAAATGGAAATCAATGATGGTTGGCATCGTTCTCAGAACATTGCCTTGAGACACTGAAGTGCACAAATGCTTTGCTGATATTTTGGACACAGTGCAGAAGAATTTTCCAAGTGATTTTCCATCTCCTAGGAAAAAAAATATTGCATTTTCCTATTTGCATTTGGACAACTATTTCTATCTTAAAGCAAGTATCTGCAAAACATTTATGCCTGAAGCATTTTAAAACCAATAGCAGAGAAGGAAATAACACTGGCAGTCTAGCAGAATTTTTTCTGTTTGACTTGGTAAGAATGGGACACTCTGTGTAAAGAAAGTCTTGTTTCCTTATTTGTGTAGGGATCAGAACCGTTGTCTTTAGCTTTCTTTTCTCCTGACAGTTTGTTCCTGTAATCTCCTTATGTTCCTACATTAAAACCTTTGGCTAAATTGAGAGGTGGCTTAACTGATAATTTAAGCTACACATTAGTAAACATAACAGGAGGCAATGGAACAAGTCACCCCACAAGGAGAGAAAAACACTAAACAACAGGAATCTGTGCTGCCTCACCTACTTTTTATTCCTTCTTTAAAAAACAAACAAATAAACAAACAAACAAAAGTTTTCTGCAACATCTTTCTTCCTCCATTTGCAAGTTACATCTGCTCACACAAAGTTCATGATATGCAAAATGTTTTGCAGCATGGTTAGGTCTGTTCTAAGGAGATAATCATGGATATTTAAGCAGTGGCAGGCGCAGGAGCTGCGTGTCTGGAGGACACCGCGGCTCTGAGCACATCCAGGGGAATGAAGTGGTGAGGTTTGAGATGGGCACAGTGACCTTGTCTGGGGGCACACAGAGATCCTCAAAATGGCTCAGCATCAGCTCAAAGCATCTTCTCCAAGAGCAAGGTGTGTGGTGTTACAACACCCTAACTCCAAAATCACGCAGCTGGTAATTCCAGGTCACCCTTCTCAGGAATGTGGGGAGAAGAGGCAGAGGAGCTCTGGGAACCTCTCAAAGAACATTGCCATCACTGTTCCTCTGAGAAAAGATCATGGTCCATAGCCAACACAGCAGATACAGTACTTCAAATCTGTTTTCTGCAGGAAAACCAGGACTGCCTCACCCAGAGCTAGAGCAGCACCACCACAGTGCTCAGTTCTTCAGGGAGGAAGGGGCTTGTGGAAAGAATAATCCTAAAGCACCAAACTAGAGCCCCAGCTCCATGGCCAGAACATTTTCCTTGCTTCTCCCCCTCTTCACCACACGATCTAAGTGTCTCACCCATTGACTGTCTGGGAAATGTGATAAGTTTGATCAGGAAAAGAAAAATTTCTCCCCCGGCTCTATTAAATTCTGTGGGTGTCCTGAGAGAAAATGATCTTTGGACAGCAGAAGAATATATGATTGCAAGCAGGCAGTAATTTTATTACACAGCTGCCCAATAGCACTTCTCTGAAATATTTTGAAGTTCTATGGCATAGAGAAAGTCAGCATTTTTTGAAGCAGTTTAAACCATAAGACACAGCAGGGGAAAACAAGAATAGCTGTTCCTTCAGAATTTTTGAGTGATTAGACTAATTTTCAACCTTTTCTGTGCATGACCTATTATTTAATCTCCCATCTTACTTCATAGCAGCAAACAACAGTCTATTCTAAACCTCTGTTTTTCCTCCATTATTAAAGTATTACTCTCTAAAAGAATGGATTTTTGCAAAATGCTATTGTAAGAGAGAGGAGAAAGCAGGAGCAGCTCCAGAAAAGGTTCAGATGTCTGTGCCAGTCCTGCTGCTGTGCCATGTCTCTGCTGCTGTCAAGAATATTCCTCACCTTGAAAGCCAAATCAAAGAGAATTTTAAAATAAGGAATAAAATTAGAAGATAAAACATGTAGAGGTGAGGAAAGTGGGATCTGGTCCAGTACTTACTATATTGTTTCCCATATTTGTGTTATCATGAAATAAAAATTAGTAAATGCTCCAACTGCAATTTATGTCAGAATAAAAAGGAGAGGAATAATCAAGTTTCTACAATTTTTCTACTTTTATCACATAACATGGGCTAAGTACAGTGTTTTTTCCCCCCAGCTGATCTCTGTAAGGTTATCTTAAGGAGTTTCCTCCTGCTCTATTTGAAGAACTGAATACAAAGGATGAATTCTATTTCCAAACAGATTTGCTCAGCAAAATTTTCTGATTTCTGTTCTTACAGTTTTGTCTCAATGTATTAGCACTTTTTTTTTTTCCCCACACAGCTCTTGCTAATATAAACTTGCATTAACATGTTGCCTATGGGGCCCATAAACAAATTAACATGCAGGGTGTTAAATAACTACCGAAGCTCCTGTAAAAATACATTTAGCAGGCGAGAATGTGCTTGAATGAATAACAATCCCATCAAAATAGCAAAGATGATTCTATATAACTCCTTCTTTCAGATATATTTTTAGATCTCCGTAACTTTCTGAGAAGCTGTGCTTAAAACACTGGTGTGAGTACAGAGCAGAAAATCTGAAGTCATTTACTTTCAAAAACACGCTGCATTTGCTTGTACGGCAGAACGACTCCGGGGACGCTGAAAGGGTGCTGTGAAAATCACTGCCCCGTAAAGTCCTTGCTGGCTACTGTTTAGAAAAGGAATTTGTCAAGGAATAAAAGCACTTTTTCACCAGGTTACAAAAAAAGGAGAAGGAAGAAATAGTTTCCAGCTGCTGGAACTAAAAAAGGCGAGGAAGTGCAAGTGCATGCAAAGAGGGAAAACCACAATTCTCCTTTGCAAAAAGGAAGGAATGATGTGTAAAAGGCATTGAAGAAAATACTTCTACCCCAGCCACAGGAAAGATTTGTGTATAATCAACTTCTGTTTGCTGCAGAGCAGTTGCCGATGTATTTTCATGCAAGCTGATGTTGTTTTCCCTGCTTGAGTGGCATAGCAATAATAAATACATTTATTATTCATTAAATGTCTTCAAAATATTTTAATATGCCTCAGCATTTCCAAGGTGTTCAAATCACAGCAGTACAACACCCTGCTCACATAATTTGCTGCCTTAACAACTGAATAGTACAGTTTGTAGTTTAAAGTTTCTGAGTGCACATTTTCAGACAGAGTGGAGAATCACTTTAGTCAGACCCCTAAAAAGAAGCTTTTCTCTTAAAAATCACACCCCACTCACCTATCCCTCCTCAAAAATAAGCTGGTATTATACACAGCTCAGTTCTCCCATATTTTAAAAGAGGATTCATAAAATTCACCAAGTTCAGAGGTGGTCAAATGAGGAAAAGGATGTTTTTATGGTAAAAGCAGACCAATAGATAGGTGCTGTAGTACATGCTGGCATTGTTTCTTTTCTATATGCATAAAAAAACCCAAAACAAAACAAGTCCCACCCCTCAAAAAAAAAAAAAAAACAAAAACCAGAAAAACCCATCTGCTCCCAGCACTCCCCCCCTCTCCCCCAAAAATAAAAAACAGGAAAAGAATGAGGAATCAAGATTTAGTCTTCTAGTTTTCTTTGCTTGCTGTTTGGAAGCAAGTCTTGACATTGCTGATTTCACTGGCCACAGGGTCCCTGCCTAGATTTGCATGATGGAGAGCTCTGCATAGCATTTCCTGAGTGCCACTGCATGCCAGAGCAGATGGAAGGTGATTTATGGTCTTCACTGTTCATGGGGATACAGGAGGAGAGAATTATGCCTAGATCACTGTGTCCCAAATAATTTCTTAAGGTTATCAAGTTTGCACAGCTCTGTCTTATGTTAAGTTTATGCCAGAAAAAAAAAAAATAAATCAAAATAAGAGGAAGGGAACCACTGAAGCAGAATGCACAGGGAATGTATCAAAGCACATAGAGCTTATTTATCTACTGCTGAACCACATCAGCCAGGGAGAAGTTTTATTCCCAGTCACTGCTCAGAGCTTCCAGTGAAACACTCCCAGGTTATATTATTGTCACCAAGTCCAGCATTTGGTGAACTTTACCTACAATTAGAATCTAGCAACATGTAGGCCATAAGCAGATAAATCTGAAAGCTAAGTAGTTTTTCTCCTTAAAAGATAAGCACTTGAAACATCTAACTGCAGTCACCAATGTTGTGTCCTGTGAAATACAAAGAGAGAAATCATTCAGAGACCTAAGAGCAGCCTGTGTTACAGTGAGCAATGACATGAGATAGCAGCCTGAGATGACTGCTGTCATTCTTGGAAAGGGTTCAGAGACATGAGCCCAACATGATTGAAACTGGCAGGAATCTCTCACCAAGATGCAAAATAAGGCTAAAAATGAATATGTGTTGGTGTTATTTACTGCATGTCTCCCAGATAAGAACATGGAACTCCAGGTATCCAGAGGATGTTTCCCAGGTCTGGACTGTGCTGTCTTCCGAGTTCTGGCAGTGACAGAACTGCCAGTCACGAGCTTCAGCACATCCCAGGAGCCAAGGCTGGCTCTGCCATTTGCTAACATCACTGCAGTTTGAAACTTAGAATGGAGCTTGTTACAACCCTGGCCAAAGACTTATCACAGGGAGTTCTCTTTTAGCTACAAGAGCTCTTGCTTTCATATTAATAAAGTCAGGCATTGACAAATTTCCTGTTGTTTAGGGCAAAAGCTGCTGCAGGAGTTCTATGAGGCTGTGGTCTCAGTCAATGTGGTATAGGATTTACCATCCAGTTCCAAAATGAAAAAGTGCAATTAAATGCTCTTGAAAACGTCCTGTGCTAGGAAGAAAAGCCTTCAAAAATAGATTTCTATCTACTTGGTCTAAGTCCATGGTTCTTTAATGTTTCTGTAAGCAGTAATGGTTTTGTCCTGCAAGACAAATACCCATTGATTTGAGTTTCTAATGACTGCTAGGTCAGGCTTCTTATATATTTGTTTAATTAATTTCTCTGACCTTCCTTCCATTTAATACTTAGGATGACAAACTTTCATTTCAGCAGCTGTGTGATGTTAGTCTGAAGCACCCATGATGTCAAAGGCTTTGTATTCATTTACTTACCAAGTTATTTTGAGCCTTTTTTAAAATAATATGCACAGTCAGCACAGATTTATGATTTCATTTTTTTTAGCTCAATCTTATGACACTTATCACAAGGATTAAAATTAATTCATACACATTAACCTACAAGAAAGACATGGTTACTATTTCTTGAGGTATGAGAAAACAATCTGAATTTCTGGGAGGATTCCAGGTAAATGCATTAATTTTTAAAGTTGAAAAGTTCCTTCCTACTTTAATTAGCAATGCTTCAATTCTCTGCTTCAACATTCAGCAGTAAAGGTGGAGACTGGGAGAAGTGCCATGTCCAGTACTGAGGCTGCAATGTACAGGCAATTCCAGATGCCACCCAAGCACATACTTTAAATCTGACAATATTAGTTGCACTTAGGTTAAAATTCAAAGGCACAGGAATAAATTGGTTCTTGAATCCTTCCTAGAAACCCCTGTTCTCACTCAAGTTCAAGCAGGGTGCTGATAATAGCAAGGTTATGGGCTCAATCCCTGTGTGGACCATTTGCTCAAGAGCTCGACTCAATAATCCTCATGGGCCCCTTCCAGCTCAGAACATTCTGTGAATCTGTGAAGTGTTAAACAAGTCTACAAGAAATTAGGAACCTAAATGCAATTATATATCTTGTCCTCACTGTTTTATTCTCAGGTCTGCCCTTAGTACCTATTTAAAACCAGGCATGTGCTTAAACCCTTGCATGAAAACTGCATTCAGATAAGTGATCTAAAATTAAAGTATCAGCCCAGCTCTTGTATATTTGCAAATCAAATTTATTTTGACAACAGGTTAACATAAGACATAGAGCCTAGAGCAAGATGGGTTGTGTGATTTAAGGCTCTGCAATTAAAGACAAGGCCCAGAGATGCTGCCTTTCAAACGTGGGTGTTCAGGCTCTGCCAGGACTCTGCTGTCTGCACTCCTGCCAGTGAACTGGAGCAGTTGCCATGCTACTTCATGGAAAATATTTATTAAGTCAGTGATTTATTTAGTCTATTTAAAGAAGGTAGAATAAAACACTGGGCTGGCCATAGTGATTATGCTGTTGTTATTTCTTTTTTAATTAATATTGAGCAACCTGTACTGCAGCCAACTTCAAGACACTTCAGAGTTGCACTCCTCATTCTCTGGCTGGAGAACAAAAGCCTTGGTAGGATAAATAATGTTTTCATTCTAGGACCCTACAGAAAAATACTTTTCTTAACATCTTCCTAGCACAGAGAAAAGAAACTTGATTTTCCTACAGGGTCCTACAGGGAGTATATTCACCTCTTTTCCCCCATCTCTGAGATATGAAATATAAGACTCAGAATCAGATGTAGTCCCAGGTCTGAAGTTTCCCACAGAGGACAAACTCAGTTCCTGTCTCACCATGCTTCTTTAACTCAATGCAGTATTTACCAGGACAGAGCCAGGCATGGTCCCCCTCACCCTGCTGGCCTGGGATAAATGATTTTTTGCACCTGTCCATCCCAAGCCCTCCATCACTCTCCTCTCCCTGCAGTTTGAGTGTGCCTCATCCTGTGCTCACTCCCAGGCCTGCTCTGGGTTATTGAGGGGGAAGTTTATTAACACATTCAATCTGAAACACTACAGAGTTTTAGATCAGACATTTGCCATTGGGATAGAGGGAAAGAAATAAAGAAAAGAGCAGCTGGGCACAATGGCCCCAGCTCAGCAGTCTGACTACCAATCTTATTTCTAGAAGCTGAATGTTATACTAACCACCAGGAAAGACTCTTTCAGCTGGCATGGGAGACAGCAGGGTTTTGGTGCTGCTGTATTGCAGTTGCCCTGCTATTGAGGTCAGTGGGACAGAGACAGGTGGCTGCCAGTACCAAGTGATACTCTCTGAACTGTGGAAATCTCTCTGACCCGGAGAAAAGACATGTAGCTAACTACAAACTCATCCTGGTGCAATGGCATAACACCATGTTGTGTTAAATCCACAACAGAACAGCCTTCAGAAGCTATTTTAATCAATTAAGAACAGTTGGACTCTTTAGCACATAGTTACCATCATCTACTTATTATGCACTTAAAATGCAATTATAGACAGGAAAATAATGTTCGTTTTCTATTGGCCTCGTTTTCCTTGAGTGAATTAAGTCTGCTTCTCATCTGCATTCACAGTCCTGGCTGCTTCCTGACTGAAACAGATCCTGTAGGCTTTTTATATCCAGTAGCAATGCAGCAATGCCATATGTAAGGCCAGGGTGTGTGTGGGAGCTGGGATGTCTCCTGGCTCCTGAATTATTAGGCTGTTCCAAGTTCCAGTGTGGAATCATTCCCTGTGTGGTGATTCATGAGATAGCAAAGAACATAGATCCAGTTCCCAGGTTATGTTCTTAGGGTTAGAAAATAAATGTTGCTTCTGAAGTTAAAAAAACATAACAGAAGGGAAGATTTCAGAGCCTCTGCCTGTAACAGAGCAGGTCTCTGAGGCTATTAATTATCCAAGACTGGTGGTAAAGTAGAAAAGGTGAATGTATAGCAAAAGAGTTTTCCTAAACACATATAGATAGCAAAGCATTACATTTTCACTGGAAGAAGAAAAATTTGCAGACAGGGCAATGCTCAAGAACTCCCAAGCCCACAATTGCTTGTGTTCCCTGAATGTCATTGATGCAAGTCACTTGCTGCCATAATTAGCTTTGTCAGAAGACCTGAAATAGAAGGGGGTGGAGAGGAGTCCCTGCAGTGTAAACTGAAGGGGCCATGTACCAGGGTGCTGTGTGGAGAGGATACCCCCAATTTCTTAAATCTGCTTTCCTTCCTAACCACAGCATTTCCAGGGTCATTTGATGGACAGATATGCATAGGCTGGCCACATTTCACCAGTAGATTGCTCCACAGTTTCAAGGTTATATTTATGAGAAACCTGCCAAATGCTTTAATTGGTGTCCACTGCAGTAGGTGGCCAAGAGAAAAAAACAAAACACCAAACTCAAATAAACCCACCTCAGGGCAGCATTCAGGAAACTACTTCACAGGAGAAGTTTTAAGTTGTGACAAGACAGCTTATCAAACCTCTGGAAGACTTAAAAAACCATACCTTCAGTAGATGCCAAAGGAATAATTTGGACACCGTTCTTTGTGGTCAAGTGCAGGTTTTTATGCTGCTATTATAATATTTAAACACTTCCTATGAAATATTGCATATCAAACAGCGGATAATTGCTGGCACTTATTTTTCAAAGTCAAAACACTACTTGAACTTCCCTTTGAGAAAATCAGGGGTTTATTAGCTGGCAGAGAAGGGGAAGTGATTCCAAGGGCAATTTGGTTTGGGAATGCAGTGTTCCCATCAGAGCATCCTTTCTGGCAATAAGGCTTTCCTGAAAGTTCAGCAGGGTTTCCTGAGACTGTTTAGCTCTCAGACCTGATTTTATGGAGGCCTTGGAAGATGCTGAGATGGTACCTTCAGGCATATGAACCCAGCAATGCAGAAACCCCACTGCCTTTCTCACTGCAAAGTCACTAGTGAGTCAGTGCACGGAATAAAAGCAGTTGAGGTGGAGGAGGTCTGAAGTTTGTGTTTGTCGTAGCACTGCACAGTATGGGAAATGCCAAGTGTAGGCTGCCAGCCTATACATCCCACTGATTCCACAGAGGTGTCTTGGAAGCACAAAGTTTACTCACTGAGTATCACACCCTCCTCAGTAAACAGTGCTGCCCTTGATTTTCCTGCTCCTGAGGGACGTTTACCACAGCCATGATGGCATTTGTGTTTTGCTTAGCCCCAAAGTGCTGGGTTCAAGTGAAGCAGTCAGAAGTTTTTAGCTGCCCACTGTCTGCCTGGTTGAAGTCAATGCAGTTTTTATGAGGCATTTTATTATTTGATTTTATTATTAAAAGAATTTCTCTAGAAATCAACCCTCTCACTGCCAGTCCAACATTTACAAAGCTAGCTTAGTTCAAAGGTGCTCACAGCCATGTAAATAGAAGCCAGATATTTTTCTCTGCTGGGGGAAAGTCATTCAAAGAGAGGTGCCCAGCCACATGCAGGCTATATTTTAGCATGCCCATACAGGGCTGTTTTTTAGCTGAGTGCTGTATATCTCACTGCTTTTGGATGATTTGCAGCTGCAGTGTTCCTTCAGCCCAGGAAGGGTGCCTGAGGCAGCCCTGCCCCACCTCATTTACCCTGTGCATCACTGCCGACCTTGGTGACACAGCAGGTGTGTGAGCACCTCCCCAGCCTCCTTCCCACCCTGCACCTGCTTCAGCCACCAGCCTGGACATCACTTTCCTACTTGAGGCTTGGCATATTTACGAGAACTGAATTTTATAGCACTCTCAGGCTACTTTCCACTGCTGCACCCCCAGCTCTGAGGGCAGTCATGTACCTGGACAGAGATGCTGGAGGAAATCTCCATTTGCAGAGTTCAGTTTGCAGAGCAGACCAGGAGAAGGCAAAGCCCACACTTGCAAACTGGGGGCCAGTGTTGGAGGTTTCTGCTGTTA
Organism: Pseudopodoces humilis; assembly: GCF_049639895.1. Taxonomy (NCBI): domain Eukaryota; kingdom Metazoa; phylum Chordata; class Aves; order Passeriformes; family Paridae; genus Pseudopodoces; species Pseudopodoces humilis. Next base: position 8,213,459 of record NC_142215.1, on the reverse strand, counting down.
AAAGAGCTTCCTCATCTTTGCTTAATGTGTTCTCAGTTAATAATTAGTTTCAGTAATTCAGAAAAATAGAGGTCATAAGATTTTACTTGCCTTCCTTTGGAAGTGTTAACTCCTAAACTCAGCTAGAATTGAGGTCTGTGCTTTGCTGTTACAGTGACTTGAGCAATCCTACTCTAAACAGACAGCTTGAAACAAAACATGGTCCCTTGCCTTGTCCTGCCCTAGGTAATCCCTGTGGTTGTGTTAGCTACCCCTGCACAAACCCTGAGCATCTCACACACACCTCTGTGTGCCAGGCTGTACCTACACAGGGGCTTCCACCCAAAAGGGAATGTCAGGGGTTTTGGTATAGGGGAACCATTTTCCCCCCAGCCACAGCATCCAGATAACTGTGTTAATCTGCAGTGACATGGGAGAAAATCTGAGGCTTTTTATTCTGTGAATCAGAAACAATGCAGAACTGTGCAAAACCAGTTGCCCTTGTTTGCCTTCTAAGAGAAGACCTATGCTGAACCATGATGGAGTTATAAATCTCCTTCTGCCACTTCACACCCCCCATCCTCATCAAACCCCTGGTTTAAGAAGTCTGACTGTTGCTGGCACATGAGCAGGAGCAGCTTCTGAGCACAGAACTGATGGAACATCACCAGGCAGAATTGCAGCTGAGCAGCTAAAAAGCAAGGGCTGCTTTTGAGCTCAGTGTCCTGTCCTTCCAGATGCTCCAGGCTCAGCTGCAGCACATTGAACCTGTGGGAGATCTGGAGTCATTCCCTATCATGAGGCTCAGCACTAGAATCATCTAGAAGACCTTGCAGGGAAAACAGTCCAAGGGGAAACAAAGAATACTTAAATAATAATAATAATAATTCAGTTCCAGACCTGCATTTACACATAAATAAAATTTTGCCTTAGAAAAATCTCATTCTGCATTGAGTCATGACTGCAGTCCTGTTAGTTCCTGTCCTAGCATAAATCTTCACACAGAAGTACACCAAATGAGGTAGGAAAATATAGCTAATCCTAATGGTGTCATCATGCCATGCTCCCTGCAGTTTTAAAGATCAGTGGCTGGATCTCTGGACCGAGCTACGTGTCTGGCGAGATGGTGCTCAAAGGTAATCGTCTCTTCTTCAGCACACACAGATGTGGGGATGCAATTCCTAATGTTAGATGTATACCTGCTTCTGGCCCAAAGTCACCTGGACTGCAAACTCTCCAATGCCTGCATTTGCAATTAATTAAACTTCCAAGAGCATGGGTGTAAAATGAGCCTGCGGCAATCAAGAAATACCAGCCCTGGACAGGCAGAGACCCACTGGGACACATCTCACCTTATTATTCATAGGACTGAGCTGTTTGAGTTTAGTTTCTTTTCATGCATGAAGAGATTTTGAGGAATGTCATTATTGCACTGAATATAAATACATTCAGTAAATATAAAGAGACAGAGTTGAACTAGAAGCAAAGATCAGTGCCTGGTTTTAAAAGTATTAATTACAGATACAAATAGAGATTGAAGCTGAAATTGGATCACATCTTATATATCTTCTCTTCTTTTAAAGGGACTTTCCAGAGGCAACCCAAAAGCTTTGGCAGTCCAAGAAATGAGAACATAAGAAACCTGTTGCTGGGGCAGCCCAGGGGTCTGAGGGGAGGTGTTCATTAGGGACCCTGTGCTGGCCTGGGCACGTTTGGCAGCCCATCCTCCAACACCCACAACTGGTGTATGAGGAAGCTATAGGGAAGACCTCTGGTTAGTGGTCTCAGGGTCTATTTCTGGACCTCTTGTCTGTAATTCATCCAGTTCAAAAACCCTGCTGGTGCTGTCTCCAGCCCTCTGTGGTAGCAGGTTTTGGGAAGTCACTACCTGCTGAATAAATAAGTCCTTTTTTCAATAACAAGCTGGTTTTTAGTAGTAACTTTGAACAAGTCACTACTAGTTCACTGGATGTCCCTCAGTTGACCTGTTTTGAAAACCAGTGATTTTTATTTTTTTTTAATTGTGAGAAAATAATTTTCCCACTCACCTGATCTGGGATTTTTGCATAGCTCAAACATGATTCCTCAGCCACCTTTTCCCCATTTTCTTCAGACACTTATAAAGCAACTGATCATCCCTTTGGTCACTTTAGTTATCCTAAAGAGAACTCCCTTATGGCAGGTATCTGTTCCTCAGCCCACTTCTCACCTTTCAAACCTCAGTGATCCCAATCCAGAAATGACAAAATAAAAGATGGCTACAAGGGGTAAAAGAGCACTTAGGTTTGGGACATCTGGGCACATTCAGAAGTCAGTGTGATCCCTGCAAGGGAGAAAAGACCTTCCAAACTGCTGAGTCAGTTCAGGCAAGCCCTTGTGGCTCCCTGTGCCTTAGGTTCACTTAAAAGTGTTCCTTGTGGCTAATGGCACATTAATAAGGTATTGGCTGTCTGGGACTGCTGGCTGCTGTGCCAAAAACAGTCCTTTATAAATTGAACATGTACAAAGGTTCTGGCAGTCTGATTCCCAGTGACCCAGTGACAAGCTGAAGATGTGGAGATGGAATGTAATTGCCCACAATCTTTTTAATCAAGGAGTACACTTCCAGTAATCTGCTGTAGTGACAGAGAAAACAACACCAGGCTGTAACACAGGTCTGGAATCAAAGCTCTTTTCTGTACAGTCTTAATTAAAGAGTGTTTCTGACTACAAGTTTTATAGAAAAGTCAATGGGCTTCCAGCTGAGGAAAGGACCTTTCTTGATGTGATAAAAATGCTGCATGTATACTTAGAGAGTGTACATGAGTACATGATCAGAAAAATACCCATGGAGAAACATAGGTAGCACTCAGGCCATGGGCTATACTTGGGAATATCTTCCATACAGATTGGGATGAGAGGGAAGGAGGGAATGAAAAAGCATCAGTCGCCCACAAAGCCCCAAGCACAAACAAAGCTACAGACAAAGCCATCACTAGCATGGATCAGAGCTGCTGCAGGGAAGTTGAAATAGAGCCTGGCCTGGAGCAGCCCCCCAGGTCATGGGAACTTGAGGATTCACCCAAAGGTGATCCAGGGAACATTCCCCAGAAATGAGAACCACAGCCAAGGTGATAATCACGGGGTGGTTGTTCACTGCTCGAGCAGTTTTCAATGTCAGGCTGTGGTGGTGATCACTAAATTGGTGTTCTGCCCACCTCCTGCCACCAAAGCCCAGTCAGAAAGAGGCCCATTGTTTCACCATTCTCAGAGATCATTTTTGATTGCTCTCTGTCTTTGATTAAACACAAACAACACTTTATGCCCATCCATCTGGCACTTCTAATAAATGTATTCCTCAACTAAAAGATACTCAAAGTTCACAAGTTTAGTTTGTCATCTCTGTAAAACCACATTGTGAAGTAACAATCTGTCACAGAGGGCAAGTTTAGCAGGATTTCATAGAATCACAGAATGGTTTGGGTTGGAAGGGACCAAATATATTGGGATATGTCATCAAGCTTCAAGCCACCTTCAATGAGTTGGGAGGTCTTTAATTAGAACAAGTTCCTCAGAGCCCTGCTCAAACTTACCTTGAATATTTCCAGAGATGGAGCATCCACCACCCTCTTTAGGTAACCTGTGCCAGTGTTTTACCACCCTCCTTGTAAAAATTTTCTTCCTTGTATCAGATCTAAATAGATTCTGTTTTAGTTTAAAACCATTACCCCTTATCCTAACACAAGAGGCCCTGCTAAAACATTTGTCCCCATTTGCACAAGCAGCTCTTTACCAGCCAGCCTTGATGCCAAAAACCAGCTTTGGACAGGTTTGATTTACCACAGCAGATATTGCCCACATGTCCTGGGAAGGACAGGAGAGAGAGACCATGAACAGCTGGGGCTCTGACTCAGGATCCTGACTGATCCTCGCTCATCTCAGCAATGGGCCATTTATCCTTTCACCCAGACTCGCTTGGTGACATGCCAAATTTGGAAGCTGCTATATTTGTTACCTACCTACAGAGCTCTGGACTAGAGCTCAATTATCCTTAAATTCTTATCAGGATCCTTCAGCCAGGGCTGTCATGGAAAATGTAATGCATGTCCTGACTCAAGGTTTTGGTTCATTTGTAATAAAAATCATCTGGCCTCTCTCTGAAGGAAGATGCAATCCATCCCTGTTGGGAGACAGTGGAAAATATAGTTTATGTGGGTGCCAACTGGATCCTCATCAGAAAGAATCTTTTGTGCAGTGTTCATGTGCAGAGCTGTGCAGAAAGGGGGGGATCTGAAAACAGGAAGATTTTCTGTGCTGTTGAGCTGTTTGGCTGCTCACACTGGTTCCAGATGGTGCTGGAGGCACTCAGTGCCTCTGAAAACCAGCCAACTTTCATTCTCCCCGTTCTTATAGTAGCAAGAGAAAAACTGTTCTCTTGAGAAAAGAAAACAGGGAAAAACTAGTAATGATATTTCTGCTTCTCCTGTTGGCAAATTACAGCTGAAATTAGATAACATGCTGCAATAATTCTGACTTTCCAGCTGGAGAGGGAGGGAAGCAGTGAGCTGCTGTGGGTGTCCCACGTAGTGCAAGGCTCTGCTCCTTGAAACTGCCCTAACCCAAACTCATTGGGATCACCTGGGACCCCTGACTTTTCATTTCACATCTTCAATTATTCTTTCTTCCTTATTCCTCATGCCAGTAAGGAGACATAAATCTGTTTAAGTAGGGCTGGTTTTGCCATTGTTTTCTAAGGGCATTTGATCCTTACCAAACAACATTTCTGGGCTCTGGGGCTGCTCCTCCTGGGGGTCTATTTCTGCCCAGTGAGCTGGCAACAGATGCTGACAGTGTTTAATCTCATGTCCTGCTTTGCAGTCAGGTCCATATTTCTACTACATCTCAGGCTTATTCATTCAGTCTTTAGGACTCCTTTGCAAGAATTTTTATGTTCAGTTTGAGATAAGATGTGGTTTAGCTGGCATCACAGCCCTGGCTAGATCACCACAAAGGATCAGAGCAATAGCACAGGAGGTTTTGTGCATGAGCAAGAGCTACAAACATCTATCCTCACCATCCCCTGCAGACCAGGCTGGTTCAGAAGAGGAACAGACAGGAGCAGTGCCTTTGATGGAAGCCCTGTGTAAAGCCTGTTTGTCTTGTTTTGAGCCAAAGCATGCTCTGGACTTTGAGCCTTATTTCTCTTTATGTTTAACTGATCAAATCCCTCTCCCCACAAATTTCTGAAGTATCTGAGAAAAGCCTGTATTAAAAAGGAGTGTATGAATTAGTTATCAGTATGGATTAAAGAGTACCTCCAGCTATTACAATGGCAAAGCTGGCTACCTGTACCCATTTTGGATGTTTTGCTGCTCATTTATTAAAACTTTCTTGACTAGGAGTTACATTCATTAGCAATAATTTAACTTTTGATTTGAAATAAGTGATTCAGAGATGAGGCAGGGCTGTATGATTTCTTTCTGCCTATTTTTGTGTCAATTCTACAAGCATAACCCTGCTATTTTTGCTGAGAATTCATCCACAATACTTTTCCTCAATTGGAAAAATATTGATGCAGTCTCAATCTGATCTCTATGTAGCTTTCAAGATGAAAGAGCAAAATATGTGTCTCTGAGAGGTATCCTGCAAGTTAGAGTATACTGGACATCACTACCACAAGGTAATATTTATGTAAAAAGGAGTTGCTGTTCCACCTTGAAGAAAGCCTTTTGTTTTTGTAAAAGAAAATAATAAAAAATTTGGAGCAGTACAGAAAAATATGGGTCGTTTTTCCTCCTTGTCAGCTTTGCTGCAGTGAAAAATTTCTCCATAGCTTTGCTTATAATTCTCCTGGCTAAGAGTCATTGTTTAATTTATAAAATAACTGCCAGGACCAACAGGAATGTTTGTCTCCTTTCAGAGGATTTAAACAGCAGAGAGTTTAAAAAGCAGATACTCCATTAAAATGAGTTTATATCATATCTATTCAGGCCTTACAAGCCTTGGCTTAAAAGGCTAATCCATTTGTTTCTCTAAGACTCCTTTCCATTTGCCTCTTGCCTCGATGAAAGGGGATGCACCCAGTGCATCACAGCCCTGATAAGGAGAGCAGCTTCAGCCCCCTTATCAAAACACACATGGAATGAAGGATGGTCCTGCTCAGACAGATGTTCCTGCCCAAGCTCATCTCAACTTTTCCTATCACAGGTGTTGCTTTGCATTTTCCAGGCATTATCTGCTGAAGGATGAACCAATGATCCCAGCAGCAGTGGGGTGGGAGCCAGCACTGCCAGGCCAGGAGGATGGGTTAAACCACGTTGTACAGTCCCTGCAGCTCTCAGCACAGCAGAAACACAGCAGGGAACCAAAGGGCTGTCCCTGCAACACACACAGGAGTCACAGAGCTCCCTTCCCCAGGGATGGGCCTGGCCAGCCCAGGACAGCACCAGGGAGGGGAAGCAAAATCCCTGGGCTGGGCTCTGAGGGAGCCCTGGATCTTCTTTCTCCTCCTGCTCCCCTTTGGATTGTAAAGGAACTGACAGAGAGACAACACCCCAACATCCTCCTGCATTACCTGCCCTTGTTTATGGCACCTGAGCCCTATCACTTCCCACTCCTGTGTCCAGCCAGCAACCCATAAAGTGCATCACTGATCCTACCCCTCTATTTACCTCTGAATGACCACTGCCAGTCTCTGAGAAAGATTCATAGATGTTCTCACCTCAGCAAATTTTAATCAAGGATTTTTCACAAAAGTCGAGCTTTGGGAGGCTGGAAACACTTTTTACTCCAGATGCCAGCTGTCCATCAGTTCACTCAATAGTTCTGAACAGCAACTTGTTCCCAAGCACAACCATCTATTTTTTAATCTTTTGTTAATGAGCAATTCCACATGCTCCTTGGAGTGAGAAATGATTATTTGATTTAGGATGCTCTCAAATTATAAGCAGCCCACAGTTATTTTAAGTGTATATTGCATCTTTTTCACAATGAAGATTAATGTTATTCTTGCCATGGGGCTGTGTAGGAAGGAAACATTTGTGCAACAGCAATTTTTAAAACTTTCCCCAGATTGATTTATGTGTTTATTTGTTTTCAACTTTTGGGCTCTTGTAAATGATGACTCCTTAGTCTTCTGATGGAATACTGGCATCCAGTGATTTATAACTGGCTGAAAGCAGGTGTGTGGAGGAAAGATTATTTGTCTCTTGACCATAACTGAGGGCTAGATCAAAAAAAGGAGTTTGCATAAACTAAGCTAAGCATAAAGATTGAAAATCATTATGTAAAGCAAGAACTAAAATAGTCCAACAACCAAAACAAAATGCCAAACAGGGAGTTAAAAACAAAGATTAAACCCGCCTTCAGCTACATAGGAAAAATCATGCTTATAGGAAGGCAGAGTTACTGAAATGAAGGATTGATTTTCTGCTGAAAGGATTGTAAGTATAAAAGGACAATTAATTTTTAGACCAAGCTAACAGTCATATTATTGCTCTCTGGGTGTAGCAAGAAGCTCATCTGTCTGTATCTATCTACAGCATTTGACTCCTGTGCTCAGAGGCAGTGAGTTTTTAATAGAAACTAGATTGTTAAGAATATTAGAGTATGATCAAGTGTCCAGGCTATTCCTGTATAGATTTGAACTTCAAACTGAAGGTGACTTCGTTGGACAAACACACACAATACCTATCAGCATTTCACCTTCCTGGCCACTCACCTCCAGTCCCTTGCCTGAGCACCCTGTCCTGCTGAGTCCTCCCACAAGGGACTGGGGCTCATCTTTTGTCTTGTTCTTCTCAGCCTTCCCATCCTACACCTTAGAACTCCTTTCCACAACAATGTGTAAAAAGCCAGGTTTGTCATCCAGCAAGTGCTGCTGGTTGAAATTATTTTATGTGCATGTATAAAAAAATATTACCCCAAACCAGACTGACTAAAAAAAAAAACCAACAAATAATTAATAGTTTTTAAGTCCTGGTGTATTAATTCTGGTAAATCGAGTAGTTTTGTTTAAACAAACCATCCAAGCCCTAAATAAATACGCAGACTCCTGAGCAGGATCAATTCAAACCTGGCTGATCTTTCATTGTGATTTTAAAATAAGATTTTCTGCTAGTTTAAGAAGAAATATTGATATGACCTCGGGCTGGAACATTGCTCTTCCTATCACAAAGGTTCTAGGGAATGTCAGAGAGACGAATCCATCCTGTGCATGAGTGTCTCCACTGCCTCAGGCTGGCGCTGGAGCGATTCCCAACGCTCCACGAGTCCGTCACGCCCACATCCTGCATGAGGAGCAATTCTCAATTATTATTTTTTTCCAGAACACCCCGGTGAGAACTGCTTCCAGGTCTGTGTGGAGGTGAACCTGAGCGGAGCCCGGACGCCGCTAAAGCTCCACTGACTGACAAAACTTTTGAAATATGACTGCAGGGAGGATTTTATCTCCACCATGCTGCGATGCTGGGATGTGACAGGCTTCCTACCCAGGTCTGGAAGGTATGGATCTGCTTGCATACGTGAAATCTCATCATCTCCCCTCCCTTCCCTCCCTGTACATCTCTTGTTTTGGGAAAGGAGTATAGAAAGGAAAAAAAAAAAAACAACAAAGAAACCCCAAGAAACTAAAAACAAAGACTCTTTTGAAATTAATCCCAAGGGTTGAAATGAGTTGAAATATGATTAACCAGCACGGGAACCAGCTCTCTGCAATATGTGTGGTACATTATTAGTTTATATTTAAAGTGACAGTGCCAAGATTGCCAGGACAGGAAAAAAAAACCAAAATCAAATATTTTAAAGTACCTTGCATAGGTAGGGCTGATTGCAAAATTCAGGCATAGTTATGAGCACAAGTCTTGCAGAGAGCCTGTAACAGAGCTGGAGCACTAAGGAGGATGCCAACATCCTGCATAAGGTCATAAAGATTAAATATAATCTCTCTTCTGTGGCAATCCCTCCTGGAAAGGGCACTGGGTAACAAAAGAACCAGCAGAGATCAAATGCTCAGGATGGAGTCTTCAGTGAGGTTCGGGGTTCCTGATCCCTGGGCCACATCCCTGACCCAGCTCCAGGGGCCCCTGGCTGCCAGAACAGAGACAAAAACCTGCCAGGGGAGCAGGGCACCAAAACTGGAGGATGTCACCCTTTCTGAAGAGACACAGCTGCTGCCTGGTGCTGGCCCTCTGCAGCCCTCAGGGAGCCAAGTGCAGCCACTTTTGGTGCTGAATTACTCACCCAGCACTGCTCCATCCCTGGGTGAGCCTGCCTGTGGCACACCCCTACTCTCAGTGACAGGGGAGACACTGCACTCAAACACCCAGGGATTTACAGGAACACCTACACTCAGGATACCTAAATTGCCTAGCTTGAGCCAGGGATTGTCCTGCTTCATCTTTTGGCTTTGTTTAGACCTAATCACATTTTCAACAGATATGGAGAAATTTAAAAAAAACACAATTCTACAGCTCATTTCTGTCAAGCTGGGAAATAAAAGTAATTTTCTACAATTCAGCTATTCAGAGAAAACTTGATCATTCAAGTGTGAAACTTTATAATTGTTTCTGCAGATCTTTTTTTTTTCCCCCCATACACAATGTTGTCAACATCAACCCTGCTAGTAAAAAAGAGCAAAACACCCAGCCAACCAGTCTGTAGCTGGAGAGAGAGCTAATTCCAACAGTACTGATGGATTTCACACACCAGACCAAGGAAAACTGACTGCAAAACTCTTCTGCTCAGCTGCACAGCACCTCCCCTGGGCTGGGATGGGGGCAGGATGTGCAGCCAGCATGGAGCTCATCTGCCTCAGCCTGGGAGACACCTCCACACCCCTCTGCAAGCCTGGCTGTGCTGCTGGGCACCAGGGAAGTGAAAAAGGGGAGTGGAGGTGCTGGCCAAGGAAATGGGAATTAAGCAGGACAAGTTGTGCAGCTCTTCCAGAGATGGAGGGCCACAAGCACCTGGCAGGCAGCAGGACACAGCATGGCCATGGTAATACCTGGGAGCTGGACATTCCCAGGGGAAAACAGTCCGGGTGAACACACACAAATCACTCATTTTGCGTCTGGGGACTGACTCCTGCCAGTGCCCAGATGCCTGATCTAGAGCAGCGATGCATTCCAGCCACAATGAAATAATCTGGAGACAGCTGCCTCAGGCACAGCCCCACTCCAGCACCCAGCTCTGCTCAGCACCGAGGGCTCCCTGCCCTGCCAAGCCTGCTGGAAGGCAGCTGCAGGGAGGAACAGCACGGAGCAGCACCAAGGGCTGCTGGCACCAAGGGCTGCTGGCACCAAGGGCTGCTGGCACCAGCCCTCCCGTGACCCACGCTGGCCCTTTGGCCAGCCAGACCTGCAGAGCAGGGCTCCACTCTGACTGAGGCAGGGCTGAGGGTGAGCACAGCTGCTTGGAAAGCCAGATCCTCCTGCCAGCCCCAAGAAGCACACTGCCCATCAGCAGGGACTTCATGGAGAAAAGTGCTCAGCATCAAAACGTTACCGAGTTTGTGGGGAGACCAGGAGGAGAGAAAACATGTGATTTGTACCACCTCAAGAATGCAGCTTTTTTGGAAAAAAATATTTCTAGTCCCACTGAAAATGCCTACTTTTGTCAAAACAGATCAATATAAAGCTGAAATCATTAGGTTCAAGCTGTCACTGTAATTTACTGTGCAAACTACAGCTCAGATGCCACAGCCTTTCACTCTGCTCTCTGGGTAAAGCCTTCTGCCTGGCCCATCCCTTCCAAAGTGTGCTTTTCCCTTCCAGCAGGAGAGAATCATCCTCCAGGCACAGTCCTGGGGGCAGAGGGAAGCAGAGGGATGCAGCACTTACACCAGCCTCCTATGAGATTGAGTGATGCCATTTTGGAGAGAAAAATCTCCAAGGGATAGATCTCTACTTGAAACCTCTGATCATTTTCTGAGTAAATTATTCATCTTTCCAAAGAAAGTACATTTGAGTGAAAATGCAGTTTTCCCTCCAAGATCACTACTGATGGAAATTACCAGATAATTCTGCTATTCTGCAGGAGGTAATTTAGGATGAAATAACCCCACATGGTACAACATCCAGGAGGGGAGAAAAAAAATTGAAAAATCACACCCATCCTTGTTGGACCTCCAAAAGAGAACTACAGAAAAAGACTGGGATATGTTAGCAGTTTTGATAATATTTTTTTCTTTTGTATCCATAAAGTATTCATACTTAGTACTCAGCTTTGCTGATAAACCTTTTTTTCATCAAATGAAGTTATTAACTGCAATATAAGATCTCTTGGCTGGTGAAATAGAGTGGTAGCAGTCTCTTGGGAATATTAGACCTCTGACCAGGCAGGGTGAGCTTCACACCTGACCTCACTCCTCAGAGATTTCTTCATGAGCTCCTAAGGATGTGACTGGTAAATACATGAGATCATGAGGAGTCTGCTTGGTTTTATTCACTTTGTGCCATCAGCTTCTTTCATTTCCCTGCTGCAGGACCGGCTGTCACAGTAATTTCTATGCTTTCAGGAAATTAAAAAAAAAAATCTGACATTCTTGTGCTTAAAATAGACTCAAGAGCCCGGCTGGTTTGTACTTGCCTTGTGGGATCTAGGAGGTTGTGAGGCTAGAAAACCACCTGAAAAGGAGAAAATTATGGGACAGGAAAGAAACTGTGAGCTGTTAAAATGAAAGGTCTTCAGTTCAGCTGAGGGAGATTTGCAGGGCAGAGGAGTTCAGGAGTCTCTGGGACAGCCACTGGCAGCTGGCACAACACGATGCTGCAGGAGCAAAATGCTCCAGCCAGATGTGAACCACCACTGCAACAGCCCTGCCAGCAGCACCAGCTCACTGGAAACAAACCAGGCAAACTTGTCTGTGGAATAAAACCTGGGGTTTCCTCCCTGTGTTAATGCAGTAATACAGAGCAGCTGGGCTGTTTGATGTCCCAGTTTCACCAAATTCTGTAGCTCAATATCTTCTTGTTCCCATCTCTCCAGTTAAAGCAGGGACTGGCTCTCAGACTGATTATTGCATTTGATGTGAACAACTTTGTTGTTTTCTTTGCTGTAAAGAGGCATTCCATATTCCTGATCCCCAACACTTCTCCCTCCCACCCTGGCCAAACATGGATGTCAGGAGAAGTTTCCCCATCCCTGGGTAGTGACTCAACTCTGTGTAAGGTCAGATCCTCTCCTACAGCACAATTGTGCAAAGCAGTTTGTGTTATCAGCTGATTAACTATCTAGAATCAAACTTCCAGAGGGATTCAATCACTGCTGAAGTAATTTTGGTTATGGATTCAGGTGAGGAGGCCAGAGGAGACCTTCAGCTATGCAGACATCTGCAGTGAATAGGATAATCCTTGTTCTAATCACATAATCACCTGTACCACTCTGGTTGATAAAACATCCACTTAAAAATTATATTTCTCCTAAAAAAATCTTCTATTGCCTGGAGAACCTTGAGTACCAGAGATTAAAAGATTATGGAAAATAAGTATGCATAATTTTCACTTTGCTTTGTGCCAGTGAGAGACAGAGAATGTTTGGACAGAGAGGAAAATTGGGATAGAAACAGTCTGCTCTGCCATTTGTCTGATCTTTCACACTAGCAGAGGAATGGAAATATTTTTATGATTAGGATGTGCTGAGACAAGAACAGTGTCTGTGCCTCTTTTAAGAGATGATATTTCAAGTGGATAGTGCTCATTCACTATTGCTTCTCTCTGTTAACATCTCATTTTAGTCCCTAATATTTTAGCAAGAAGCATTTGTGGGCTAAATTAAGGTGGAGATGAGGTTTCTTCTTCTCACAGCTCTCAGTCAGATGAGCTACAGCATTTCCACTGGCTTTATTTCCCTGCAAGAATTTATCAGGCCTGTAACATGTATCTGTGTCCAGCACAACCCGGGATTTTCCCCGTGTCCAGGAGCAGCAATCCCTTCTGCCTGACACCGTGTTTGTTTTGCAGGTGCTTGATGATGTTAGGAGTAAATTCAAGCCCAGATGAAGAGCGGCCCAAGCAATGGAGGTGCCAACCCCAGAGCCCGTGTACGTTGACGTGGACAAGGGACTGACCCTGGCATGTTTTGTCTTCCTCTGCCTCTTCCTGATTGTGATGATCATTCGCTGTGCAAAAGTCATCATGGACCCTTACAGTGCCATCCCGACGTCCACGTGGGAGGAGCAGCATCTGGATGACTGACAGGGATTATTCCCCAGACAGAGCCATAGGATGCTGTGCTCCAGGAGGCCTTTTCCCTCGGGAAGGGCTGGCCCACAAACAGCCATTTCAAGATATGCAGGGCAAAGGCAATTATCTCCAAGAGCACATAGCCTAAATTATTTTTGCTCAACAGGTCAAGATATCAGCAAGCCATTCTGGCAGCAGAGTTTACTACTATGCAGCAACTCTTATTTTACAGTTGTCATTTTAACTCAAGTAGCACAAGATTCTCCAGACTTTTCCTAATATAACTCTCGGTCTAGCACAGTTTGTCCCACCCTCAATATCACCCACAAACCCAGGGTAAGCATCAATACCATGAAAAAGCAACAAGAGTACTCTGTCTTTCCTGGAAACAGATTGCTTCAAATATTGGTTGCTTCCTCGGTCATTATGGGTGCATTTTAGGAAAGGCCCAGATTTTATATAGCAGAACATCACTAAGTAGAAGTGCTGAAGTACCTCTGGCTAAGTAGAATTATGCAAGCAGATTTATTCTTGAATCCCTTGGTTCTGCACATGCACTCCCTCCTCCACTGCAGCCAAATTTCCAGTGACCAGGATATGGAAGCACTCAGAATTAGGGGCTCCTGGACTGCTGTAGACCCCATAGCACCACCTTGCTCTATCCTAGTCATGCAAAAACCAGGCATATCCTCTGTCATAGGCCCTTGGATTAGTCAGGCCACTGACTTTGAGCTTGGCAGGCACCAAAAATCCCTGGAGCAGAGCCTGGATGCTGCTGGTGTCAGCTACCTAGAACTTGCTGTGATTTTCAGAGTGATTCCACGTGCATTTTCACCCATCTTTTGCTTCAGGTGCACTTCAGTGGGATGAGGCAGGACTAGAACGACAAGGACAATAAGCAGACTTTTCTGCCAGCTTTGTCATTCAGACTCCTCAGCATAACATTTACAGCAACACACAATAATAAGCATTCTACCTCGGAGAAATTCAGCTCCTTCAAAGGAAGATTTTCCCCACAAATTTATAATGTACATTTCCTTCTCTCAATTCATTAAGACAGCTGTTATGCAAGAAGGCGTAAGTGAACATGTGAGTGCTGGAAATTTATTCTTTACCTTTGAAGAGTGGGGAATGCAGCATTCCAAAGTTCTCTGTTCCTCAGATTCTGAGGTTTGCTCATGCCTGCCTTTTCTTTCATGGCTACATGTTCAACTTATGGAATTGAAGCAATTCTGAGCAAGTACCGTGAACAGACAAGGCTTGAAAGCACAACACTTCAAGAAGGACACTTCTCCATTTCTCCTCCTACCTGACCCCCAGGTTTTTGCCATAAGACAACACACAGTGGGTGAGAAAGGTGGAAGCAAAGGCTGTGTGACAAGAAAATTGGGACATAGACTTTGTAAGGCACTGTTCTATCTCCAACAGATTTGTTTGATGATCACAAGTCAATTTTTATGTGCCTCAGTCTACTCATCAGTGAAATGGGTGTAACAATTCCATCTTGTCACACCTCGTTTTGTCTATCTAATAATACCAGAAAGCACCTGGAGAGCCTTAGATAGAAACACAGAAATGAGGTTCTTACTTACAACTCTTCCTGCTAAAACCAGTAGGGAAGGTCTGGCTCTTGTTATACAACAGGGAAGTTCTCCCCAGGCACAGGACTTGTCCAGACCCCCATTTACTGTCTCACTGCAGTATTTTGAGCCAAGCCAAAAGGCACCTGGCTTTTTTACACAGCCCACTGATTTCTGAGGGTGCAAGGTGCTCAACACTGCAAACACAGAGACCCCAAAATAGCAGGCTATGAGGCATATGGAGACTTTTGCATGGATCTTTTGAACCACACAATTTTTGCTGATCTCCGTTGTAGGAGATCCCACTCCTGAGGCAGGAAATTCAAAGATTGGCTTTCCTCCTGATGTCCCCTAGCAAGAGACCTCCACTGCTTCCACTACCCACTTCAGATTGCTCCTCAGGCTGTTACTTAGCCTCAGCTTCTGCTAGCCAGGTAATCACCAGTAACAGAGCACTTTTCCAGGCTTGAATGTTAAATGTTCATCATACTTGGAGCAAACTCACTGTTCTTTCTTGTTTGTGGGCAGGTCTATCTGTACCACAGGAACGGATGTCCTAGCTCAAAGAACAACGCTTCTGTTCCCTGGGCTAAACTATGGAACCTGTTTTTTGTCATTAAATCTTGTATCCCTCTAGTGGGGCTATTTACAAAACAAGCAAAATAACAAAATGATGTCCAGGCTAGTGACATTTTCAGTTTGCAGGTCACCTGGCTGAATTCACAGCTGATGCAGAGCAAGGACAGAGCTTGTCCTCACACCTCTCAGTGCCAGCACTCCACTTGGCGTTTATCTGCATGCAGGACTCTTTGGCATTGTCACATGTCACTGATAAGCCCCAGTTCAGCTAAGGACTTATTCAGGTGCTTAAGTTTAAGCCTCTGAGCAGGCTGCCCAACTACAGGGACCAGGGTGAGTCCTGTGGCATGTTCCTGGCAGGGCAGGGACAGTGGAACACACAAGCACAGCCCATCTGAAAACGACGGGTTACAAATGCTGAGGAAGCGAATTGACAAATTTGCTCTGCAAGGATGGTTGCCACTTTTTTCTCTCTTTGTCCAGCTGAAAAAAGCTATTTTATGGATTTTCCTGAAAGTCCTAATGAAAAGACCCCTCTGGGGTCTCTATTTTCTAATAAAATGGCACCTGTCCTCCTGTCAAGTCCATCCTTCTGTTGATAAAAAATGTCTTTATAAAAATCTGGATATTCACATACATGACTTCATAAAAGTCAACAAGATAGTTTTTATAGAGCAAATGTAAATTTATTGATCTCTTTACTCTTGTGACCAGTGACAGGACTTGAGCCTGAGTTCAAGGAGCCTTTGGACAACACTCTCAGGCACATGGTGGCATTCTTGAGATGTCCTGTGCCAGGCCAGGAGCTGGACTCTGATCCTGATGGGTCCCTCCCAACTCAGCATATTCTATGATTCATTCTAATTTCTGCCTTTCCCCACTGGTTACAATCACACAACCTCACTCCTCTTTAACCAAAAGCAATACTAGACATCATGCCTAAGCCAGACATTTTCTGCTCCTTCCCCTGGGAGGAGAAAATCCCCCTGGATTTTCTTCTCCCACCCCAGGTGCGTCGCTGCAGCTCCGGCTGGTCCAACCCCGCTGGCAAATCCGTGCTCACGGCCAGGACAGGGCTCTGTCAGCAGGAGCTGCATCGCTGGGCTCGGTAGTAACTTCAGCTGCATGCAACAAGTGCCTCTGCTAGTTTTGGTTCTTTTTTTAATCATTGTGCCATACTACCAGCAACTGCACTCAGAGGATATAAGTCAAACTTGTTGCAAGTGTATTTATCTAACATAATAAACAGCTTCGACATGGAAAACCTCCTTGCTGTCTCTGTTGTGGTTTTCTTACAGTTGCCAGGACATCTTTAAAAATACTCACAACACAATGTGATTTACAAGAAGGGCATACATTCGTGACAGCCCTCCTTGGAGAGTGAGAGCAGAGAGCAGCTCCCTGTGTAGCTGCACCACTACAGGTTTTCGGAGCTCAGGGCAGAGCTGACAGAGCCCCAGGTGTTCCTGCAGCTCTGCAGAAGGTCAGCCTTTCCAAAGGGGCTATTTCAGGTTACTCCCTTGGCCAGGAAGAGCACTCAGCTGAGCTTCAGCTCAGTGGGGGACTGCAGAATCTGTATTTCAGCAATTCATTATCGGTAACAAATTGCATACCTAAAGAAATAGGGCCACTGAGACTAGAATCCCTCCTTCTAGTGACTGGAAATGAAGAGCATGGAGCATCTGTGGGGGTCTCTTTGAAGAAGCTCCAGAATATGGGATATGCAGGGTAAAAAGCACCTAGGGAACTCCTCCTCTTGAAAAAGATGAAGAGACGAATTGCTAATTCTTTCATCTTGAAAAAGGGCTCTGTTGCCTGAAAGCTGGGTGCTTTATAGATCTGCTTGTCCCTGCAGCAAGTCCTCTGGCAGAAGGATCTTTGTGCCTGGAACCCAGTTTGCCACAAAGACTAAACCCCACTGATAAATCATTATTTCTCCCCTAGTCAGAAGCAGAGGCTGGAGTCTTTACACTCTTTTCAGTGCAGCTACTCTGGCTAAGGTAAGAGCAGACCTGAACCAAGGCCAGAAGAAGCTGAATTTGAGCAGACACCCTGGAAATGTTTTTTTCTGAAAGAAACAGGGACTGCTGGCAAGCCAGAGACCCACATGAGTGATGCTGCTGCAGCCTGCTCTGGCCAAAGGTGTCCCCAGCCTGCTGGGTCATTACAGTCTCAGCAGGCAGCTTCAGCCCAGATCACCTCAGCTCAGAAGCCAACACAGGACTCAGATTGGGAAATGCTGTGCTCAGACTGCTCAGACTTCAGCCATCGCCTTCACGTATTTTAATTTTTTTTAAAACCATTTTCATTAAAAACAGTCAATACCTCGCTAACCAGGAGGAAAACTCTGATCACACACGCATCTTTAAAGCAATAAACAATCTGAAAATCCTGGTTGTATTTACTCTCAGGTCATCATATGTAATTCAATTCACAATGGTGCTAAGAAACACTGAATGACAGAGTTCTTACCTACAAAGCTCCATGTTTCATGCTGGAACCTAGCCAGGCAGCCCACACAGGGAAACCAGAAATGTATTAAAATTGCATTAAGTGTGCAGAAGCCATAAAGACTGCAAAGTTTTTCAAAACTTATTTTATATTTACGATTGATTGGATTTCTCCAGCAGCTTCCAGCTTGCCTCTGCAGATGAAAGGAAGATTCTGATAGGGGTGAGCAGGCAGCAGAGCTGGGAGCACTTCAGCAGATCCCAGAGCCCCACAAAGGGGCTCCCAGGACACGGCAGCTCCAGGGCATCCGCAGGGCACTGGAGGTGCTGGCTGTGAGTGCTGAGCCCTGAGCACAGCTGCCCTGGATCCACTGCACATCCACTGGAGGAGAGGGACAAGAAACCCTCCCTGTGCTTGCAGCTCTCAGCCAGCCCCTCAGGACCCATGGAGCAAGGTGCTGATCCTCCAGGCTGACCCACGGGATGTCCAGCTGCCTCCAGGGACTTCTGCTCCTGCAGCATTTCCCTTGGATGTTCATTGACTGTGGTAACACCAGCTCTGTCTCAGCTGCTTACGAACAAACAGAGTAAAATCAGAAAGCACAGGTCTGTAGTTAAAACTTCACGGAAAACCAAGCACTCATGCAACACAGAAAGAGTTGAGGTGAAGAAGTTCTTGGGAATGAGGGAAGATGAGGAGGAACAGCTCACAGCAGCTTTGTATGGAGCAGCACGGTGCCAGTACCTCAGCATGTCCCTCACGTACTTCCAAAGCCTTCAGTCAATTTTAGAATCCCAGAAATTATCTCCTTCTTTCTCACTAAGCAGCAACTGTGTGGGCATTCTGAACAGAAGCAGCAATCAAACTTGAGAAATGGTCTCCTGCCTCACTGCTCAATGCCAAAAGCCAGGTGAATATCATCTACCAGCTCTGTTCCTCTTCACAAAGTCCCGACCTTGACCCTGAATAGCTACTGAGAGGGTGTTTTACTTTGAGTTATTAATGCCTGGGTGATGAAAGAATTAGGAATATTGCTGACCCAAACACTTATATCAAAACTAGGTTTTTTTTCCCAAGATATTGCATTAGTTGCTAATTAGAACCTCTGCAGAAAACTACTTCAGGTGTAGAGTGCCTGCATTTCACAGCAAAAAGCCATTGGTTCCTTTAAAATTTGAAATACATATTAGGGGTTTAGTCCATGCTTCTTATTTTTTTATATTTTTTTTGACACTTAATTATAGCAACAGCACTATTATAAATTACACCCAGCTTTTTCGTTACGCACCAACCAGACGATGCTTTGATCTGCAAGAAAATGCATCTCAGAGTACTAAACTGTGCCTGCCTTTAGTTTTGCTACCAGCAAAATAACAAAATTAGGTAGAATAGTCTCAGGCAGGATGATTTATTGCCTCTTTGCCCACTCTGTGATAAAGCAGCACAACCCAGAAGCAGCTCCTGCACCCCTCCAGGAGCTCTCACCCCACACCCCGGCACCACTCACCCCTGGCATCATGGATTGCTGCTGGGAACTGCTGGCTTCTGCTGAGAGACAAACACCAGGCAGGAGAAGGATGCTCCAGGCCAGCACAAGAGCTGTGGTTTCCACTTGGACACTCATTTCCATTTCCTCTGGTCATGGGTGCAGGGTCTGTCTCCCCACACAATGTTGCATGACCCTGAATGGGGCCTCTCAGGTGGCTGACACAGCAGAAAGGTTTTGGTTTTTTTCCTCCGGGCTTCTGAAGATCCAAGAAGGATTTTCTTGTTCTGCACACAGGTTAAAAACCCTGAGACAGGGCAGTGAAAAAGGAGCTCTGCGTTTGTTTGTGGGTTTTTTCCACTTTTGTTCAAAGACAGGTTATAAGCAAACGAAGAAAAATACACCTAAATCAAATGAAAATTTGTAACCTCTAGAGGCAGAGACAGCCATGCTCAACCCTAACTGAAACAAAATCTTCCAGAAGTGTATGGGAAGCTCTTTGTAGAGACAATCAACCCAATTGAAACTGGCACTTCAGAAATAATTTTTTTCCAAGCACCAGTCAGCCTGTTGAACTGAGAGCACCCAGTTCTTGTTCCCACTCTTGTTCCAAGAGGTCTTTTCACCTGTGTTCAGCTTGTCCCCAAACCAGAAGAAAGCTCCATGACTTTCATTTTAGAGGACAACGGTGCAAACTGGTCCCAACTGCCCCAGGGGAGGTGGAGCAAGCAGGAGGTGCCCATAACACTTTGTGTTTCCCAAAATTTGGTTCAGAGGCTGCTTTCCCCCCAGGCAGTGGGTGCTGCTGGTCCCAAAGCTGTTTTGTGGGCAGCCCTGCACATTGCAGCACAGATGTGCCCTTCACTCTCCCCTTGGCACAGCCTGCCAGGGATGAGGATCAGCAGAGCTCTGGGCTCTCTGTGCTGGGTGAGGGCAGCGTGGCCATGGGCCCCCCTTCTCCATAGTGCCCACCCAAAAAGAGCTCACTGCCTTCTTCTGGGGGGGAAGAAAGTGGCCTTGGGCACACAGAAAATTTGTCTCCTTTTTTATCATCTCCTGGCATTTTGGCCCCCATCCACATAGCAGGCAGCAGATGACTCTGAGCTCTGTCCTGAGAGAGGTTTTGGACTTTGTCCAGCTCACCTCTGAAACCTGCTGTGCCTGAGGTTCTTTCCAGAAATTACCCACCTTCTGGGAATCTGGAACTTCTCCAGATGTCCCCAGGCTAGAGAAGCTCAGCTCAGTCACCTCGGGGCTGCAGGGGGCCCTTCCCTCCTCGCACCCATCCCCAGGCAGTGCAGGGGTGCTCGGCCCAGGGTGTACAGAGGACTGCAAAGCCACCCTCCCTCAGGGCTGGGGCTGGCCGGGCAGCTTGGCTCTGGGCACGAGCCAGCTTGGAAGGATCTGTGGCCTCCATCCTGGCTGGGTTTGGGGTCTCAGTACCACTGACCTTCTGCCTGACCAGACAACAAGCCCAGTTCCCATTTGCTGGCAGGAATTTCAGCATCCAGGTGGCTCTTTGGAAGAGGAATTCATTGGGTGTGTACAGGACTTGTCTTTACCTTGCTCAAAGTTCAGGAAGAGCACTATGGACTTACAGTTCCCCTAAGTATTCCTGCACCTTGACACCACAGCCCTTCTTGGCAGTGCCTTGCCCCAAGGTCACAGCTGATGAGTAATGACACACTGTCCCACAGCAGCTCTGTCTCTCCTCAGACATTGCATTTCCAGAACATCAGACATGCCAAGGTGCACCGTGGATGTTGCTTCTGCAGAGAAATTTCTCTCCTGGATAAATGCTTTGTGTGTCCTCCTGCTGCTGCCAGGAGCAAAGCCAGGCTGTGCTCAGAGGAACTGGATGGGTTATTTCTAAATCCAAGAGGGAAGGTGTCAACTCACAATTGTCCTTTGAGGTCAAAAGACAGCACAAAGCATCTATAAATTGATGATCCAGTCAGAGTACATTAAATAAATATCTGCCTATTAGTTCAGCTCCAAGAGCCCGAAGGCAAAATAGCTTTTCCTTAATAAACAGCAATGAGCCAGTGTTTTCCTGGCCAGGTCATCCTTGATCTGGGGATGAACCTCCAAGTATCATTCGTTAAAGAACTATTATTGCTGCATGCTAGAAGAGAGCCCATTACAGTGCACATGCCCCATTAGCAGTGATTTATATGCACTGTCACATTTTTTCTTTAATTTTTATTTCAAATTAATTTTCCTCTTCTGCATGGCCATAAGGTTCACATTCCTGGTCAGCTCCAGGCACTCCCCAGGATGACATCAAATGCCTTCATGGCCCACATCAGCAAAACTACCT
This sequence comes from Pseudopodoces humilis, assembly GCF_049639895.1. Lineage (NCBI taxonomy): Eukaryota > Metazoa > Chordata > Aves > Passeriformes > Paridae > Pseudopodoces > Pseudopodoces humilis. The sequence goes on along the minus strand of NC_142215.1, from coordinate 8,191,904 downwards.
GGTAGAGCTTTTGAGCAGCAATGGGACAGCCTGGAAGAGCAGCAGCATGGGCTCATCCTGCTGTCACCACATGGAGCCAGCAGCCTCATCAGGTTCTTCACTTTGAGGACCAAGCAAATATTTAACAAGTTCCCCTTGCACTACAACACAGTTCATTATCCAGTCTCTCGAGCTCCTTCAGTCGGTAATATCCTCTAATTGATGTGATTTGGCACTTGGCCATGGAGTTAAATTGATTTGCAGGCCAGCAGGAGACAGCAGATGCCCTTTACACTTGAGGAAAGTGGCATGTGGCTTTGTTTACTGGCTGCTGCAAGGGGATGCTGTGGCACAAGATGCCTTTTAGGGGTGCAGGAAGGGGGTTTTCCTGCTTGGTGTCCTCTGGCCACAGCCCCTGTTGGGTGGCAGGGTGTCACTGCCACCAGTGAGTGCCTGGGGATCACTCCAGTGATGAAATTCCCCTTCCCTCCTTGACCCCAGGGATGCTGGTGCACAGGGTGAGAGAGAAACGGGGAATTCCCCTCTCTAAACCAGGGCAGGAGGCACAAGGGTGATCTTTTGACCTTTTGAGGGGTGCCCCAACACAGTTTCCCATCTCTGGGCTGGAATCAATCTCTTTCTGGGGCAGGAGAGCTGCCTCTGGTTGTGTAAGGGCAGGAGGAGCAGGGGCATCCTGCCTGTTGTGCTGATTATCACATTTCCAAATTGCTCTGTTGAAATTTATTTTAGGGCACAGTCATGTAATTCTTGCTCAGGAAGGTCTACAAGTTTTAATATCCATATGCAACTCGCCTTCAAGATTTCACCTCCAGCATATTAACACTGTGGAAAAAGGAAGTCAGCATGGAATCTCAGCTCTTATCATCAGCCTAGTACTCTGAATATTTAAGCTTACTTGAAAGCCTCTTTTTATAATTATAAAAAAAAACCCACATTAATATGGTAGAAGAGTTAAGAATCTTGCTTTCCATTTCAATCATCTCATTCATATTCCTAGAATTTTAAGCTAGTGTTGAAATCCTTTTCTTATCACACCAGAGAGCCACATTCACCTTTAAGATATTTATTGATAATTAAAAATAGTGAGATTAGAATCACTCATATAAAAATAATAAATCTGACTAGAGCAGAATGACTGGTAGAGGTGGAAGGGGAGTTCCTCCTTGGATGTCACATTACTCCAGTCCTCATGGATTCCACAGGGCTGGAAGGATTTTTCCTGAGCACTGGCCAAATCCCACACGGAATCCATTGCCCTGGCAGTAACCTGGAGACAGAAAACAGCACACAGCTTGCTCCCTAAGGACAGAAGGATTTTGCCAGGGATAAAAGTGAATAAAGGCATAAAGAGACCAAAACCAAGAGAAAACATTTCAGATATGCAATGAGAGGTAAAAAAGAAGAACACCTGGAAGAGTTCAAGCCCAGGAATATGAGGAAAAAAGAAGTACAAACTGTTAAACACAGCAATATTCAAGTCCAGTGAATTGATCAAAGAACAAACAATATGTGCCAGCAATATTTCTGTTTTCAAACCTAACCTGCAGCACCATCAATCTACCTGGCAAACTGATTCTCTGCCTGGCCCAGCCCTGCAATTAATCAAATAAATCTGGATTCTCTCTCTGCAGCATCAGGACTGCTCTTGGGATATCAGGATGCTGACAGCAGAGAGGCAGTCATTAAACCCCCTCAAACAGCAGGACCTCCCCTTGCAGGAGCTGTTTCACTTGCTAAAGTCAAGTGGCTTAGTTCCATGAGAAATTCAGCATATGACTCCAAGTTCCCATTAATCCAGTTATATAAGAGGGTGTGGAAGCTCTGCTGGCTGCTGCTGCAGACTCACAGGGCTGTGACAGCATCTCTGACTGTGGGACAGCTCTGTCTCTCCCTGCTCCCACACTGGGACAGGGATGCTGCAGCTCCTCTCGCTGCCACGGGCCAGCCAAGCTGCTCCACAAACAGCAGCCACCAGCAAAGCTGCAAGCAAAGCAGGGCAGGGGACACAGCCAGGGCCTTCTGGCCCATCTGAGAAGTCTGTTCTGGGAAGAACAGCTGAGGAGACCTACTGTAGCCTTCTGCTACAGCAGCTGACCAAAGCTGATCAAAGGAAAGACAAGTGGCATATGCTGCATTTTAAGGACTGATTTGACAGTTAGAGATGGATTTTCCTGATGGAATACATCACCTGCACATGATAAAAAAACAGCTTCCTTCAAGAAGCCAAGAAGGAGCTCAACAGAACAGACCCTAATTCCCAGTGGAAATCTCCCCCAAGGAAGAGAAAGGGTGGGCTCAGGCTGCAGGGCAGCCAAAGTTACTGCAGCTCAAAGAGCCCCTGCCAGCTCTAACCCACAGTGCAGCTCTCAGAGCCAGGCTGAAATGAAGTTTTCCAAGGGTAGGGGTGTCTCTGAATGCTTGTGTAAAGCCACAGACATCCTGGTATCTGCCAGGTAATCCTCATCCCTGAGCAGTAGTGGAGTAAGGCACTGTAAGGCTCAGCTCAGCTTCCATTTGACTCATTAGGCTTCACTGCCAGCTTTCCCTTGAGGAGCAGCTGATTATTTCAGTCCAGTTTGGTTCTCCCTGCTGCCAGGCACAATTTAGAGCAGCACTAAGGAGCAGCACACTGAACAAAGCGAGCCCTGTGCTGCCAGCAGCCCTGGCCTGAGCCCTGTGTGTGCCAAGGAGCTCCTAACAGGTTTTTGCAGGCAGCTGCCAGCACCACAAGGAGCCCTTCCCCTGCTATGCCCCCTCCCTGAGACACTTCTTGGGAGAAATAGATTTCTCTCATTTTATGCGTTAGATCTCTGAAATAGGTCCCACATGGGGAGTAAGAATACAAAGTTGAAACAGGAAACCAGAAATGGTGTGTTGAGCACTTGGCAAGAGCTAATGGCATCACCTTGGGAGAGGATGGAATAGCACCAGCCCTGCCTCAAGGGTGCCTTAAGGCCCTGGACCTGCCATACATCACTAAATAAATTGAGCAGCTCCCAAACTGTGCCAGCAGCCCCTGGCTCTTTGCAACGCCCTGGTGTCCACAGCCACAAACTGTGCTCGTGGGAGCAGCCCAGCAGATCAGGTAACATGGGACTGTCCCTCTGCCTTCCCCCAGCTTAGCAGCAAGGCCATCATGCCATCTTTAAAGACATTCAGGATTCAAAGTATTTCATGAGTTAACACAGATTGTCATGGGCATGAGGAGCATGGCTCATGGGCTGGTCCCGTTTGTCCCCGAGCTGGCTCCCCATGCCAGCAGCTCCCAAACTGCACGGTGCCCCTTGCCAAAAGGGACATGTAACTCCACAGGGATGTCCATCATCCCTGCTGTACCCTAATTTAGGGCTCCTGGCGTAGCTGCTGGAGGGAGACTGGGGACTCTGGAGGGCAGAGGGGCACTTTGAATTGCTGGAGGAGTGTCCCTGGATATATGGGGAGCCTGTGGAGAGCAGTGTCAGCTGGCTCCACGTTGCAGCATGAGCAGTCCCTGGGCTCTTGGGAGGCTGAAGGATATCAGAGGCACTGAGGACTCCTCGGGTTCATCACCTGAGAGTTCATGACTCTCTCTAGTACACCTCAACCTCCAGTTGTCTCAGCATCTTCCTCTGTCAACCTGGCAGCAGCTGACAGAAACACTATTTTCAAGGCTATTGGATGGGCTGCCAGGCAGGAGGCACTGGGGCTCTGGCTGCAGCACCACCAAAACCACTATGGAGTCATTGCCAGGGGGCTGGAATACATACATTGCTTTGTTGTTTTGTTTTGGTTTTTTTAATTCACAGAATTAAAATCTTGGATTTTATTAAATATATTTTCAGAGAAAAAAAAATTGTAATTTTAAACTGTGTTGTCAAAAATCCTAGGAGTCCTGGTTGGACTGAGCAGGCCCAGGTGTGCAGGCACATATTGGCATCACAGCATGAGGCAGCTGCCTGGGTGTTTGTCACTCACGTTTTCTCTGCCCTCAGTCACACCTGTGAAGGCTTTTGCCATTGCTTGAGCCATTTGTTCCTGTGCAGATATCTCTGCTCACATCAGCAGGCTGGAGCTGCTCAGAGCCAGGTGTGGCACTGGCTGGGTCTCAGCTGGTGACGCACAACATCCCACAGGACATTCCCTAGAATCCCACTAGGTCACACAACAAAGACATTGGAGACTTGAAACAAACACTTCTCATGGCTGTCCTTGCCAAATATTTGCTGCCCCAAAGCCACAAAGATGAAAGGAAAGGAAAAATAGATTTGTTTTGCACTAGGCTTTGGGTTAAAAAGAAGTAGGAGTGGTATTTAAATCACAAAACACCATGGTAGATTTTAATTCATAAAATCCTTAGATTATCAAGATGAAAACTAAAACCATGTCTCAGCATGAAACAGCTCTCAAGCAGAGCCCTTGTCAGAAGGGAGCTGGTCAGCTCTAGGAGGCTTCAAGCTGTTTCCTACATACTTGATTTGCAACACACTTCATCGAATACATCTAGGTTACAAATGAAATATTATTTGAAAAATAACTTTTTTTAGCATTTTCCAAGCTCTGCTCCACATGCAAACTTGGACTGTGGTGGAAACAATTCATCAACTGCTCCTAGTCCTGGGGTATTTTACCCATAAAATGGGTAAAAGAAAAATAAAAATGTAATAAAAACCAGCAAACCTACCTCCATCATCTCCTTGGTGCTCACACAGTAGCATAAGCAAAAGCATTAAGGATTTAGCAAAGCAAATAATCTAATCTAGAAAGCATTTATGGCAGGGAAATTTCCATCCACTTGCTTTAGCCTCCTCACAGGTAGGATGGAAACAACTGTGCTTGCATGGCAGGTATGTACAGAATAGCCCAGCTCCACACCAGCTGTCTGTCCTGCTGGGATCAGCCTGTGGAAATGTGTCCTTGCTGCAGTGTAAGAGCAGTTATCCAGCCATTACCTGTCAAAATTACTTCATCTCCATCCTGCAGGAATTTACGAGACTGTCCACCGCCCAGAGGGATTTCTTTTGTTCCATTCCAGGACAGCTCCAGCATGGAGCCAAAGCTCTCTGGCTCCTGCAGCAAGAGTTCATAAACAAATAAACTACTTTTTAGTATCTTCCCAGCTTATTGCTGCTGAGAGCAGACACACAAGTATGTTACCTTCACAGAACAGAGCTTTGCTGTTGGTTTAATTCATTGATACATTGGGTCCTTTTCCTGACTTTGCTTTTTAATTTCTTGCTGGCTATTAGCAGTGATGCTTACAGCTGTTATTTCTGTATTTAACACAGAGTTCAACCTGTTAAAGCAGTCTGGGTCTGCCACAGCAAGAATGGAAACAAGAGGAGGAGTGAAGGAGTGAAGGACTTCAAATCCAGTGCTTTTATGTAGTCACATTTCAGTTTTTTACTTACATTTTGTTCTTCAGAAGAACAAAGTTGGTGTTTGTGAGTCTTTAATGTCATTCTGCAGTACAATACTGTACAATAATCTGGAGATTCAAAAAGCACCACAGAAATGCTCAAAAGTGAAGTACAGGCATCCCAGCTTGCAAACAACTTATCTGAGGCTGTCTTTGTGACAGCATACACTGGATTTGTATTTGGTGATTCAGAAAGTGAGAGCTGCTCATATATTGCAGCCACTGTCCAAACTGCAGCTCAAGGGGAGCAAAAGCTTGTGAAGCTGGCTACAACTTCATTGGAGAAACTAAAAGTTATACCCAGGCACCTCTTACATTCTTTCAGAAATAAAAAGCTGCATTTCATAGAGGGTAAATGGATAGTGAGTATGCTTCCACACAGAAGTTAATTTGCATCTGTTGTAAAATAGCTCTTAGGGAAAGAAGTACAGGAGAGATCAAACCCCCAAAACTCAACAACATAAAAACCAGCCAAACAAAAACCCCACCCAAATCAATCCACTCCTTGGTGTGAATTTGGGGCTGCCACAGCAGCACCCCAGCGTGCCTGGGAAAGAGCTGCAGATGGTTTCGTGGTGCTCAGATCAAGAAGGGCTTAGCCCCAAGCCCTGCTCTGTTGGTTTTGGGCTGCTGAGCAGTGCCTGTGATTGTTCCAACACTTACAGGTCCACTGATGGTGCCAGAGGCCAGGAGGTCCCCAGGTCTGAGGTTGCAGCCATTGATGGAATGGTGAGCCAGCTGCTGTTTCATGGTCCAGTACATGTGCTGGAGGAAGGAGGAGGAGAGGCTAAAGCAAGGACAAGGAAGGACAGACTTCTCTGGTGGGCCATGAGGCTGTGCAGAATGGAGCCATGTGGCCTGGCCTAAGGCATTCATAAACCCCACACTTTAACATGAAATTTAGCCCCTTAAAATTTTTCTTATTTCAGCTGGATGTCATTTTTGCCTCTTCTTCCTCCTTAAGACCAGTACTGCTGACCCAGGCTCCATGATTACACCCAGTATTTTAACAGCCTTGTAGAAAAATCTACTTATTACTGATTTGCTGACTACTGATTTACTGATTAAGGTAATTACTATGCAAAGAGCCAAATGTGAATATGAAATTGATTGAGAATTGCTGCAGCTGGCACATAAATCTCCTGGCTTCAATCAGTGGGTGGAGGCAGAGCCACCACGCTGCCCACAGAGGGGATGGGGCAGAGCCAGGCTGGCAGCAGTGAGTGGCATCTAAATTAGAGCTGTGTTGCAAGAGGCAATTCCCTCTTCCTGTAGGCCTCTGTTCTCGTGGCTCCCTGCCAAATGGGCACACAGCTAAGGATGCTCTGAGCACCCCAACCTGAGCAGCAGAAAGAGCTGTCCCCTCCATCAGGCATTCATGTGTTTCCAGTGGTGTATCACCATTGGAAGATGGTGATGGTTCCCCCCTGTGAGGTGGAAACACCTGAAAGATTTTCATTTTTTTGAAAATTTCCCTCTGTCTCGTATGCAGTCACTCAGATGTGATCTTCAGCTGCGCTGGAACAGAATGCTCAGGGATTCACCATCCCTGGAAGTGTTCAAAAGCTGTGTGGATGTGAGGGACATGGTTTAATCACAGGCTTGGCAGTGCTGGGTTAACATTTGGACTCGATGATCTCGGAGGTCTTTTCCAACCTTAGTGATTCTGTGATTCTATTCCATGAGTCTAATGCAAAAAGCAGTGTTTGAAATTGCCTGGACTGGAGCTGATGGCATCAGCAAGATTGCAAATAAACAAAAGATACTGGAGTCTTACCTTGAAATTGGATCTACATATAGTAGTTGGCGTAGTCATTCCTTCTCCTGCAGAAAATAAAGGACAAAAAAGTGAGAAGCAATTTGTTTGCCTTGGATGAATGATGTTGGAGTCTTTTTACTTTACAGATGAATGGAGGCTTCTTTTATCACTGTAATCCCTAGTGAGAAACCAGTAATAACATTTTCTATTGCTACAAGCACTGGGATTTCATAGAAAACAAGTGTGTGGCTTGCACTGGAGTAGCATCGAGCTGCCCATTTCCTACTCTGCTCTCCTGTGGGAGAAACACCTGGACCTAGTGGCCAGCAGGGCCATAAAGTGGGGGCTGAGCTGGGTGGATATCTGGAACCCACCCAGATCTGCTCATTCCATACCCTGCTGACCCCTGCCTGTGCAAGGAGACCCCTCAGGAACACTCCTCAAGGGACACTGACCACAGGGGACATTCCCTGCTTGGCACACTGCTGCATGGAACAGGAGTTCTGCTCTTGCTCTGACAGAAGCAATCTGGGAAAAGCAGGAGAAGAAGGAGCACAGAGCCCAGAGAAAGTGCCTGAACATCGGTGCTGCCACAATATTTAATTGGCAACTTCAGCTTTGCAACCCACTCAGCTTTGCCATACCTTTAATAGCAACAAAGAGCTTGATGTCAAAAGTGTAGGGCTCTTTATCCTGAAGGTAGGGCAGTGGCTTAGGATCCTAAAAGCACATAAAACACATAGTCTAAACAAAAATAAATTTAAAAATCCACAAGACATTCCAGTGAGTACTGGTGTACCCAGCCTGTGCTGCACAACCATTCACCATTCTTACTGCTCAGGTTCTCGCTTTGCTTGGTCTCATGCACACACTTTTAAAGATCTTTCTGAACAGACATGATATCCATATAATCTAATTCCTTTTTCTTCACAAGGTTTGGAAAAGCCATGCCCATCATTTCAGCATAGATATTAATCCAGCACAAATAATGTGCCCGCACACCTTTGCTCTGTGCCCACACAGAGAAGATGGTGAGGCCTCTGCAAGACTCTTATCTTTTCCAGTTTTAACTACCTACAAAATGGAGACAACTGGAAATGCTTGAACAAACTGTTCTGGCTTGACTCCACCCTCTCTCCACCACTTACTGGATGCTAAGTGCTCCCAAAGACCCTGAAGAAGCTCTGATTAGTTTATTTTCCAAGTGTTTTAAAGATGATTTTTCTGCCCTGCTCAAGCAGGATGAGAGCACAACATGTGCCAGGGCCAGTGACATCAATGAGCACTTGAAGTCAGAGGGCCCTGGTTGCTTTCATTTGCCCAGAAGCAGAATCACATCTGTAAATTCCATGGAGACAATCCTTGGCATGGATGCAGCTCAGTGATTTCTACTGATGGGACCTTCCAGCTCTGCTGACATTTTTCTAGCAATGCCTTTTCCTTTATTTCAACCTTTTCTCTTGCTGACCTGGACAGGGTTTGGCAACACAAATGGCATGAGAGCTTCCATGGTGACAACCCACGGAGAGATGGTTGTGCCAAGGCTTTTGCTCAGGAAAGGACCCAGAGGAACATATTCCCACTTCTGGATATCACGGGCTGGGAAGAGAACATTCAGTGCAGTGCAGTTAAACATATCCTAGGAATTGCACATCCATCAGACCCGTGAAAGAGTAACACGAATTGAAATTGCTATCCCCAGCCTTTTCCAGCTGTTGTGCCCAAATCCCAATTTAAACCCATCCATTTTCAACCCAATTTTCTTAGATCAGCAGGATTAGGATGATAAATCAGCAATAAGTAAAACAAACCAGATCATCCCCATATAACTAGTATTTTTACCCCCACTTTAATTATTCCTTTTATACCCAGCTAATGATCTTAGCCAGCCATAAGGGGAATTTCAAGCTAAATCTTTGCAGAGACTGAGGGATTTGTGACTGCCAAATCCTTTTCCTTTTCCTGACACTGAAATCAATCACCATCATTGGTATCACCATTCTTAGGACTCCTCCATCCCTGCCCAGAAGAAACTTAGACTGATATTAGCGCTTTCATAAGTAAATAAATCTTCATTAGGCAGCAATTTCTGGTTCTACTAATTGAACGAAGATGGATTGATACAGACACTGAAAAATACAGGCAACACTTCATTTTCATCCCTTTCAGCAGAACCCAGTGTTTTCAGCCACCAGCATTCTGCCATTAAATATGTAATTATCCCTCTCTAGGGTTTCCCATGATGCTGTAACCCCCTCTCCAGGCAGATCCCCACAGCACCGGTTACCGCTCCAGTCGTTCATCAGGACCATCCCAAAGATGTGCTCCTGGGCTCTGCTGATGGGAATGGGCTCCCCATACTTGTTTCCAGGACCTACAAAGAATGCCTGAAATCAAAAAGCAACATGTTGGTTATGTTTCTGAAGATAAAAATCTTCAGTGCACAGAGAGTTACAGCAGCAACAGAAGCTGGACAGGATGAGTTCTGCACCATTTCCCATACACATTTGGACAAAACCCATGGCCTAGTCCCCTTTTCTTCCCCTCCATGAAGCTGGCAGGCTTGAATTACTTAAGGGCTCTGTGTTGCTAAGAGACAGGCATTAAACAAGGGCACGATGTTGTCAAAATGCAGGAGTTAAAATGGTCCCTCCTAATTACAGTCCGGATGCAGAACAGGTTTGCCCACTGAAGGGACTGCTTGGTGCAGACAGTGAACAGGAAGGAGTTTAAAGTCATCCAAGGGGATACTGAACGTGGCTGGAGTCTGATGAGACAGTGGGGAAGAACAGGCAGGTGGAGAAATGTGCCCACTAAGTAAAGTAGGCCATGAACTGGGTGCCTGCACTCATTCCCTTAGGAATCCACAGCCTGCTCATGCAGAGGATTTTATAGGAAATCTCAGTTGTCTCTTTCTGTCTACAATATGGAAGTTTTTCCTTCTGTTCCTGCAGCAGCCAGCAGTAGAACTCAGGATGGAAAGCAGAACTATGGCAGCACCACAGGAACCCCACATTATGGGACTGATCTCCCCTTATAGCAGTGATTGGCAAAGCACTCAGCATTTCACTACATTTTTATAACCATTTCCATCAATATTACACTTCTTCCACTACTTTTTTTTTGTTTTGTTTTTAAAAGGAAAAGATTGGGAATAAAACATACAAAAATTATATAAGCCATTAAAATGACATAAATCTTAATACAAATCTATGATACACTCCCTTCTGGACCACACTAAGCCACAGCATGACGTGCCAACCCACCATGTTTTTTTACAACACCCACAGCACAGGTTTTAACCTTCCAGGCAGGACAATCAGGAGTTTGAATCCCACTGCCAAGAACTCAGGGCTTCCTCTGCTCTAGCACAAGGTGCAGACAGCCTGGACTTGCCAAACCCCAGCGTCCATTGACAGATGCTGCCTGCAGTGCAGAGGTAACTGCTGACCAGGAAACAGCCTGGGGTGGCTGATGAAAAGAGTTCTGCTGCCTGACTGCACCCCTGGTGCTCAGCTTTGGCCAGGTGAGCTTTTTCCAGCCTGAGAGTTGTCTGAGCAAACATCCCAATGAGCTAAGGCACCCTGCTCCTCATCCAAAGCAAAGGTTTGTTCCACAGAAATCTTTACTGCCTGCAGCAGAGACAGCTCAGAGGGGAGCACAGGAATGGACCTTATGGGACATTCAGTTTAGAAAAAGCCAAACCCCACCCTTTCTTCCCTGTTTCTATTTTAACCTTTTTCAAGTCATAAGGAGAAAAAAAAAAACCCTCTCACCATTTCTAACTCGATATCCAGACGTTTACAAGCACCAAACACTGGAGGTTTATCTGTGGGTAGAAGAAAGAATATTTTACATCAGGGAGGCAGCTAGGAAAATAGAATATTGGCCAGAAGAAACAGCTGTGCTGCTCAACAGGGAACAGAAGATGGACTTAAACCAGGGCTTTCTCTTGCCCTGACCCCAGGCTGGGCTTTAGGCAAGGCATCCCAGACCCTTCCACTCCACTATTGTGATGTGGAGCAAAATTAAAGAATAAAAGCAAAAAGAATCCACATTGAAATGCTCCCAGAGACTCACCATTGTCAGGTTTTGTTTGTCCCACAGGTCTCCGGATGGGCGTCCCAGACACCACAACAGACGATGCCCGGCCGTGATAGCCCACAGGTAAGTGCAGCCTTGAGAAAGCACCACAATGCTGGGGTTAGCTGTGTGCCAGAGCAGCTTTTGGGGGTGGAAGCACAGCAGGAGTGTGAGGTACAAGGAGAAGGAGCTCTAGATACAGGGGCAGACCTCAGCACCTTACTCCAGGTGATAATAAGGATGGAAGTTAAAGCCCTGTTGCAGCCTTAATGCACTTCTGTGCCGCTGCTCCAATTAATTCCTTGGATCTTAAAACCTGCTTTCTTGTCACTCAGCAAAACCTAACTTTTTAGGTATGTTTGTCTTTGAACAGGGGGCTGCACAGTAACTGGTGTGGCCACTGCAGTGAAGGGCAGGGTGGATTCAGCTGGGGCTGGGGACGTGTGGAGCTTGGTTCTGGTATTGAACTCTGGACAACACCGACTCTCATCTGCTAGGAACTGAAACCAGTGTGACCCTGAAAAACTACTCAGACCTTTAAAACATCACGTATATGTACAGATATGCCTGCAAAATAATGCTGCACTAGAGAATAATCCAAGGCACCCACCAGTTCGGCATCAGAGCGTTCTCCTTCCCCCTGAACATGATCCCGACGTTTGTGGCATGTTGGCGAGAAGAATAGAAGTCAGTGTAATCTCCTGCACGAGGAAAAAAGCCATAAAATGGGGATCAGTGGCAGCAAAGTCCCTCATCTGAGGGGGCTAAAGCACATCATGCGCTGCTGGCAATGAAAAGAGCAGAAAAGGAGCCAGCAGGAGCGCTCAGGGGATGTCATTAATAGCATAAAGGGGTGATTAACAGTTCATCTATAAATTATGCAGACAAAAATGGGGTTTTTAAATTCTTTTTCTTAGTCTTCGGTAGAGAAGAGGCTGGAAAACGCAGGACATGAAGCTGCAGCCCCGCTTCCAGGGCCCAGTAATCCCGCAGCGTTTCCTGCAGCCGGCGGTACCCGGCGGGGATGCTCAGGACATCTGCTGCCCTCTGCTGCCATCCCTGCAAACAGCTCCCGCCCTCCGCATCCGCGGCACAACGGGGCGACCGGGGAAAACACCCCCTGCCAGCGGGTATTGGCATGGTGCTGGTTAGCGAGCTCAGTAAGACATCCAGCAGCTCCAGCAGGAGGTTATCCCCCGGTTCCAGCCGCCCAGAGGAGGACACGGCCACTCGGGAGAAGCAGAACCACACACAGGACAGAGCTGCACCCGAGTGCTGTGGAATCCTAAATGCCTGGACGTGTCTGTGTGGTACAGCTCGGTCACAGCACGGCAGTGCTCTGTTCCCAGCACTCAGGAGAGCCGGGAGCCTGCAATCTTCTGACAGGACATGAACTGAAACTATTCCTGAAACTATTCTCAGGAAGGTATTACACCTATGGGGACTCCTCGTGGTTCCTCTGGGACAGGCTAGAGTTTGTCCCAAACCAGGGTTGTGCCCCATGGAAGGCAAAGGCCAACTCAGAACAGAGCTTGGACAGAAAAGGGGCAAGTTCATATCCCTGCCCCACGAAGGTCATGCCCTCAGGTGACTTGGATCAAGTTGGTTTGGGTCCAAAAACAAACTCCTGCCACAAACAGGAAACTCTCACATAGCTATAAGAATACAGTAATTCCAAAGCAGTCCATGGCTCCATGGCAATGATCTGGGATGCAGAGTAATGGTCTGGGAGTGGAAACTCCTGCTTATTTATGAGGCTGGTGTATCTGCCTTGGAAACTTTGCAGCACCCGAATTATTTTCTGATGGCAAAAAGGGAAATTGTTGGAAACTGAGCAAGCGTTTCTTTCCTGGCTCTAGTCACAAAGGCCTTTGGTGATGCCAATCTGATGACAGGAGTTATGTCCCACCAGACATCCCTGATTTAGTGGAAATTGCATCCAGGACTGCTCTGGCTGCTATTGAGCTTCCCCAGGCTTTTATTCTTGTGCCACAGACAGCACCAACCTTTCATTATGTACAATAATCTACTTGTGGCTGCTGCAAACCCCATTTTCTGCAACAGCTACGATCTGTCTGTCTGAGCAAGCTGGAAATGCAGCAGCTGCTCTGTGTGGGAGCAAAGGGCAGAGAGAGGAGCCCTGGGCTGTGCAGGACTCACCGATGTGGGCGGGCAGGTGCATCGTTGCAGAAGCTTGAGGTACAAATGCTCTGAAATGAAAAATGATGCCTTCAGATCTCCCACCTGTAAGCACCATGGAAGAGGCTGACTTGCTCTCCCAGTTCCTTCCTTAATTTTGTGCCTCACAAAAAAAAAAAAAAAAAAACAACAAAAAACCTGGCAGAAAAGCAGGTGGCTGCACAGGCTGCCGTTCCTGGGATGGCTACACCAAAAGGAGCAGCCCTCAGGGTGTGAGTGGGGAGGGGGCAGCCCTGGGGCTGGCTGGAGTCCCAAGGGGCACAGAGAAACCCCCAGTGCCCACAGCCAGGACACCACTGCCTCTGCTGCGTGGGAAGGATGAGTTCATGGCTCCTGGGGTGTCCGATTTGAACTGCTGGCCCTGTTCAGGGAAGATGCACGTGGCAAGCAGCAGTTCAACCCCTCTCCTGCTCATCCTCCCAATCCCCCTGGCAGGACAGGGAGGAACAACTCCTGCTCACTGCCAGGGCAGGCACTTGTGGTGCTTAAAAGATCACTCTGGACAAATGAGAGGTGTGGGATTAATGGACACACAGGTTTTCCAGCAGCACAGCACAGAGTTCTCCCCCTCTGCCCCTACACCACAGCGCGGGCCCAAATCTGAGGCCAATTTGTGACCACACACTCACTTTTAGCAAAGTCCAGGGGTTGCTGAGGACAAACTGGGGGGTGTCCCCACGCCTGTTCCAGCTGTGACAGGCAGGGAGGGAGGCACTGGGGGAGGTGGGAGAAGCAGAGACCCTTGAAGCTGTGTCTCCATGGAAGGCCATGGAGAGGCCGTGGTCAGAGCAGCAGCCCACACCTGCCTGGGCAGCCTCGCTCAGCCCCCACAGAGGCAGCAGGTCTGGACACACCCCAGGGTGTTCCAGGTGCTCGCTGTTCCCAGGTGGAGGGTGACACCCTGGATCTGCGGGCAGTCACGGGATTAATCAGAGATTAATCTTTACGTAATTAAGAGAAGGAAGCACTCAATGTGCACAAACCCCAGTTAATTCCCACGTAGGAGGCAGGTGGCCACGTCAGACTGTGGGTTCTGGTGTCCTGTCACCCAGGTGACACAGGGCACAGCTGCCACCTCACTGTGCCTGCAGCCACTCTCCGCTCCCTCACCTTCTCCGCAGCTCCGTGCTGTCCCTCAGGGTGGGCTCTCCAGCTGACAGCAGCTTTTGCAGGAAAGCCCTGGCCTCGCTCCACGCTGGCCAGCCCAGCCCCATGAAGGCATTCAGGGTGGGCTGACAGTGGCACAGAGGTGGGGGAAAGAAAAGACCACGTTTTGTTTATCCCTCACATGCAGGAAGATGTCCCACACCCTCATCCCGGTGTCGGATGCTCATGGCCGGGGTTATGTGGCCCATGATCACCCTGCCCATGGCTGCCCACAGCCCCATTCACACCCCACAAGTCCTCTGCAGCAGGACCTGCTGCATGTTTGCATCACCCCGTCCTAACACACCACTGCAGGTCCTGGTGGCTTTGATATCTCAACCAGCTGTAGCCAAAGGTGGTTTGTGTTCACCTTTATCGTTAACAAAAATTCCCTGTCATTAATATCCCATCCATGGAGTGTTAAAGGCACAAGCAGGAGTGAATTAACATTTAGGCTTTGTGTCAGACACCTGCATTGCCAAATGCTGATGACACTTTCCTGCAAAATGACTTTTGGATGCACGATGCCCCTGCTCTCCTTGAACCTTTGATGGTTTTTGCTCTACCAGAACCCGCCTGACAAGCTATTTCCAGTTCATGTTCATTATCTCACCACAAGTTGTTAAAGTGCCTTATGGAATATTTTTAATATGCGTGTGGAAATTAGAATAGGCTCTGATAAATACCTGGTCAAAGACGTGCTGGTGTTTGGCAAGAGCTGGTCCATTGAAAAGATGTTTAATGACGCTGAGATCCAAAATCTGGTCTCCAATTGCTACCCCAAGCCTGTGCCGAGGCTGCAAAGCAGCAAGAGGAGGGCGGAAGAGAAGAGTTTATGCTTGTACCCAAAAATGCCCCAGAGAGCAAAGAGGAAGACAGTGACCACAGAGAGTTTAACCCATCCAGGACAAAGGTGTGGTACCACAGCAAGGGGCCATCAAGAGCCAGTCTGGCTGCTGACAAACATTAAGCCTATGGACTGAGCATCACTGCAGACTCCCAGCTGATCCTGAGGGGTGGGAAAGAGCCTCAATCCCATCTTTTGGGGACATTACAACAAGCAGAGGTTTCTCTCCTTTCCCCTCTTTCCCCCAGAAAGGGGCTGACTTGCTCATTAACACCCCTCATTAATGATAAGCATTGCATGTTAAGCCCAAACATCTGCAATTCCTGTGAATCAGGAAAACACTGCTGCTCCTCCCACAAGCGGGGAACTGAAGCACAGAGAGGCTACCAGAGGATGGATCCCATCCCTGCAGTCATGCCTTTGGAGAAACAGGCATTTCTGCACCCCAGCTCCTCCCCAGAGGACTGAGGGTGCTCTGACTCCCCTGGTGGTACCAGGGAGCACATCATGCTTAGGCACATGATTTCTGTGCCTCGAAGGATGAGGCTGCCCTACATCACCTGTCCTCACACCACACGAGGAACCCAGGACCTGCATGCTGAGCCCAGCCTGGATCCCTGCTGGATCCTTGCTGCAGGATCATCATCCCACACATGGGGAAATGTGACAGATGCAGCCCAGGAGACAAAGCTCTTGTTCATGGGCTGGGCGCTTGCGGAGCCAGCGGTGACAGACCCACGGCAGCTGCACGGGGCAAAAACACACCACAGCCTCCATTATTTGTGTCTTTGGGTAAACAGAGACAAACTACTACAGCCACTCTGAAAAGTAGCTCACCAAAATAGCCATCTTCAAAGATCCATGCTATTAAACCTATTTTTCAACCTTTAACTTCCAAACAAGATTCCAAATGTGGTAGTAAGTATTTATTCAGCAAACATTCCTACAGAATAAAACCTAAAGGTCATGTCAGGTTAATTTGTAACTGGGATAGTCAGGAATGACACCAATTGTTTTAGCCTGAAATCATTAAAACATTCAGCTACTATCAGAACATTATTCTTCTAAATAATTTCTGTAAGTCTTGCCTGTCATTTCATCAGGTTTGAGTGAAGTTTTTTTTTTAGACAAGTTACTGAGGAAGGCAGAAAAATAATCCAAACTTGTTAGATAACAGCACACACATCTAGGAATAGATTAAATACACCATCTCATTTTATCTTTGGAAAATACCACATCAGAAAACACAATCTTCTGGCTTTTTGGGTTTTTTTTTTAAACCTACATGGATAACCAGCAGAAACCAGGAGATAATCATGAAGTTTCCATAAGCAGTAACAAATCAATTCTCCATTTTTTTCCTTCTGAGAAGCAGCTCTTGGCTTGTTTCTCTTTCTCCAGGAGGACACATCTCTGAAGCTCCATCCCATCAGGCACTCAGAGGCGTGAGGTTCAGCCTAGCTGGGCTCAGTTCTCATGGATATTGGGAGCTACTTCCTTGGCAGAAAGGATGAGCCCCATTTTCTTATGTGATCATAAAATAGAAAGCCTGGAGCTGGCTCAACCTGCAGGCTTTCTGCCTAGCTTTAAACATGACACATTTGCACACATTTAATGCAGCACTGCATAAATAAACACCCAATAGAACACAATGGGTCAGCTGCAAAAACAGGTAAAACACACATTTGATGCCCTGGTTTAATGCTTTGGCAACCACCAAAACTCCCCAAGAGTAGTAGTTAATGGGGCCTCTTAAGGGCGATGGTGTGATTACAGTCACAAAGAAAATGAAAGACTGAGTTAAAAACATAAAAAGTTGAGTGTGAAATGTGCTGTGCTTCTACATAAGGAGTGGAAGGGTCAAACATTGATTTAATGATGTCACAAAAATTATCAAAACCACACAAGAACTACTGTACGTATTAGCCAAGGTACTTCTCATCCGTACTCACACTCCTGATTTCTTTTCCACAGTTTCAAAGAAGCTGTAATCAAAGTTACCACTATGGAAACAGACAATGTGGCAGCTACAGCTTTTTCATCGGGTCAGGAAAGCCATGAGCATCTCAGGCTGGGAAGTTTCCTTTTATCCCCCATTGCTGGGAATTCTGCACTCTCACAGCCCTGGAACAACTACAACAGCCCAAGAACAAAGTTTGCTGTTACTCACCTCCTCCTTTGTGGAGAAAACCCCATAGGGGAGGTTTTGGAGAGGAAAATCTGAGTCCTTGTCTACCTGGATGAAAGACATGCTGAACCCCGAGCAGTCCCTGCTTACACACAGCTCCCACCTCCCAGGTGCTACGCGCCTTCCGCGGAGGAAGAGCCTCTCCAGCTGCTGTAACCCAGAGCAGAGGAGCATCAGATCCCACCCTCTGTTCTCAGACACAAACCAATGGCTGCTCTGTCACCATCCCACCCCTCTGCCTGGTCCCTGGCAGTGGTTAATCAGTGCCAGAGGTTTGCCTGAGTCAGCAGCTGTTAATTGTTCCCAGCCAGGCAGTGACCCTGCTGAAATGGGCTCTTCCTGCTCACAGCTACCTCTCCTGGAGGTATTTAGAAGATGTGTAGATGTGGCACTTAATTTAGTGGTAGACTTGGCAGTGCTGGGTGAGCAGCTGGGCTTGGAGGTCTTTTCCAACCTTAAAAGTTGCATGATTTTACAAACCCTCACATGAAACTGAGGCCTTCCTGCAACAGGTAACTCGTTGGGGGTGAAGGATCCAGCAGCCCTAAGGCCAGAGGTAACTGCCCTCTTTTACCTTTGAAAGGGTCATTATGTGCCGGGCCCCGGTGAAATGACTATGTCCACACCGATTCTCCCACCACAAGCTCAGCAGTCCTTGGGAAGTGGCACAATTCACACTTCAAACTGCACCTTTTTGTGGTTTTTAGTTTTGCAACACTGCTGCACCTTGTCAAGTTCTTCCATATTCTCCAGGTAGTTCCACCATCTTAAAACCAGACACGTATGTGCACCCAACCAGAAAGAAGAGGGAGGCTGGTGCTTTCTGCTCCCAGTCCCAGCTTTCTCCCACCTGCAGGAGAAAATTCACTCATTGTCAAACATAGAAACCAATGAGAGAACATCCTTGAAATTAGAACTAAATAGCAAATTTTATTTTCCAATAAAAACAGCAAAATGCTTATGATTGCCAGGCCAAAGAATTGGTTTGCTGCTCAACCTTTTTTTTGACAGAAATCATTAGAAGAGATTCAGCAAATGGTACAGCCAGAAATTCAGTGCAAGATGATATAACAGCATCATCTGTGACAGCTGCTCACTTGTTCAGACACAAGCCACTGTTTGAAAAGGGGTCTTCCTGAAACATCACAATGCCTAGCTTGCAAAAGATTTCCTGTAAAATTTCCCCTGACTGTTGGAAATGCTTTAAACACAGTGAAGATGTTTTGTGGGTAACCTACAGGATCTGGGATATAGAACCTGTTTATTCCAAAACTGAAACAGAAGCATGTACAAAACCTGTTCCAATACAGTGGCCAACGTGAGCAGACAGATTTACTCAAGAATTTTGTAGTGCAGTGAATGTGCTGGTGTTAATTAAAATGTTAACCACTAACCTCAAGCTGATGACACAAAATACAGAGTGAAGTGCAGATCAACCAACAGGATATTGCAGGGCCACTGCCAAAGCAATCCTAACACACAATTCTCAGGTGTCACTGAAAGGTGAACATCCAGTCAAAATGTAAGCTTAAACAAGACGACCATAAGCTCCTTCAATATTAACTCTGAGCCCCCTGCACAAGCCAGGCCAAAGGAGGTTTATTAGATGGCTTGGAGAAGGATGGGGAAGCAGAACTCCCCACTGTGGTTCTGCCTCACCATGGGCACTGCCAGGTGAGGACCCTACTGTGTAATCAAGAGCCAGAGGAACAGCTGCTTCATAACTGGTGGTGGTAAAGGAAATATGTAAATACTTTTCTTGTACCTTTCTTTTCTTCTTTCAGGCACCAGAAAACACAAATATAACAGGCTTTCCCACGCCTTGTGAAATCGATGGTGTGTTCTCTCTGCCTGGCCCAGAAGCATCACTGTCAGGTCAAAGGCAGTTTGGTCAGGAGGGCACGTGGAGAGAAAAGGACATGCTTAGGGAGAGACCAGAAATAGGGAAGAGGGAGGAATCAAAGTGACTGGAAAGGATTAGAGAATAAGGAAGTAGCAGCAAAGAGGAAAGCAAACAAACACACACCAAAGGGGACACCGCTATTCTTCCATGCTCTGTGCTGTGTAAGAGGAAGTTTAGCAAATGCTTCGAGGAAATACAGGATCTCTGACCTGGCATAAGGCAGACCATTACTGAAACTTGCCAGTAAGTTATTTATTTCTTCCTTCCTTTACTATAAACTCCACATGCTTCGTAGATTTTGGTTAGGCTATTTCTGCAAGCACAAGCTACTTCATTTATAATTTGGTCTTGCAGATTACTTTCTGTAACTATCAGAGAAAGCTCCTTCTGCTGCACAGTTTATATCATAAATGTAGTGCTTTATCTACTAATTGCCAGCCATAGCTTTTAAAGAGCATTCTGAATTTTAAAGGATGAAGCCAACTTTGATTAAAAATTTAATGCTTTAAATAAAGCTGCACAATCACATTTGTTTCACAAATACTCCAAAACAGCAGCAAATCACCCAGTGAGATTTCATCTGCAGATCAGGACCATCTGGAGAGGAGCTGGTGTTATTTTATTACTGTACTGTGAGGTTTGGTAACAAGCAGTACTGGCTGAAATTTCCATGGCACTACATAAACCACCTTTAAGCTGGAGATGACCCAGGTTGAGGCACAGACTTTGATCTCAGGACAGGCAGCCTTGAAGAAAGAAACTTACTGAGCACCCTCACAAGACAAGAAAAGAACCATTCCTCCAACAGTGCCATTTTTCAGACAGTGGATCCCAAACCCCACAGCACCATTTCCTAGAATCACACACATAACTCCATAGCCTACTCAGATCAGTTTTACCTTTAGGTCTGGCCCAACTGATGTGCATTGTCACAATGTCACAAACGCCCCAAACTCCTGCACGTGACAGACGTGCTGCACAGGAAGCATGGAGAGCTCCCTGGGCAGAATCAACACAAGGTCAGGAAACTGCAGTGTCTCTGGTAGTTACAGGTGAAAAGAAAAAAAACCCATCAGATTTTAGCTGGCATTGGGATACATGTGGTAGCCATGAATAAACACACTCTAAGTAAAAGAACCACCAATAAAAGGTCCCCACTAAAATGAAGCAAGAGAAATCCAACTCACATATGCCAGGGACAGCCACAGGGGCTCGGATTTTTTAAAATTTTATTTAATCAAAGTTAAGACGTGGATAAACATAAATACAGCACAGGTACTTCAGATCATTCTTCATATTTGTGTACAGACAAACTGATGGGATGTAATTCCAATGAAAACTGCAGTCAATGAAGTGCATACAGCCTTCCCCCCACACACACAAAAACAAACCCCAATTAAAAAAAAAAAACAAACAAACAACAAAATCCCCACACAATCGCAGCACACACACTCATTACAAATGATTCATACATAAATAGGTAGAGGGTGCAAACAAGCTAATATGCGAACATGTATAACCTCTCGTTAATGGGAAAAAAAACCAGAAGCAGCCATAATGATTAAAATACATTCAGTTACTGATAACTAGTTGTGCCATACAAGGCATTATCAATAAAAAAAAAAAGGAAATTGTGCTGCAGAGAAAAGCTATATACAACAAGAAAATAAACTGCAAAGTTAACGCATGCATGTTTTATCCTGGAAAAGCACAGCCCTCCAATATTATCTCCATGTTTGTTATAAAAGCCCTCTGCACTCAACTAAAATTAAAATGATCTTAAAGGATAATACTTGTAAAGTTTACTTAAGTCTTCAGCCACAGAAAACTGCAATGAAAATAATGTTCAGAGTCATTTTCAAAACAAAAAAAAACAAAAACAAAAAATCTATTCATCTGATGACATGCATGATTAAAAGGTCTAGGCAAGATACACTGCTCTACGTTCCTGATGACTAAGGAAAAAAGCTCAAGTCAATTTAATCTGCAGATGGTCAGAAGATTTTTATATTCCAGCAGAAGCAGCAGTTCAGATCTTCTGGATCTTTTCCCCAACAACTACAGGATTCTCTTTTCTGATTTTCTCAGCAGCATCAGCTTTATAATTGTAAGAGCAACTGTGTACATCTGAGTAACGGTGCATTCCACAGTAAACGTTCCCACACCGACATTCAAACCCTGTGGACAGAAACAGCAGCTCAGACATTTCAACATTCTTAATTACACTGGTTTGCTTTAAATCCTGAATGTGTTCACTCACTAGCAATAAATCTCAGTCACCAGTGTCAACCAATCAGCCAAAGAGCCTCTGCTGCAGAAAGCATAAGAATCACAAGTAATACATTTTTAAGTGATTACAGCAAGATGTGACTTGACCATTCCTCCTTTTTGCATGACACTATCACAGAACATTCCTAGACAACTCCTCCTTTTGCTATGTTTATGAATCTTCACCCTCCAGAACTCAGGCCCTTTCACTGGACCACTGAAAAGCTGACTAGTGAATGGCAGCAAACTATCATCCAATTCCTTAGCTAAGCAGACTTCCAAAAGGAAGTATTTGGAATTATAAACTTCACTTAACAACAGGAGGCTGGAAAACAAAATGATACATGAATGACTAATCTAGTAAGAGTCAGCTGAAAGCACCTTTGACTGTTATTTCAAATCAGTATCAAATGACTATGCCCCATTTCCCCTTTAAGATAACATTACAAAGGGCCAAAGCCTAAACAAGCCTAAGGAAACTGAAATCAGTATTTCTTACCAGTCAGTCCAACCTTCTTCCTGCACATGAAACAACGATTCTTTTTCTGTTTTGGTTTGTCAAGCGACTTGTCCTGTTCTTCAGGTGTAGGCTCTGCATTCTCTGACACTGAAGCTGACATTAAAAAAGTTAGTAACAACAGTGGAGAATAAAAGTCTGTCTGTCCCCTTTTAAGTCCTACAATAATCTAAAGCCCATGCTGTACATTGGGCCATTTTGCTGCAGCTTCCATGTCTGAAGTGCATTGGTCTCTCCGCAGCAACTGGAACTCCCACCTTCTAGACCTTTGATATAATTTAAGAAAAGAACTCACCAAATGCTTGAAAATACCACAAAAGCAACTGAAACAATAAGCAGTAGGTTTAACAGCAAGATTCAGCACTGTCAGATCTGGGAAGAAAATCCAACAGCCAAGTGTTTCCCTACAGTATTACTCGCCCAGTTCCCAAAATCTGCTTGCAAGAAGGACTCCATGTAACAGAATCAGATGAGAAAAACACCCTCTTCCAAATCCTGAATCAACATTATTTTTGCTGAAGACTGCAGCATGGAGGCCACACAAAACACAGCGTTTCAGTACAATCTCTACCACTGTGGTGATGCTGCTGCTCTTGTACACCTGGAAAAAGCCTACATAGTCACACTATCTGGGGTGAGAAACACCAGCTCAAGAGGCCCAGGCTTACAGGGTAGAACTATACTGTCCTGGAGCTCAGAAGGAAGCAGGTAAAAACCTAATTTTAAAGACATTTCTCCTAAGGCATCTTTCAACCTACTTTAGTGCTCTCTCACATCTAAAAGAAACAGGTTACAGGTTGTGTGGGAGAGTATGAACAAGCAATAGTAGTATTTGCCTGAGTCAAGTAAAAATAGAAGTTGGCTGGTTTTCCTCAAGTATTTGCACATTCCTTACATTACAAAACAGAAATAGAAACCAAAAAAAATACCCCAATTTCATTTCAAGAAGGGCTAAGAGCCAGCCTCTGCCTACCAGACATAGCTAGACCACAGCAGGACAAGTCTCCAGTAAGATACACAGAAGTTGGGAGTATTTGCAGCGAAGAACAAAAGCAAGCTCCAGCTGGGAGGAGTGTGGATGGAAGTAGAGCTAGAACCAGTGCTGTAAGGAAGGGAATACAACAGCAAGCTCAGGCATTTGTCAGGGAAAAAGCTGCAGGCATCTCTGTGCAGCTGGACTTTTGTTTGTCAGAGACTGTCAGATGCAGATCTGTGCTAGCTCTTCACCAGCTGACAGCTCTTCTGCATGACAAACCCAGTGGGGTTTTTCATGTGCTGCTATTCTGATCTTTTTTTTTTCAAAGGAAAGGGCACTCATCACTTCTGCTATGTATCAAAACATTGTACTAAGCAACATCAATGGACAGCACGATACCTGATCACCAGCAAAGACTTTGCCTGAGGGGACAATATATTCCACAGGTTAATCTAGCAAAGGTACATGGTCTATTAAATCCTTCTAAGTCAACCTCGACATTACAAGCAGAGCTTCTCTTAATAAATTCTGAAATTTATAACAATTCCTAGTTTGCAAGGAAAAAAAAAAAAGGTTCAATGGCTTTAAATGGCTGCTAAAAGACACATTTCTGAGTGGGCATAATATCAAAAGGATTGCAAGGTAAGAACCAAAATCAGCAAGGACTAAAAGAGGTGAGATAAGAACCAGAAGGTGTAAGATTTACTCAAATGAACTTTTGTAGTTTTACACAAAACAGATATTGCACTGTTCATTAATTCATTAAGACATATTCATGCCATGAGCTAACATTCTCCAGCTTGCATTTCCTGCTGTAGCAAAATCCAGTTACCTCAATGTAAGTTTCACTAAGAGCCTCTGTAACTATTAGCTAAATTTAGGAAAAACTGTCACTCTTCCCTGCATGACAAGGCTCTCACACATCCCTACTTACATTTTCTTTGTGTGTATGGCTCTCACATTAAAAAGGTTTAAAAATATTTAAGAGCTGCTGCTCAGTGTAGAACCAAGTGGGAAGATTCTTCTACTGCACCAGAAGTCACTTTGTATCTACTGTAGTAACCATAAATTTCAGGTCTCATTTTGCTTTTGAATAGAAGCCAGAGATTTGAACCAGAGTCCTCTATGATAATCACAAATACCCCAAACACTTTAGATGACCAAGTGCCAATTTTCAGTCTATAAGACACCTGTGATGACCACAGCAGAACAAAGCCAGGTAAGATGCAATATTGCCCAGCTTGGAGCTTGAAGGAAATATGTTGCAGCCACTCCCAACTGCTGGACTTCATCCGGATTCCAGGATGCTGCTGCCTGCTTTCCTTGAACCAAGTCCTCCCTTCCCCCAGCCCTGCCTGCAGCAGAAGAACAGAAGCCCTGGCAGCACCAGTACAAGCTGCCAACTAATCAAAAAGGAGTAAGGTATGAACAAAGGCATATATATATAAAATTTCTGGAGTTGACAAGTTGGGCTGGCCACTAGAAATTCCCTGATTTACAGAACATATTCCTAGCTGATCAAAACAAGCAATGCCTGGATTTCCTCCTAAAGGCACAACACAAGCTTTTCCTTTTGCTTTGCTTGTGCCAACCCCTTCCTGAACTTCAGTGTGTTCTGACTGACCACAAGAACAGCATCCACATGACAAAATGCACTTCAGCCTCTGCACCCCTGCAGACACAACGCAGCTCTGTGTGTGCAGCAAGACACCCAATGCCTCACCTGCTCTCTCTGGATGTTTTACATTCATCACCCCTACATCACTGGGCAAAGATTTTAAACATAAAAGGTTTCTCATTCCTACAGAAGAGCATGAACAGCTACATTTACTTCTTAAGGACATTTCACCAGGCTTAGGAAGAATAACCCCTGCACCTCCAGAGGAGTGAAATGTAAAGTTAATCCAGAGGAGAATATCACTAATTGTTAACATTTTAAACTGACATAATCAGCCTAAAACACACTGTTTCAATGTTAGGAAGTGGCAAATTAAGTAAGAGCACACTAACCCACAGAATGTAGTTTCAAATCTCTCTGTTGAGTGTTTCCTCTCTCCCTAGAGCATTCACTCACTATATCATGGTATCCTGTATCATTTTATACACTTGTATCATAATCATACTCTACCTCTGAGTCCCTGGTACTATGACAAAAGTGAGAAGTACCCATCAGTTCCTTTCCAGTATTGTCTACGGAGCCAACCCTGGTAAGACCCACTAAAGTTGAAGCCATTAGTTCAACTGCATTCACCTTAGGTCCCAGTTACCTCCACACAAAATTCTGAAGCAACCTAATTATTTTAACACCAGATTTTTTAAACTCCATTTGAACTTAACTGTTTTACCTTACTAAACTCCAGATATGCGCAAAATCAGGTGACTTCATTCAGAACAGCCATGTATCTTTTAGACGGTTAATCCAATCTAACTTTGTACTTTGGTTTTTCAAATAACAACCACAGCACATGACATGAGCATGTGTCAGGCATTTTGCAATGCTAATAGTACATACTCTTCTCCAAATCACAACAAGCTTGAAAATCACAGAGGCTGTTTTCATTCTCAGAAGTTTTCAGCCTCAGAGAGGCTGAGAGTCCATCCATTACTTGGATTTATACTTTTAGCCCCATGTTCTTCACTTGTAGGAGCTCCATAATGTTTTTGGTGAAGTCCTCCTGCCTTTCATGACGAGCTTTCTATACCTTTAAAATCCTCCCTGAACCAGAAGCATGAATCCTAACCTGGATGGTTTTAATTCGTTTACCCCAGGGAAGTGAAGCACCTCTTTACCTACTTGCAGGCTTGCCTGGAGGCAGCCCTGTTAATCCTCTGGCTGACAAATCAGGAACGCTGATTGGCTAATTCTAACAGGGCCATCATGCTGAGCAAAAGGTACAATAGCCCAGGAGGTAATTAAAATGATTTTGAGAGATGCTTAGAATAGAAGAAAGCTGCTAGAAAAACTGGACTGTACTTAACGAGTTTCATTTTAGGTCATCTTTAATGAAATGTTCATGGTATTTAAGAACATTAAAGTTAAAAAAAAAAAATTCTATTAGTCCCTCTCTTAGCATATCTGGGCTTTTGCACTCTTCCATAAGCATCATCATACAAACACTAGCTCCAAGTCTACACTTATGAACATATTCCAGAGTCTTCCTCTATTTCTTCTTCAATGCCTAAATCCAACAAAGAAAAATCTGAACTGCTCTTTGGGAATTTTATCCCTTTGTAGTTTTACCTTGACTGCAAACAGCAAGGACTGCATTGCACACAGCTCAAGTCTCATTTATCTGTCTGCTTTAGAAAAGTAATAATAGTAATCCAAGCAAGTTTAATTATTCACCCAGTCTTTCATTCAATGTTGTTGTAGCCTGGTAATTTTTGTTAAATGGCAAGTTAAGGGGACCTTAGCTGAACACAATACATTAACTTACACCAACAGCACAGAACAATTCACCGCAGAACAGACATTCCCACAAGGCAAGATTTTATCAAAATAAATACTGACATTATTTCTCCTGTTCCCCTGCATCAACAGAAGTACTATTAGACACACTTCACTCTGGGACCAACCAGCACATTGCTGTGACCTTATCTTTTTCTAAATGTTAGAAACTTAGGCAATGCTAACCCACCTGGATTCACATGTTTGTATACATTATACATGCTTTTCAGCAACCTAAAATTCAACTTCAAGAAAAAAAAAAGAACTTCAGGATGCACAACTGTGACAGCAATTCAATTAAATCCCTCTCAGCATCCATTCTAAGATGCTTTCCTTCCAAACCTACATTTTCAAATCAAAATGCTTTTTAACTGGAAACACTACATTTCCTATGATTTTCAGTTAAGGGACAACACAGAAGGAACTCTTAAGGAAATACAGCTGACCCTGCCAGAGAGTTATAAATAGGGATGGTAATTTAGAACTGTAACTACATGCTGGTGATGTTCTTAGTTTAGAAATGAGGGTACAAAGAAAAGGACAGAGGACACAGCTGAGTAATCTAAACACCTGATATATGTTGATCCTTGAAAAACATACTGCAAAATGCAGAATACTTACTGACTTTCCTTTAAATACCTTTTTTAATGCCCATAAAATTAGCAGTGTGAGCACATTTTGTATACTCTGACATTTTTGCCTTTCCTAAGAAATACTATTTAGTTTTTTTTTGTCTTAAGCTCTGAAAGTCTGCACATAGAAAACAAGAAAAAAAGTGAAAAGAAACTTTACCTTGTACTGGCAAGAAGGATCTTAGGTCAATATAGTTAACCCACTCAGCCATTGTCCTTCAAGCAGACATAGCCTATGGTTTGGTAATTTTATACTTGATAAAGTGAATTTCAGTAGTTCAAAATCTTACACCACTACAGCTCATAGGTGAAAGGCTCTTTTATAGGTGTTACTGGTTTATAGAAGATACTGACCCTGTTCTTCCAATGGCTATGTCAAACACCCTCTATCACAAATATGCTCAAAAACTTCTGATATGTGCTGTAAATGGTTACCCTGAGAAGTAACACATACTCAGACCTCTACTTAGATGTAATAGCCATGGCAGAGACATAACAGGATGCTGATTTATGATGTGTATTTACAACACCAATTAACACACTTGCTTATGGTAGACACTGACATCACCAATTAAATGCAAGGTTTCAATTTAACTTGCCGTTTAAGAAAATAAACTTTATCCTTATTTTGCCTTCTGATTTCACAGAATATTTGGGTCTGAGAATCAGCCAAGTCTTGAACAGCAGTGTATTAAAAACAGTCAAAATTTAAAAAATATTATTCATAAGTTCTGGCACTGAAAACTAGGCACCAACCTTGCAACCCTTCTGTCTCAGGTACTGTTTTGTCCACAGCCGTACTATCCGGTTGGGATGATGCTACGGATTCTGTTAAAAGTGACTGACTTGACACAGGGCTGAAGGGCAAAAGAAGAAAGTTATGATTTTTACAATGCATTTCCACATTCTTTTCCTGTAAGAGATACATTAGGGCACCTCTTGATGAAAAGGTATCCCAGAACTTTTCACTCTGAAGTTGTTTCTGTAACCACTTAAAACTGTCACAATCTGAACTGACACAAAAGGTAAATGAATTTTTTTTAATTCATACTGAATGCAACAAAACAGTTCCACTATAAAAAAGGAAAAAATATTTTGGGTGGTTTGGCATAGCATCATTCCACACAGAAGCAATAATGCAACATTCAATATGCAAGGATCTTCATAACTTAAGTCAGCAAGATAACTGTAGAGGAGATAGTTTCAGTGTTCTGGTGATATGAACGAGAAAATTGCAGCATGTCAATGTTTCCAGTAATAAAGCTGCAGCAGCTGCACAGAGAACCCCTTGCATTTTCACAGAGTAAAGTGGTGCAGGCCAAACTTCCCAATCTTTAGCCATCCTGCTAAACCACAGAATGGCTGAACATTCACCATTGAACACCCTGAGCAGTTGAGAGAGAGCGACTCAACACTAGCCATCACTCCCAGCCCAGCTGCTCATCCAGCAGCTCTCCTATGGAACAGGACAGAGTTCAAGTCCCAAGCAAGAGGCAGCACTATTTCATTTGCATTTTTTTTCTTCCTTTCCACTGAGGGATTCACTCTGAAGGTAAAAACCAGATTATCCAGCAGCCCATGAACCAGCACTCCATGAAATAACCAGAGCACCAGAGTTGCAATTCTAATTGTCAAGAACTGCATGTAGGTCTTGAACTGCCCGTCTGGCCACCTACAAAAGGGCATTGTCAATTAATTTTCTCTGTCCTCAGAGTGTCGTAAGTCTGAGGTATTTCCAGAGATTGAAGTTGAAAAAAAAAAAACAAGCAAGTGACACTGATTTTTCTGAAGCACAAGTTCAAGAGAAACCATCCACTAATTTCTCCTGCAGCCAGTGATCAAGCCAGTGATCAGTGAGGTACTTCTATTCTTTCATGATTGTAGTGAAGTTGTGAGAGAACAAAGGCAAGTAACTGTAATTGGTTCACATCTGTGCACTGACCTGAATGTACTTTTTTTTTTTTTCTACACACACCAGAAGAGTTGTTTCAGGGTAAAAGATATGTATTTTCTACCCCAACTAGAAACCTCAGAAGGGAAAGACTAAATATAGCATCAAGCATGGCACCTAGCTCTCAGTTCATATGCAGGATCCAAGCATGAGATAACACCTCCTATAAAAAGCTAGGGAGCAGAAAACAGTCTGAGCAGAATCAGTCAGCAGTAACTGATGAAATTGCCCTCAGCCTGTGTTCTACTACATTCATTTTTTTAAAGGAAAGTTGAAATGAGTATTACTGCAAGTTTAGCTTCAATAGTATATAACACACTAACACTTTTCACTCAAATTTCAGAAGCACTTAAGTTGCTGTTGGTTTCTAAACTGAAACGATGCCACTAAATATAAACAAATATTTAGCTTTTACAAATGGAGAACACTTAGTAAGTCTGAGTGATTTACAAGAGGACATTATGTATCCTTGAATAATCCAGATGGAAATTACTTGTTTAATAAGAGATCAGTTCAGTAGCACAACTTGTACCAAGACTCGCATCTTTACCCTGTTCTAGTACTCTCCACTCCTTGTAAAGCAACTGGCTTGTTAACACATTATCATACATTCATTTATGAGAGCTCTAGTAAACAGCTCCCTGACATTTTACAAAATCCTCAAGTTTCTAGGATGAAAAGAGTTCTCCTTTGGTAAACGTACAACTGCAAGTTGTGGAAGCGTAAGAGCAGCCAGACAAATTTCTGCAGAACAGAACCTTGTACTTGAGGCTAAATTCTAAAGACAAATTTCCATTTGAATGCCAGATAAATCACAGAGATCTGCTAGCATTCACCCTGAGATCCCATGCTTTAAAGTTAGCACTGAAATCTTACACCTCTTCCTAATCCTGGTTCCAACATTTAATTATGCAGGATCAGCACACTTCATTTAATCATTTTGACAGAGATTTTTCTGTAAAGACAGAGCAGACCGAAGCACCTTACCTTGGCTGCATAGATGGAGTCGATGTAGAATCTAAAGTGGACTGAGGTTCCTGGGCACTGCCCTCTGTGCACTGGACCGGTAAGGACTCGGTGATACTACTGACAGAGGCCGCTGCAAAACACACCCAGGGAAAATGTGTTATGCTACTTCCTGGGATTACAAAAGTTACACAGCACACATTTACTCTTCAACCCCTAAAACAGTCAGGAAAGTAATTTAATCTCTGCCTACACCACAATGAAACGTAATTTTACAACAAAGTAATTATGTTTGGTCATATTTTGATGTTCCAGCCCCAGGCCCCTAGAATTTATACTGCAGAAAATTTTGAGGCTGGAGTTTTAAAACAGATACCATTTTTTGCTAAATAAAGCATCTACAAACAGCTTTCTGAGGATAAACTGCAGTACTTTGACATGAGAAGCTGGTGTTTTGTTTAAAAAACCAAGATGGGAACACCAGTATAACATCCTAATGCCAACTCCAGATGCATTTTGAAGGGATAGAACCCAGATCCCCAGATTTCAGTAGAAGCTATTGCTTCAACTTAAAAGGTCAGGCTGAAGGAAAGGCAACAGTACACAGGGCACTGGGGCAAAAAGAACAGAAAGTATGTGAAGTCAAGAGGAAGCTATTGTTGCCTTTTCCCAATCTGGAAATGAAATTGTTTTAGTAAGGAGGTAATATAAGCACAGATCTTTATGTGAAGGCCTTCAGGGGTAGTTATGGAAAGATGTCCACAAAAGCCCCTGAAGGCCTTCAAAAGGAAAAGGCATCAATATCAAATGGTTACAGGTTAATCCTTCAGCATGAGGCTGCAGAGATGAAATACCTGTACTTAAAATGATTTTCATAAACATTTCCCAAGCTCTATCCTGTCTCTGTCAATAATTTCAGCAAATACGTTGGTGTAGTGTTTTTCTGCATTTTTGTAATTTCAAATCAAAAACACTCGAACGAATACAAAAGGTATTAGTGAGAGTCTACATCTGAGCAGATTAGTGGCTACACAATTACATTATGAGCATTCCATCCAAGATCATTCCATAAGGTGAGATGCTGGAATGAAATGGTTTGCACTAATGCTCCAACAATCAGTATCTGGACATGGCCAGGAAGCTGCTGCCCACTGTGTCAGGTTGAGCTGTTCACACACACGTGTGTTGGGGTTACTTACCAGGAGGGCTAATTCTACCATTACTGTTCTGCCTTTGAAGGTGCTCTTTGTAGCACACTGAACACATGCCATTTGTGCGAGGATTCCCATAAAATCCGCAGCCAGTGGAACAAAGCATAGGCACTTGGCTACGGTTAGTTTCTTGAGCCATTCTCCCTTCTTCTATAAACCTGAAATTGATACACACAACCCAGTATTTAGAGGCCTGAGAAAATCCTTCTTTTACAGCTGACATTCGAAAATCTGGAATTTCCTATAGCTCAGCAAAAAGACCATCCAGAAAAAATGCCTTGTGGGTAACTCGGTGCCCTTTCCCAAGAAGTCTATAAAGTCTGCCCAATAACACAAACACAGTCCTATGTAGGCTTTGCATGACCCACCTTCCCAGCCCCATCCATTTATTTTCA
Source organism: Pseudopodoces humilis (assembly GCF_049639895.1). Classification (NCBI taxonomy): domain Eukaryota; kingdom Metazoa; phylum Chordata; class Aves; order Passeriformes; family Paridae; genus Pseudopodoces; species Pseudopodoces humilis. Next base: position 8,160,020 of record NC_142215.1, on the reverse strand, counting down.
ATGTATACCCCACAAAGAAAAGAAACTTTAGCAAATATTGGTGCTTCTGGCAGTCAGGTAAGGGGAGCAGAGGATGGGGACACTTATGCTGAAACCTGAACACCTGACACTGTGGAAGAGAACTGTAAAATCAGAGACAAGCATGGTAACACAGGCTTGCTTGCTGCATAGTAATTATAATTAACAACAGTCACATGAATTCACGTGTCATTATTTAGTCACTGCGTCATTAGTGAAAGATGACAACTGCTTACCACAAACCCCATATTATGATTTTTCACACACTAAGAGAAAATCACCCTTACAGTCAAAAATATTAGACCACATACACATAAACTCTTATTTATAAATTCTGTGTGAAAACATAATAAAAATGAGAATAGATATATATTTCTTAACTCATATGATTTGCTACATTATTTAACATCCTTAAATTTGGTTTTCATAAAAACTGTATCATTTATTTTTCCCCCCCCAGCTTGCATTAACCAAGTTTACAGATATTTGCAAGATATTACAAGAAAGTTACAACAAATGACAATTTCCATCAGTGTTCTCAGGCTCCTAGCTATTATCAAGTGGTCCAATTGCAAGTAATTTTTGACATGTCATTTCATGAGATCATTTTCCATTTTTCCCCCCCTCCATAAATATACAACTGCACTTTTTTTTACCAATTTTGAAAGAGAAAAGAGCTTCTCATTAAGAAACTAGCTATATCATAGGTGATTTTAATTCTTGCAAGTTAAGCCAAAGATAAGCAATATTACTGAAAAAATAAAACCAATCTTGCAAGTAACATCAGTATACATTTCAAACAAAAAAAAAAATCCAGAAGGAAAGGGGTTTCAAGATACTTGAATACTTCACCAATTGCCATGTTATAAAACTAGATTAAACCACAGTAAGAAGTACCACAGTAAAAAATATTTTCTTTTACATAAGATGTATTTGAAGCCAAACACAAACAACTTTCCCATTATTTTGTTTCCAGAGAAATCTCCCCATCTCCTCTCACACCCACATCCACTCCATTTTGTTTTTATTTCCCCAAAACATATGAAACTGATACCAAGAGCAAACCTCTGGATTGCAAAGCCAACGGCAACACAGAAACAAGTCAAGTCTTCTGCTCACAGCAATAAGGCACTCTATGGACAAGGAAGGAGTCAAGATATAAGACAAGGAAGATGTACAGGCAGGAAGACAACCAAAATCTGATTGTATCTTTTTCAGCTTCAACCTGCAATTAAGCTTATTTCAGCTGTTGACTACACTCCCCCACCCCAACAGAGAAGCACTTGCTTTCGACATACAAAGCCCCCATTGACCTCACACAACAGCTAAATTTGATTTTTGCTGAAGTACTGTACTTGTAGCTGAAAGAGCACTTTCATTCCTGCTTTTCTCCAGACAGTCTTTCAGAATGAAACTGCAAGTAGTGCATGTGGAATTTAATTCTTCTGCTGGGCCCAACATTTCAGAGAAGCCATTTCAGGGGAGTGCAAATGAATATGGGTTTGCTGTGCTTTGGTAACCAGAACCAATTTAAAGCTGAAACCTTACGCAAGTCAATTTTGGCATAGAATGTTTAAGATTGAAAGACTAATTAAAACCACTTTTGACTGAATATTTCAAGAGCTAATAGCGATTCAGTGTCACAATACAAGTATTAATCCTTTTAACTTTAGGCAGTAGCATATTAAAGAACCCTACACTAACTTCATATTGTACCATGATTTTCTTTCTTTCTGTTCAATATTAGCTTCAAGCAGCACACAGGAACTCAGTAACTGCAGCAGTCACTGCTAATATATTCCCCAACACAACGCTGCTGAAGGGACCAGGTGCTAACACGAACACAGAATAACAATCTCTAACATGGATGGGAAAAAAAAAAAAAAAAGTTCTGCTCAAATTCAATAAACAAACTGTGAAAGGTGCCCAAAGATGCCCAGAAGAAAAACAAGAAAATCTGGCCCGAGTTCCAGCTAAGCCAGTTCCCAAGTTCATTAACCAGTGGATCCTGTCACCAGTCAAAGCACAAGCCACTGGCATGAGGCTCCAGAACACTTCAGTCTCCAAGGGGAAGTGCCAGGGATTCTTCTGAAGAGTTTTAATAAGGGCCACAGGAAGCAGGAGATCTTTCATTGGTTGCTAATATTTGAAAAACACAAGGAATAAGAGATAGGATCAACCTGATGCAATGTTATGAAGTCAAAGGAGAACTTGCACAAAGACACCAGCTTGTTGGGTAGGAAGGAGAGAATTGGGTACAATCCCCCTCACCCACACAATTACTGCTGTGAGCTACCAAAAAAACCCACCAGGAAAAGAAAGGACCATCACCAACACAAAGTTTTCTGACAGTTCAGTGAGCTCAATCAGTTCAAATGCAAAAACACAACATGTAGGAAGTCCAGCACAGGAGAGCCTCTGGAATTGATGTGAAGGAGGACATGTGACCAGGAGGGACAACACTTGTTTTAGCAGCCTGTAAGCTCTTGGGATGGCTGAACTCACCTATTTGAACCCTTAACCACAGAATGCCAAACCAGTATAATAAGCTCTCCCATGCTTAGCCTTCCCTTTCAGTGCTCACATGCACCAAAATGAAACAAGGAAATTATCAAACTTAAAAAATCAACCACTCCACCTTCTGCCAATTAGTTTCAACACAGTTTGGTTTCTGAGCTCATTTGTCACGCATGTGCTGTTCGGGCAGGAGAGAGGGTCTAGCTGCAGACGTGTGGAATTGCCTGTTTCAGGAGCAAAGCAGGCTTAAAGAATTAAGAGAACCACAAAGCCAAAACCGGGCACTGAAAACAGAAGAGAAGAGGCCCAAGTACTGGCAGTTGCTGCCACTGCACTGGAGCCACGTCTCTCCTGTACACGCAGTCCTTTGGGAGGGCAGGGGCCGGGTGACACAGCCCTGCCACAGCGACAGCTCCTCCTCGCCCCGGGCCCCAGCAAACAGCTGCCAGTACAGCAGCCGGACTCTGCCCCATCACAGCAAACACCAGCAGCCAGAGACCATGGAACAGATGTTTTTGGGGGAGGGAAGGACCTCCTATCAGCCCAGTTCTTGGCTCAGCTTCAGATTTTTGTTTCAAAAATGTCCAAAAGGCCTCAGGCAGGAAGACCCACACCATCACTGAGCCCAAACATCCCATAAAGCAGGAGAGGTGGGCAGTCACTGCTGAAACAGCACTGCCAGAGGGTGAGCCTGCTCCCACAGCTCTGGCCACTGCTTCCCCCTGTCCCTGCCTGCAGCCACATTAGCTCAGTCATCCCACGGAAACAACACAAATATTTGTTCTGGTGCACTGGAGAGCTTGCTGATCTGATAGAAGATCAACTCCAGAGAAATTACATACACTGCACAGGAAGTGACATGGCTAAAAATAGGACAGCCCTTTTTAGGGGCAGCAAGCCCTTGCTGAGCATCAAGCCTACTGTAAAATAAATCCCGAGTACATACACTATCCATAATTTCAAAAAGGGTCTGCCCTAGCTTGGCTTCTGTATGACACTTGAAGCAGCTTCATAGCTGAAGTGACAAGGTCTTGGGATCAACCTGACTACATGTCACCCTTGGTTTGAGGTGTCACAAAACAGGTGTGGAGCCTGTCAAGCTCCTGGAAATGCCTCTGGGCTCTGCCTGTTCCCCCAGAGCTGTACCTGGATAGTATTCACAGGATAATGCTATGAATTCTGAAGGTTATTAGGAAAGCAGAATTGATTTATCTTGAAGAAAAATAAACCAGAATAACAGAGCTCTTTACAATATTTTAAGTACATTCCCTGCTTTACTTTACAATGTAGTTGTATAACCAGTTGTACAAGCAGTAATGAGAAGGAACAGACTAGAGGGAAGTGCAAGAGCCTTCAACAACTCCTCTCAGTGCAACCCCAGAATATCTACTTCATTGAAGATTATGGAATAAACACCCTTTTTCTGTATTAGTGAAAAATTGCTAAACTTCAGCTGAAATTATCTCTCACTGCTTTCTTAAAGATATTTATTGCCACTAGAAGCATGGCAGCACACAGCTCTGCAGGCTAAGTCCTCCTTTTCCTACAGATAAGGTGCTTACAGTCTACCTGTTCCTGTTACTCCTGTAATACACAACTTCATTCATTTAATAATGCCCTCTTATTGCTGCTGCTGCAGGTCCTACCTTTCCTCGCTCACCACAGCACATCCTCAGAGTAAATTCCTCTCCATACTAAGCAAAAGATATACCAAAGGACACACCTATAAAATGTACAGAGCTGAACCTGTAGAAACACTAAAGCAGAGCAAATCTTCTGGACATCAAGTTCTCTAGAGAAAGAGACATTTCCAACAGTCTGTAAAGCAAGTAACAAAACACTTGTTGATACCTCTTCCTCACAGAGGAGGCGCTGTGATACTGGTCTTCCTCCCCACCCCCTTTCTTCTTTTCCTTTTAATTAAAATGTTTATATGCCACTAGTTTCAAATAACTGATACCCTAGCTTTATACGCTTCAAATGTTAATCAGTAAGATCAGAGAGAGCAGCATTTAGCAGGATTAAACACACAAGGTTTAAGAATAATCTCTTTCACCCCCCCCCCGCCCCATTCTAGACAAGGAAAAAAAAAAAAATCTGGCACAGAAGCCAGCTTTCTCTTCATCTGTCTTCTCCAAAGAAAAAGGTCTCTTGAATGCCAGCTATCCTCATACTTCAATTTCTGGTAAAGAAAACAAGCAGTTCCTCACATCCTGCAGTACAGTCTTGTGTTCTGCAAACACTCCTAAAATCTGTGACTGGTATGGGAAGGATCCCTCCTAAAAGCTAACGCTGAGACCACCCAAACAGCATTGTGCCTCAGCAGCACAGCAGAGACAGTTTGAATCATTCTGGTGCCAGCTTCGAAGCTGCTGCTCAAGGAGAAAGCAGAACACTGAGTGTGAGCTACTCCTCACTGTCAAAATCAGCACACTGACAGTTTTACCTAACATTCACCTCCAATGATAAATCAAATTTTAACAAGTGATTAAGATATTCCCTCCTCTGTCATAATCACCTATAAAATGAAGCAGTTCAGTGCTGAGTGAAGTAGCACCAACACTAACGGTCATTTTCTCTTTGTGCTAATGAAGCAAGGAAGAAACTGCAGAAGTGGTAATATGTGCTGCTTAAACATACAGAGCTTCATTCCAGGCACAAGTAAAACACAAAATTGGGCACACAAAAATACATTTCCCTTTGTAGCATGTACTGGCACAGATACCCAATACCACCTGTACCACCATATGAAAAGGCATGCTGGTACAAAATGCAATAAATAGGAAATGCATTTCTCTACAGGCTTATTGAAATGAAGGGCAAATAAAAGCCCAAGAGCAAAGTTCTGTTGAATTTTGCTGCAGAAGCTCCCAAGGCACTGGCTGTGCTGGAGGATACCGGTTGATGTTGGAATTCGCTGCTCAGGTGTCCTGCTGCAAGTAGGACACTACTGAGGGTGTAAAGCACTAGACTCACAGATTCCTAGCAAGCTACAGAACAGTCCTGGTTTTTTTTACTCCATTGCTGTCTCCCAAAATGCTCCAATTTACATTCACTGAGCAGTCATTTGTAGCTGCTTTAAGGCATTATGTCCCAGCAACTTGCTATGAAGCCAAGAAGAACTGGCAGATTTGAATAGGGGCCTCAGTCATTACAGCTCAGCCCAGCTTGCTGGTTGCAGTCAGACATGTCATTTCATCTTACAGCTCACCCCTGCTAAAGCACTGCAGCTGGTTCACATTTGCCAGCACAGCTACATGTGTAGTTACACTCTGACCCAGTTTCATCAGAATGCTTTGAGTTAAAAAAAGTGAATATGGTTAAGGACCAGCTATGCAAGCAGATCTGTAAGGGCAGCGACCTCTTTGTTCCTGTAGCAGCAGAACACACAGCTGCTGCATTTTTCAAAACACAGGAGTTCCAACTTCCTCGGCACCAAGAGAATCCATACATTTTAAAACCTTCCACTCATTCCACTGAGCCTCCAGTTGTCTTCCCACTCAAACAAACTAAAGTTTTAAATTGCAATTTGAAGGAGAATTTATATGACTTAATAACAAAAACAAAATACTCACACTAGTGACCAAAGACTTACATAAGATGTTCTTTTAACTGACTTGACAAGTCATTTAATATCTACTATGTTCCTGTCTATTCCTGTTGAACAGCTTTTTATTTTTGTTTCATGCACAGACATAATTTAGGCTAAAATCAAGTACTTATACTATACACTCATAGCAGAAACTTTACAAAAAGATGAAAGAGTTAAAGAAGCCTTTTCTTCACTTACAATTTTTAGTAGTCAGCAAGTTTAAATCCTTCCATATAAAAACTAAAATATAAATAAAATTTGGACTCAAGAAAGCTGTATCTCAGATTTAAGATGTCAGAAAGACTGAAAGAATCACACTAGTGGGAAAGAAACACACACAAGAAAAAGTGCAAACTCAGAAGTGTCAGATGGACAGAAAAGAGTTCAGATTTTAGGAAGGGACAGAACATTACCAACTTTTATAACTAATCTGAGCCAGAATATCATAAACCCAGGAACACCTGGTACAGACAAAGCCTCCAGTGTTAAAGTGTGTATGCTGCTAAGTACAGCTGACTCTTGTACTCAAGGTTACACGAGGAACAAGAGAACATTTCACTACAACCTCTCCACTCTTGCTAAGCAAGAACAAAGATGCACAGATTGTATACTGTTATCAAGGAGATCACTGATAATAAGGACTCAGCTTTCCATGCTCGTCTACATACACTATTAATAGATGTTACTTTGAAACTGTAATTACTACTTGTGACCACGCTTAACCTTTGCAAAGCACAGATTACCAGACGCAAAGATTAACTTCTGTAAAAGTGGTACCTCAGACTCTCTCATTCACCTCATGCAAAAGCATCTAATTGCTTGCAGTGACCTGCGAACAAAAACAAGTATGAGCAAAGTTTTCATATTTAATTTCCAAACTTTCTAGTATTGTCAACACACCAAATAAAGGGCCAATTCCATGACTCTACTGAAGATTAATTCTAAAAAACCCCAATAATTAACAAGCAATATGAGAGGTACATTTTACTACCTAGTAGGAAGAATCATATTTTATTTATTTTGGATTTCGAAGAGGCAGAGTACAGACAAAAGGATTTGTTTGCATTGGAACTGCAGAAAGCTGCCACACAGAGCTACTGGTGTGACACTGGGTTTTTTGCAGGAAGGACCACTACTTTATGGAGCATCTGCTAACTGCTAAGACACCTAAAAGTGCAGCCCTCTGTATAAAGCCTCCAACACTCCTATTTGTCATGCATTTCAATTTGAGTCCAAAGCAGAAAAACAGAACACAAGATGCCAAGGATTTGTACACTTTGTACATTTAAGCCTGTACACTGGGACTTCCGAGTTGTTCTAGACTAACACTGCAGCACCACTAGAATTAGACCCTTGCATCCAAACTTCTTGTGATTAAAAGAAACATCATTTTTTCCTCAGACTTGGGAAACTTAAAAGCCTCTTATTCCCCAAAAGCACAATATATTTGTAGTCAAACCCAGTTCATCCAGCAAACTCCAGTCCAGAGCAACAGAGAAATGCTTTCAGAAAGAGGCACCACCAGCATATTCTAAGTTTCTGTCTGTCCAGTGATGACTATCAGAAAAATCTAAGCTGACAAAGCTGCCTTTTTGGAGAGGTCAACCTGAATGCAAGTGAAAATAACAAAACAAAACCCACACACACAACAAAACTCACTTCTTGGGTTCAAGAGAAAAAACAACAGATAACCCTGGGAGCTAGACATGCTTGTTTACAGCAAGCCTTGACAGGGACCTTCAATAAAGGTAACTAGTTAAACATTAAAAGCACTGAGAGTAACACAGTAACTATAGTTTTTCAGTACATAGCAAAGACAACTTCTAAGTGAGTTACAGACAAAGAAAAGTGCATACAAGAAAAGAGTATCTCATGTGTTTGAGGAAGCTGGTTTTGATCCAGCATCCCTGGGGAAGGCATGGCGAGAGAAGTTCCAGAGGCATATTTGAGGAACACAGAGAGGACACTTGGCAGCCACCCCACTGGTCATGCTGTCCTACCCGAAGCACCGTATGTCCATACACAACCCAGAGAAGAGTGTCCTCCCCCACAAATACGAAGCTGTAGTTACTCAGTTTAGCCTCCCCAGCTCACCCAAGATTTAAGGCAGACAGGCTGAGCAGGCCCATTTTTGGAAGATGGCTGTCTCTGAGACAAGACTGATGCAGAAACCTTACATGAAGTTACATTTGTGACAGAACATGCAGCTACTTTTAAAAGAACACCATTTTAGATGCGCTTGCTCTGGCATCACTGCTCAAGAGAAAAATTCAAATGTTACACCCATTAGAAAAATCAAACCATGTCAGTAATTGCTCATCAGCAGTTGGCTATGTCAGCTTGCACAGTTTCCATCATGTGTGGCTGAACTGGTGTCGAGCTGTACAAGTCACAGATATTGCTTGAGGAGCCCTTTTCTTTCATCTGGAGTTTGTGCCATCTCATATCTGTACTCTGACATTCAGGTGCTGCAGGAATCCTTGAGTTGCCCTTCATATTTCTACACAGCCCCATAAATTTAAGGTTTACTTGAAATCTGTCAGATCACAGAAATGCCTTCTTTTAAAATGTTCTGCAAAAGGTAAGAAAGCTACTCTGAAACAGACCAGGCAGGGTTGCATGCTGCTTTCTCCGGTATCAGATGTTGAAGCTGGCCATTTCAGAAATCAGAGGTTGTATAAAATTAGAATCTCAAAAATTTTCTAGAATTCTCTAAATTCCTTTAGCATACCAGACCAAAAGGGATGCAGGAAAGCAACTCCATAAACTATCTTTGGTGCTGTATTTTAAAACAGGTTTGACTTTACACACTGATGAGAAATAATCTGTAAGAAGGATTCAAACACTTACAAGATTACCCTCATAATTACTGAAAGAATAGATATAGATTCAGTAATCGCTTCTTTTGAGCTTCACTGAATAAGTAATCTTCTCTCAATACAGCATAAGTTTCACTTATTTTAAGCATATCAAACTCAGAAGAGATAAAAGCCGCTTTAACACGAGTTCCCAAAATAGACAGCTTCTTGTTAAGAAAGCACCTGTTGCTGAGAACTGACAGTAAGCACAAAAACACATTATAATTTGTTTTCATAAACAGAACTATGTAGAATTTTAATTAGCTTATAATGCCACAGTTCTACGTGGGCCTAATGCTAAGGGAGCTCCTGCTCTAATATTGGGGTTCCTATGTGCTAATAAATAAAACGATCAGCATTTCTAGCTAGGGCATCTTGAATTCAGTTTAACTTCCAAGAACACTGTGATTATCATGCGTGATGTGTAGTTCTATTTAGAATTATGCACTATGTCTAATTTAAGTGTGCAAAATTATACAATACCCTTACTGTGGTTTGATGGGGAACTCAACCTAAAGCTAAAGCCTGACCAAAGAAAGAGGGTATGTAAGGACAAGTTTTCGGCACAGGAGGTGTAAGTATAATGTTCCCTGTGGCAAAGCTGCATTCCTCCTCTCTTGCAATACACTTAAATTTAGTCAAGGGACTCAAAGGTATTACTTTGTTTTAACCTCAATGCTATTGGGGGGGGAGGTGTGTGCTGCTTTTTTATTCCTTAATTATTATTTCAATCACTGGGGAAGCCAGCATACATGATCCCAAACAAATTACACATACTATGTAGATTCTACATACTAAAACTTCTCATCCTGAACAAAGCATAGGAAAATACTACACAGGTGATCAGCAGCTGCCATGTTGGACAACTGGTATTTATCCATCTTCCATTTAACACACTGTCAAGTTTCAGTGAAGATATGAATAGATCAACTGGTCACAATCAAGTTTTGCATCTTTCCTTTGTTTCCTCTCAGCTGTCACTTTACACTGCCTGAAACAATGGAACATGTAAACATCCAACTGCAACCTATACACATGCATTCAATATCAATTCATATGCAACTAATGCAATGGTTTCATGCTACAGGTAATTTGGGGCTTTAAATACCTCTGTCACATCATTTCTGGGACAGAAACTGATCTACCCTGAAGACTTCATTCTTTAAAAGCTTGGATTGACTCTTGTATTTGGCTTATGGTGCAGCTCTATGCCAGAAGAGTCAAAGTTAACTGTGCAGGAGGAAGGTGAACCTACCAAGTCAGTAACAGAACTGAAATTTAAGGCACAGCCTCACTTACAGCTTAAGCCAAGGAAAAAGGCACACATGACCAGGAGGTCAGAGTGTGAATTAGTAAGAGTTGCCCTGGGTCATCTTCAACTATCTAAGTGTCAACAAATATGGGACTAGGGAATTATCAGAAACTTACAATGAGACAACTCTCCTTTCTGAAGGTTTCCAAAAGTACACCACTTGCTCAGATGGAGAGGTCACTGCTCAAGAAAAGCTTGAAAAAATACTGGAAGCAACTTGATTGAGGACAACTGGCATTTCTTCCCCCACTGCCATCATGGAACAGAAAATATTTTTTACACTTCTTCCCAAAGCCCATACAGAACAGACTGCACATATTTCAGTTTCTCAACTAAGAAGAAACCCAGAGCTGACAGCTCTCGAGTAAGAGTCTGCATTGCAAACACTGCGCTTTAATCACCAGGGCATCCTCTTTACCTACAAATACTCCAGATACAACTCTGAACTGCCCTCCTGATAACCAAGTCTGCTATTCATTCTGTTTCCAGACAAGATTCTGCTATGTGAGCGCACATTTCTTCTACAATGTCTCCTCACTCACTGTCCAGAACACTTAAATCAGCAAGTTAAGAACACATTCACCTAAAAATAGCATGGCTGGATTCTACTGTCTCCCCATTTATTACTATGCTACCTTTGTACAGAGTTTTTTCCTACAATTCTACATAGAAAAATAAAGCCATAAATGGTTTTACAAGAGGGACTTGTAACCAAAAAGGCCAAGCTGTTAAGTAGTGCCATGGGATTTCCCCTTTTTACTCAAGCCACATAAACAGAAATTTACATTTTTAGAAGCATTTTGAACAATAACTCCTTAAGTAGATCTGATTTCTCTTTTTATCCTCTTGCCACAGCAATTGCATTCTGACAGAGAAATGACTGACACATGACAAAGTAACAGCACTTTCTAGAGAAAGAAAAGTTCATGATATAAAGGAAAAGTAGACAAACAAAAAAATGCAGGCCAGATCACCAAGTATTTTGCTTGGCATATCAAAGCCAGTATCACACTTCAGAATGGATAAAAAAGGAAAAAAAAAAATTCTGTGCACAGGATATTGAGCTACAACTATCAACAACATGTAGTTTTCTATCATGATGTTCATTCCCTTCCATTCACAAACTATGGTGAACGGGGCTTCTATCAGGAAAGAATGGAGAAAAGAACAAAGTATTTTCCTTTTTAATATTGTACCAGGTCAGAAACGGGGGTTGTGAGCAAGATCAAGGCCCTTTAGCTTGGTCTAAGGATGCAGCAGTGTCAACTACACTGATTCCACAAGCTCAGCGTCCTGGCTATGGCTTGGAAAAAAGCCCAGTACCCTTACACTGCCTCCCAAAAATCCCTTCTGTCTCACACCTCTTTTGTAAAGGCAGAAAATCTCCATACAACCGTTGAAGAATATTTGTATCCCTTAAATTAAACAAGAAATTTTAACCCATAACCCTGGATTTCAAAAACCAACTGTCCCATTGAAAAATCTGATGTTGCTCAAGGGAATTCAGCAACACGGCAATGCACATTTTACATTGCTTTTGCCACCCTGTTTAAGTTCACCAGGCTGAGCTTTCAGGCCATCCACAAAAATTTCAATAAATTCTTTGTTTCAGGCCTGGACAGTCTGAGAAATTTAGGTGTCAGAGCTGCAGCAGGGACACAGGTATTATTCAGAGAAGACTGATGCTCCAAGCATTCTGATTGTGTAGTGTGGGATCTGAGGTTGAAGACAGAACGATAAGTAGCCAGCAACTAATCAGGGATTTATTTATATACAGAATGACTAGGTATAAACTTAAGACCATAGGTCACAGCCACATTATGACTTTGCAGAATAACAAGCTAATTCCTGCAGAAAGAGAGACCAGAGGCAACAGCCAGAAGTTTCACAGACACCAAGTAAGAGAAATGCAGGAAGGCAACAAAATCAACCAAGTGACCAGACTGTGAAATTAGATTTTTTTTGTTATACTGGAAGAAAAAAATTAAAGCCAATTACTTGACTGCTATGCACAGAAGTTTAAAATCACTTGTAAATGCATTCAAAGCACCAAGTTTGACTGGACTTATTAAGAAGGCAATAAAGTCATGCCCAGCTGCCAGACCATTCTACAAATCAAACCCTCCTTTATCTCAGCACCAGTCTTAGCCCCTGCATGGTTTGTCACACACAGCTGACAATTTGTTTGTTATGTAACAAACAATAATACACTTACCTTGACCTATTGTTACTAATGCTGCCTTACTCCTCTCCAAGGATACTTTAAACAAACCCCATGAAAATATGTTGATACTCAAAACAATTCTACTGAGCCATTCTGAAGTCTTTTTTCCCTAAAAAGCATTTCAGCAAAGTCTCCCCATGTTGCCACCATTTTTTTTCCTCTTTTTTTGCACGTTAATAATCAAATATTTTGTTATTATAAAAGACTAAAATACTTTTCTTGTCACCTTTCACTACAAGAAAAACATTTGTTTGGTAACTAATCATAATTAACACCACAAAATCACTTAAGGACTTGGCACCAATATCCAACAGTATGTCATACTAGCATGATATTTGGATAGCATAATCCCAACATGAGAAGTCTGGTGAAATTCACTTAGGAAACTCTCCTGTACCAGCAGCTAAAGCTACCTGATAAGCATCTTACCTGATTCTGAAGGAGCTGGGCAAGGAGAGCTATCTCCAAACCTTTCAGTTTAACACTCACAACCACTTATTTTGGCCCTATCTTGATAATGATGCAGATCCCAATGCAAGGTCATCCTGTTGCACAGTAAACATTCTGGCACATGACAATATCACATTGCATTAAGAACTTGATTGCATCTCATTTTAGAAAAACATGTTAAATTCATATAAAATTCATACAGGGGGTAGTAGAGAAACAATTTTATCCTTCTTTGCAGTCTCATACCTCCCCTGCCACCCCATCCTTGAAACCGGCACAATCAACAGCTCATTGAATGTTTTCCTCTGGCAATCTGAATTAGAGATGGCCTTCTGTATAAAATGCATTAATATGTCCAATTTAGGTAGAAAATGCTGCACTTTTGCCTGAAGAATCTGTGTTTCTCTTCCCACAAACACATCTTAAACCTTAAGTGGAAAATACCTGCCTTCCTCATGCAATAGTCTGCTTTCATCAGCACAATTATGTTCCAAGGCACACACATGAAAATCATCCAGCCTCCTGCGTTGTTCAAACTAATGGTGAGAACTTCAGGCTTTGCTTAAAAAACCCATGCAATGCAAAATGTTTCAATGAGCCCAAAGCACCTCACTTCCTTCTCAGAAATACCCCTCTTAAGCTCCCATTCCAATTTGATTATTAAGTTTATATTTGTCTCCCTAATCCTTCATATATCTAAAGATGCATTACCATCATGAATTACAACACACACTGGTGCAGTGCTGTCTTAAACCCTGGGCTAGTTAAACTGTTGGGGTGGTTGCCAGGGCCTGCCAAGCCAGACACACTCTTTATAGTTTAGTTCTCCAGATACAGGATTATTACATTTCAGACTAATACCATATCCTGAAGGTTAGAGTCCTGTGACACAAATACATCCTGGCAGGGCAGAACAGCTGAGCAGGAGTGGTCTTCAGCACAGAGACACAGACTGAGCTCCTGCAAGACTGCTGAGGCATTAAGTTAAAGGAAGAACTGTGGATTTAATAAAACTGCTGCTTAAAAAGGAGCTATTTTTAGGAAATACTCAAACGAGTGCGTTCATTTGTCTAAGTAATACTCAAAAAACTGTCTTAAGTTGATCTAAATGGAGCAGAAGATGGATCAGGTTAGGATTTAACACAGTTTATCTCTTAATGCATAATTTAATAGCCAAAAAAGTTACTTATCAAATGAAAAAAACATACAGTTTCTTTCAACAACTGGAGAATGAGCAAAAAACCCCAACATGATTGAGGAGAAACAGTTTTTTCGCTGTCAAAGCTTTGTTTTAACTCATTTCTGTTTAGCTCAAAAGCCCTATAAACACACTTCGAAGAAGGGATCTGTTAAAAATATATCACTCCACCCCTTCAATTAAGGGCTGAGAAGCTTATGACACATCTGAGAGATCCAACAAGAACAGGGAAGAAAGACTTAATGTTCCTGATACTTCTAAAGGTAAAAAAAAAAAAAGAACAAACCAAGTTTAAAAGTCCCAAACATATTTCACGCCTCTGTTAAATGGATTTTAAACCAAGAACAGATACCAACTATTTTTATTCCTTTGTAGGTCATGTGTAATTAACTGCTTATTTTCACAAAACCTTATTACAGTGTAAACATCACTGGGCAGATGATCTGCCCCACCCAGAGCTAGCTCCACACCACAGGAGGACACACACTATCTCCTGAGGAGCCCTTGTATCTGCAGGAGAGGGCTGGTCCTCCGCACCAATCTGCCCTGCAACAGCACCCCTGCACTGATCGCGCCTCCTCAGCACACTCCTTTCCTAGAAACTGCAAGAAAACCAGTTAGAGGTCAAACCCCACAGCTAAAACCAAGGGCAGGTGTCCCTTTTTGGGTATCACTGACACGCTCTAGAGTGGCATGACTCTTGTCCCCCCTCCCTTCTGCCTTGGGCACAGGGCAATTAGCAGAAATGATCCCTAAACCACTTGGGAAACAGGGGGAGGAAGAGAAGGGGGAAAGAGCCAGTTGGGTTGGCTCCAGCCACTAGTTCAGAACAATTTGAGCCAGCCTAGTTGACTCTGCCTGCAGTGCTCACAGAACCCACTCTGCTGGCAGCAGAGGTGCAGGAGGCCCTGTGTGTGGCAGAGAGCAGGCCCAACAAGCAGGGGGGACTCAAAGCCCACATTCCCGGTTTTAGGTGGACATCAGCCCTCCCTAAGGCTTGGGGGTATTTTACAGGCACACAGCATGAGGCACACAGCCTGCTCCAAGTAGCACTGAAAAGAACCAGAGTGCAGGGTCACCATCCCAGCTCATGCTGGGCCACCCACCTCACACTGGGCAGTGCCACCAGCAGCCAGTGGACTGTAGGGCACACATGTCCTTTGTCTCAAAGAGGGGAGATAAAATTTGGTTCTGCATTTTGTGCACAGGGTTACAGTGGATTTTAAGAATCTCTTATTCACATCAGAGATGCATGTTCCATCCTGGCACAAGAAGCAGACACATAAATCCCACAGCACACAACGCATTCACAGTGTTTAAGATCTGCAGATGGAGCATGTGCAGGAGAAGGTTTTATGAACAAGAAATGCTGGAACAACCAATCGTCGTGCGGGGACAACACGGGTCCTGCCAGCAACGGCTCTGAATGCAGGCAAGAAACATTTGCTGTAGCCTGAATACAGAAGTTGTACAGCTGTGCCAGCAAAGTGGTATGTTTATCCTTTAGGGCAGATTTGCTTTCTACAAACAGCCTGCATTAGAACTGTATACATGTGGCGAGAGAGTTGAGCATTTCACTCCCGTGTTGAATAAATCAGCAAAGCTGGTCCCAGATAATACATCTTTCCTAAGTTGGGGGCCAGAGGGGACCCAAAAAACATGGCTGTTCAATGATCAAGCAACAGGAACCAAGCTGCCTCATGTATTCTGCTTTTATCTATTTATCTTTTGTTCTACGCAAACCAGCTTTTGGCTAAATGTAATATTTAACAGCACACAAATACTTTTAGTTGGCTTCCTTTAGTTTCGGCAATTCTAATACACATACTCATAACTTTAGAGAGATTCCAGCAAACTTCAGTATTCTTTTTGCCCTCACCTCATACACCTGATCTAGCCACTTAGTCTTAGGCCTAGCATCATGTGGAAGTTAAGAAATTAACATCCAGGTATTTAAACACTTGCGTATCCTGGTCTTAAACCCAGTACAGGAAACCTATCCCAACTCTCAGCTAAAAGACTGTATACAGTCACTGCCTATTCTAAAATAGTATTTTCCGGGTTTAAATTCAATGCAGGACATTTAAAAACGGCATAAACAGGTAAGACAACAAGAGCAAATTAATAATTCAGACCTATAAGCCACTGGCCCATAGCAACACACCAGTGTGTCGAGACACTGATACATACATAAAAGCAATCTACACCCAGCATTTTGGAAGAAAACAGAATGGCTCAATGTAAAACTGAAAGGATGAGGTATGCTTTCAAAAGAACACTTGTTTACATTCAGTAAGGATCTAAGCAATTGCTTTCCATGCTCATTTGAACGACTGTTGCTCAATTTCTGACATCCATTCCTCTATCACCATGACTAATCACACAAAACCCAAACTTCTTAGACTCAACAAGTATTAGGGACATGAGTATTTCTTTCCAATTCCCAGGAGCAGCTGTGTATCAACCCAAGTGATTTTATAAAAACAGGAAATATTTAGGGAAGTAAGAAAATAGATTTCCCAATCTGAAAGCCTTGTTCTGTATATGGCCTCATCTAATACGGAAAGGGTGACAATTAAAAGAAAGTCTTCATTCTCATTAGGACCCTCCTGTTTCCTGCCTTGACACTTCCTGCTCTTCTCCCTCTCCCATGCCCCATGGAAACCCATGCCACCCATGGAAATTCATACTTTTCCTGTTCCTGAAGCCCTCTCAGATACACAAAGTGTCACAAAAAATACCATATATAACTGGTACAGAAACTGAAAATAATTTTCCCTCAAACAAAACACCTGCTACCATTAGACAATACAGGTTTCCAAAGAGATTCAGACCAATTCCAAAGGAAAAAAAAAAAAAAAAATCCTCCCCCCTGCTTTTTTCTCCCTTGGCTGGAGGGGTAATAGCTGCAACACAGAGCAGTAACACTTAATTTTTCCTGCCTGTGTTTGTAATCAGAGCTCTTACAGACCCAGACACCCTACAAAACTGATTACAATTAAGAAAAAAATTGCCATGTTTTAAATAGTTTTTACATATCTTTGTTCTAAATGCTAAAGACCTGCGAGACATTCTTCTCATCAAGAACAAACACACAGACAACAGCACAGCAGCCTTCAGTGATACAACAAAGGACAATTTAAGACAAATGACTTGGAGCAAATGCTATCACTGAATAATCCCACAGCAGCTGTCATAATTAGTTACCTCCAATCTCATCAGAATCAGGGAAGTTAGAGTTAAAATCGAGCTCTCTTCCTGTAACATTGTGTAACTCCAAAACGGCAGCATTATCCTCGCTATTTCAGAATTAACATTTCTCCATAAGGTAATGTGGAACCGCTCGATTCTTTCACGCCAGAACACCCGGTGCAAGCCGAGAGATGACAAAAGAAACTCGGTCAAGTTTGAGCCTCTCAGCACCTTATTTCCTGTCTAAAGAGCCCTTTTGTTCTGCTTCCCTGCATAAATGTTAATATCCTGCCATCATTAGAGAGCGAAACGACGAAGGAAAGCCCCACGCACATGAACTCCACTGCCCCGGAGGGCGGAACGACGCCACACGACGCGATTAGAACGGCAAAATTCCTACCAACACGATCTCCACAATTTTCTGTTCGCTTCACCCCAGATTAACTTCACTTGGAGCTGCACTTCGGCGCAACCTACCCTGGGCACGGGGCCCGCCCTCCCGCTCCCATTGGCCGAGGCGGCGGAGGCCCGCCCCGCCGGCTGGGCCGCGCCCGCTGATTGGCGGAGCGGCCTGTCCGTCACGTAAAGAACTTTTCCTCGGTAGCAGGTTAGGCTGGGCGGGCTCGGGCACCCCCGGGCGCGCGCTCTTAAAGGGACCGTGCCCCGCTCTCGCCGTGCCAAACCCGAGCCGCGGGCGGGCGCTCCCCGGGACTGATGCCCGGGACCGACCCCGGTCTCCGCGGGGCGCCCACCCCTCCCGATACATCGCTCCCGGACGGGGGGTCGGGGTCGGAAGAGAGGATAACACCCGAGCGGGCTGGGAACGCTTCTCCCGCGGCAATTACACAACTGCCGCTTGCTCCACTTATGGGATAAAATTAGCTGTGGGTTTGGAGCCCATCCGCGCTTTAAGGGTGACTGGAGTTACCCTGGGAGGCCGAGCACACTATATAAATTAGTAACCCTGGCTAAAAATACATCGGTCGCCGGTTCCAAAGACTTCCACCCATTTAAAGCATGAGTCAGCAGGAGCTCCGCAGGAAGTGACTGTCTCCATCCCACAAAGTACCACGGCTTCTGCCAGAAACTTTTTGTGCTTATTCAGGCTTCGCTTGACTGAACAAATTCGCAAGATCCTGGTCGCGTTATGACAACGGCGTTTCTCACGGCACAGCTTCCTCAGCACCACACAAAAACCTGTCTTTTAGATTAAAAGTGGTGCTTTTTCCTTAGCGCAAACGCAGATGTGGTTCCCTACACATCTATCCAGAGAAAAGATGAGTAAAAACAAAACAAGATTTAAATATTTCACAAGTGCAGATATGATACCTGGTTCAAGACGAACCTTGCCCCATTCCTAGCAAGCAACACAGGGAAGAGCCAGAACCCAGTCAGTGTTCCCTCCTGCACTCACAAGTATCGTCATAGTTACACAAGACTTATCTGGGTAGCAAGGTTTCCTTACATATATTTTCAAGTATTTAGTGTAAAATAACTAAAAATATTAAGCTAGAGGAAGACAAAAGAACTTGCGAGCACAAGCGCATTTGGGTTGTTTTTGTTCTGTGCGAAGGCAGAGAAGAAAAACTTGTTTCTGGCTCTTGTCACCTTTCCTCTCCCAGGGCTGGAGTTGCCTCCCTTCCCTTACTTCACCCACTACCAATGCCACAAAACAGGGAAGTTTTAACTTCCCTAATACAGATTAATAAAGTCCAAGGCTGTTCAGTACACTGCTTTACTGAAAATACTGTGCAACATCAGGAAAATATTTACAGCTAAGTGCTCCCCTGAGCTGTGATACACCAAAAAGAGCATAAAAAACTCCTTCAGGAAGGACATTTACTTGTGCTAAAACGATAAAATAGCACATTTTGTGTTACTTATTTTAAAGCAACCTATTGTGCTACAAATCCAAGTAGGACTGTAATGGTTGTAAGTTGATATGTATGAAACATTACAAGAACAGAATTAACAATATTCACATAACTTCCCCCACAATACCTGAAATATAAACTAGAAAGAACTAGACCTTACTCCTTGCACCTGAATTCAGCGCCCAGAGAGAGCCAGCACTGCCACAGGCTGATCTGGGGTCCCCTGAGGATAACTCATGACACTTTTTTTGACCAACCCTTATCTAAGCAATCAAAACCAAGAACACAGTTCACACAAACAAAACAGACCAGTAAAGTGTCCCTCAAGTATCTCAGTAACCAATCTTGGAAAGCTTCAATTTAGAGCACATTAACTTTAGGCCCATAAAAACAGCAGCACAAGTCACAAATCACATCAACCAAACTGCCAAGTGCTAGAAGACACAACAAATAGTCAACGTTGTTGGGGTACTTTTAAAAGAAGGAGGGGGAAACCCAAACCAAATATACTACTCCAAAAGTCTCCAGCTCTATTTGCTACCACAGCAGTCTCACCATCTTGTAATGGCAATGAAAAATAATTTTTATCATCAAACATCCCACACTTCAGCTCATGGCTTCTGTCACACAGGCAACTAGCAGCTCTTATCACTAAAGGGGAGATGTTCCATCCCTTTTCCTCCCCACCTCTTCCCCCCACAAGGCCTGCAGTCTGGCCAACTCCTGAAACCAGCTCTGGTGCTAATCAGCCCCTTCCACCTGCCTTAAGTCTCTGAGCTGGCAGAAGTTTGGCCAGCCTCTGATGAGCAGGACCATGGCTTAGCTAGAGCAGAACGGGGAAGGCAAAACTAACTCTCCTCTGCTCAGCCCTGGCCTCCCAGATTTGCTTACCCCATCTCATTTAAAACCAAAACACACACACACCCTAAGTATCTTAGTAACAAAGCCCCAAGAGTAATTTGCTATCCTCATAAAAGAGAAGATCCCCACATCGTCTGTGAAGTGGGGTATCCAAACTGATTCATAGTTGGCCCTAGGTCACTGGACTAGAAATCACAGGTAAACACACCTGCACCTAAATGTTGGGAACATGCATTAAAAAAATGCTATTCAGATTCCTACATCCCATGCTGAAGGAAATGTAGTGAAACTGGATTAAAAAGCCTAATTTTCAGCCTCAGTTTCTGCAAAAAGACATCTATTTTCCCTCTAAACACACATATGTTCTGGAAAAGTGGCACAGGCACATTTTAAGGTAGAGGCTCAATATAAGATTTTGCTACTCTTACAATATCTGTAGCAATGCAGAAAAAAAGAAAATAGCAAATTGCAGCTGTAAGAACAATAAGCAGAGACACTTTCACATCAGTGTTAAAAATAAAAACCAGTTTGCTGCCACCCAACTTTGCACTTGGACAGTAAGAGAGCACCTGACTCTCATTTGACTACGGTAATCATGGAACAGCTAAAAGGCCATTTGTTCTGTAATCTTACACATGCAGAATACAGCAAGTTTGGGAGACTTGACAGCTCAAGAGATCAGGAACAGAACCTTCCATCTGTAAGTCACCAGTTCAGAGACAAGAATAGTAGTGATCAAAAGCTACATGTGATGGCTGTTCAGGGATTAGATGAAGAGATGCTTACTCCATGTCCAGGTCCCAGCAGATCAGTGTGAACCACAAGAGCTTTCTTCACTATTTTGCACCTGGTTTTCAGTCCTGAATCCATTACACCTCCTGGATTCTGTACATGTTAATAAGTAGCAAAGAAACTGATCCGCTGCATATACACACTGAACTGGCACTGGAGAAATGGACTTTACCCTCTGGTTGTCAATGATGTCTGCATTACAGCATGTACTGAATGTTTTATTTATTATTATTATAGTTCAGATTTTTAGCTTTTCTTACTATTAGAGATAGCTTTCAAAGTAATATTTAGCTTCCCATGCCTTTCACACCCTCAGATGCTGTAACCCTGTTTATAAACAATAGTTATTAAAACTTGCTGTGCATTTCTAAAAATATATCAATTTTGTGATCCTACTTTAGCATAGGCATTTCAGAACTTTGGCATTATTTCTCAGAGAAATTACTCTGAAACAATATTATTAAATTTTTTATCAAACCTGAAAAACCCATTACTTCATGAGGGCCATGTCTACATAAAGGCAGTGGGAAAAAAATCCCTATCTGAAGAAATAAACATTTCTTTTAATATTATGCATTCTTCAATACATCGGTGTGCAGCACATCACTCTGCAAAGTCTGCTAGCAGTAGCTCCTTTCCAGCCTGACTTCAGTTTTGAAAGTCTGCAGAACTACCTGGAATTTCCAGGCTGGATAAGCAAGATGAAAACAAGTTCAGAGTGTATGTTGACTGAAGGTCCCCAGAGCTTGGGTTCATTGTCCTACCACTACCAAAAACAATCTTCTACAGAAGCTCAACAATACACAGTTCATAGTTCTTAGTAGCACATTACTTCCCGAGAATGAAATTGCTGATGAAAAGCCAAGATCCTAGAAACCTAGCAGGAAACTTATCCTTAGCTGTAACTAAGGAGGCTCTCACATACAAAGAATTCAACTTGCTATTCCAGGAGTTTGAAGAGAACAACATACCAGACTGATGAGATTTCAGTACCCTTGAACTTCTGAGATTCCTCTTGCTGCTTTCAATCCCAGATGCACTATGCACTGCAATAATCAGATCTGGAAACAACAAAGAGGTGCACGTGGTAAATACAGAGAGGTCTGCTGAGCTGTCTGGACAGCAGTAGAGTCACACCAGACACACACATCCCCCTGGATGTTTTAGCAGCTATCTTAAACCACCCAAAACTAGCTGACCTATTATTAAAGTACCAGTATGTTAAATGCCAACTCTTCCTATACAGGGAATAAACCCTTAACAGAATCACTTGTCCCTGCCCTGTGGCCCCCAGCCTATACAGCTAGACATTCCTAACAGGTCTCAATCTCTCAGCAGCTGCCATATTGGTTTGCTTTGGAGTGGTTGTTGGGTTTTTTTTGTGGGTGTGTGATTTGGTTGGGTGTTTTTTCCTTTTTTTTTTTAAATCAGAACATGGAATTGTATCTTCTACAGCTGCACAATCAAAGTCTCTGGGGACAGAGGGCTACATCACTTCCCTCAGCCAAAGTCCTTGAAAAAGGATCTAGACCTTTTAAAAGACACTTCCTTGATATCAAGTATCTCTTGGGTGGAGCAAAAATAAGTATTTTACCGTTTCCATTGAGTTCAGTATAGTCCAAGTGCATTTATATGTAATTTATAATAATCTTTGTAGGTCAAATGATGTATCTGGAATGCAAATCACAGCCCATTCAGTATTAAAAAAAAAAAAAAGAAAAGCTGCATAGCAATTAACTGCCAAGAAAATGGAGCCAGAAGTTTGTATACTTCAAATTTTCTCAGAAATCAGACTGATTAATATAGCTGTTACAAAATGACACACTTTCACAGAAACAGGGATTACCTTTATCTGTAACCATAGCAACTTTTCAGCAGTTTGTGTTAATGCTACTCTCTCTGATAACTTGCCACTATCTCTTTCAAACTATTTGTGTGAAGTCTTGAATGTGGCATCTGAGACCATTAAGTAACAAGAAGTCGAAATATAAACTTACATTCTTCAATGACACTCCCCTAAGTATACTATGTCATATACAATGTTGTTATTTTTTTACCATAAATTCATGATTAGTCAAGAACTTAAATAGTAACAGATTAAAATAAATTTAACATGATTCACAGGTTTTAAGACAAACATTTTAAGAAGTACTCTATCAAATATATACAGGAGACATTAATGAAGAGTATCTTCTTCTCTATCTGCAAAGTAATAAACCCAAGGAATTATGCCACTGACATGTCAGAGACTGTCATTCAGGAACAAAATATAAGGAACAAAAAATCCTCCCATTATGTATTTATTTTGGCCTGAACAAACACAAGATATATAGGAAAAGAGCCAGTCCCCTTGTTCTAAGTTAAGAACAGGTGTAAGTACCTTAGCAAGACAAAAACAAATCAGATAAAATTCAAAGAGTAAAGCTGTAAAAGTTAGAGGACAGGCAAGAAAGAGACAAAGGAAGGAACTGACATATTAACTTCCTCAATTGTTGACTTACCATCATCCACATTTCAGAAGAGGATTAGCACTCTGTGCAAAAACTTATTTAAGATGACACAAGACAAACAAAAACATTTACTTGTAAGCAGGAGGAAGAAAAGAATAATTTCTTCTTTTTTTTTTTTTTTTTTTTTTCTACTGAAGTTCACAGGGCAGTTTACCAAGCTGTGCCCTTCTCTTTTCAGGGTAGAGTTTGGCACAGTTAAGATGTGAGCACAGAACCTTAGAAGAGTGAAAGAAACTCGGCACGCTCTTTGCTCCCTCTAACTCTTACGCAATGACACCTATTATAGGACAAGCCTGGACAAACACTCGGGAATGGACTTCAGAACACAACGGTGCACTTGAAGTCAATCCATGCAGGGGGTGAAGTAACTACCATGGTTCTGCTGAATGCCTCCACATTACACCAGCACGTATGGTGGAAGTTTCTGTATTTCGCTGTTGTTGCTTTTGTTATTAGCAGTAAGGTAACTGCCCTTTTTATTTTCTAAGGTTACCCAATCCTAACATCCTGTGAAAACACGAGTGGATGTTCACACCCCTTATCTATCACTCCAGGCTTTTGGCAAAGCCTAGGAGGCAAGTCGGGTTAAATCTCACAGGGCTCCTGGGCAAACACCAAAACAACAACAATAACTTTTCATAAAGCAAAACGCCAAAGTACGACAGACTTGGCAAGCGTTAACCCTTGCTTTAACTAGCAGAGTGGTACAACACAAAGCGCATGTTGATTCCCGAGCACCCCTGTGCCCACACCAGCCAAACCCGCTGCATTGGGCTCACCCGAGGGGCAGCGAGGCCCGGCCCGGGGTGGGGGAGCCCTCGGGCCGACAGGGCTCCGCCTCCGGGTCCGGCCGGAACCCCGCGGTCCGTGCGGAGGGCGCGGGGCCGGGGCCGGGCCCGGCCGGCGCAGCGCTGGCGGCGGGCCGGCTCTGCCTCTCCCTTCCACCCAAGGACACGAGTACAAACACCTCTGCCCCGGGATGGCTCCTGCGCACGCAGCCGCCCGCCGGGGGTGGGGAGAGGAAGACGGAACCACCAAAAAAGGCAGCGAAAGAGCCGCGGGCCCCGCGCCCGCCGTCGCCCCGCAGCCCCTCACCCGCTGCGCGCAGGGATCGGGGGCACGAAGGGGGGACCCTCCCCACGGCCCCTCCGCCGCTCCCTGGGGCCGGTGGGTGGGCGGGCGGCCGCCATCCCCCCGCCCCATCGCGGTGCGGGGCCGCGGCCACAGCCCCGGCCCGGCCGCCCTGGCCCCGCCGCGCTCCCTCACCTGCGCCGGGCCCGCCGCGCCCGCCGGCCCCACTCGCTCCTCAGCAAACTTTTTTTTTCCCCTTTCTCCGTGTTTCGTTGCCCTCGGAGTGACGCGGGCGGGCGCTGATTGGCGGAGCCCAGGAAGGGAGGCCGCGGGGAGCGGGAGGCGGCGCTTCGGCCCGCGAGTAATTATTACACGGCGACGGCGGCGACGTGAACCACCGAATGCTATTTAAAGGGACAGCGGCCCGCCCGCAGGGGTGACCTGAGGCGAACGCAGCGGCGGGAGGGGGAGTGGGCAGCACCTGCTGGGGCGGTGGCGTCCGCCCTCCTGGCCCACAAATAAATTCATTTTGCTATAAAATACCCGCGGATGCACCTGCTGTCGCCCCCGCTGCTCTTCAGAAAAGGGGAAGGTCTCTCCTAGCGGGGTTTCCTGCGGGGCTTAGGGCGCTGTGTAGGCTCAGTCCCTCACAGCTCCCCCCCCTTCTGTGCCCTGTGGGAAGGCAGCGGTGGGCTTGGAGTATCTGGTCATGTGTAATGTCACCTGCTTGTGTTTCCTTCTCTCCTTGTGGGGCTCTGAGACAATCCACTACAGCTTCTTTACATGCACACCATTTTCACCTCACACCTGATACATATTGATTTTTAGTTTTATTTTAATTTTGTTTGTTTGTTTTTTTTAATACACTGTCCTCACTTATCACAGCCGGCTGTAGCCCAAACCATGCAGGGAGGTTTTAAAGGCAAGATGGAAGGATGATGAGTGGCTTGATGGCTTGAAGCAGATAGGGAGTACAGGATTCCAGGGACGTGAAACAAGCCAAATAAAAGAATTTTATCTGTGGTAGGGGAGAGGAGCGGGCCAAGGCTAGAGCAGCTGCCAGGAGGTGAGCGAAGGAGGAGGGAAGGAAAAGTGTGCAGTTGTGCAGCCAGAGAAGCTGAGGCTGGCTAAAACATGTTCCCATTTTATACAATCACAGAATATACTGAGATGAAATGGACCCATCAGGATCATTGATTTCCTAGGGGTACTGTGAAGATGTTCAGAATTTTGGGTCTTTTTTGAGCAGAGGAAAGCACTGTAAAGGGACACATAAAGATTTCAGCAAAGATTAAATCCAAGCAGAGACTTCTCATTGCTAGGAGCTTGCTGTCACCCACATTGAGAGCTGAGTAGGTAGATCCATAAACCTGGAAAAAGCACGAAAAGGGAAGAAAACACCTTATTTGCTTGTTTGTTTTGAATATCTGAGCTTGGATTAACACTAGAAAATGCTGGTGCAACCAGCATGGAAGTGCTAGCATAGCTTTACAGCTATTTTGGTAGAGATTATTCAGTCTTGGCTGTCTTTGCTGATGCAATAAGTTTTCCAAATGCCAGGCTGCATGAGCAGATGACCTGCATTGCATGTGGGTATCACAGCATTCACCACAACATTATTTGGAGCGCTTTCATGGTCTTGGCAGTAATCATAAGGAGCTGTGGGGAGTGATGATCACATTCCTCCCAGCCTCTCCATGATCATCTCCTTTTA
Organism: Pseudopodoces humilis; assembly: GCF_049639895.1. NCBI lineage: Eukaryota > Metazoa > Chordata > Aves > Passeriformes > Paridae > Pseudopodoces > Pseudopodoces humilis. The sequence goes on along the minus strand of NC_142215.1, from coordinate 8,133,837 downwards.
ATATGATTTTTTAAAACCTTGAATTCTCTCTGGTTGTTCTCGGACTGCTTTCTTTGTGTCAAGTTTTATGTCATCATTGGAAATATAAATGCAGAATAGTAGGGCACAACATCCTTTGCTTAGGAAAAGGCCGACTGATTGTTCTGCAGTTGTGAGTGACCAGCACAGCAGCTGGCAGAACAGCAGCGTAAATACAAGGGAAATGCAAACAGTGAACAAGACGGACACCTCCTGCCAGGAGTTACTGACCAGCAACACATGGTGCAACAAATGTTAAGTTGTGGCATCAGGTGTCAAGGGGGAGCAGCAGAATGTTCAAATGTGCTTTTACTCAAGTTGCGGATGACGCTCATCAGTTCTCCTGTGCCAAAATGAGAAAACTCAGTTACAATAATGCTGGAGTAGGTGGGTTTCTTGGAGCATTTAGAATCACTATGTTTGGTACAGTCGAAAGCTGCAACAGCTCAGAAGAGTGAATCAACCTCTAGCAAAATAGGGAACACAAAGTTTTATTCCATTTGCATTTAAAAAAGCCAGTAATCAAATTGTCTCTGAGGAAGAAAATTCCCAAATAAGATGGCCAGGTTTATTCTTGGGGTAGAAAAAAGGATGCATTTAAAAATTAAATGTACATTTTGTTCCACTGTGAATGAAAAGCATAATATTGAAGAAATAGTGTTCAGTTTTCTGATTTGAAAAACTCAGGACTAATAGGCTAAAAAACCTTGCTGAAGTCAAGTAGGATAAGGATTAAAAGGGAAGCGTATAACCAGAAAAATGGCTAAGGTGTTAACCACTCAGATAAGGGCACCCTTGGCTTTGAAATCAGCTGAAGAAGTCAAACGTGATTCTGAGCCAGCAGCTGAAAACAGAAGCCTGTTTTCTGTGGACCGCTGCAGAGAAGGAGTTGGAGGCTATTGGTCCACCTTAAGCTGATCAGAATAATTTTTAAGAGTGCACAAAATGTTCAGTAGGGCACAGGACTGCCTGAAGCATGGAAAGCCTGATATTCAGTGGGATGTTCTTCATGGAACAACTTCATTCTACCAGGCATGATTTTGCTTTGACAGGGAAATCCAAAAGGAACTCCAGTTAGGCAGGGGATCCCAGTCCAAGCTGAAACACCCAGGAGAAAGGTGAAAGGTTTCCCAGCTGTGCCAGTGATTTGATGATGTACAGCAAAATGGTGAGCGACAGCTGGAATGGTGTTTATTCTCCTTGACCTTCATTACTCAGATCTGCTTTCATATATTAATGCTCCCATCACCTTCATTCTCCAGCACAACTTATTTTTATGATTTTAAGGACTATCTATTCATATACCTCTTTAGAAAATACGGGCACAATTTTTCTGAAAGAGGTTTCTTCTGATTTTTACTCCCTACTCCCAAATCCGTTTAATCTATCTGCTAACACAGAGGACCTTTTCCTTTGGCTCCTTTTATGTTTGCTTCTGCTATAGTGGCTTGTTATTTCTTTTGCTAAAGCTTTAGAAATCACTAGAGGAATCTTAGTAATGTATTCATTTTGAGGTAAATTTATCTTCAGAGCTGGTAAATGGGAAGTCTCTTCTTCACCTCAGTGGGGTTTGGATCTGGTGTTAAGTGCTAACATCATTTCAGTTCTAATCTTGTTGTTTGGGGCCCAGTGTGCAGCTCCAGACTCTGCTGAGATTTTCACCATGGGTTTATTGAGAGCAGAATCACCCCATGCTTCCTGAGAGACAGCCTATAAAAATACAAAAGAAATAAGCACAAGGTTCTTTTGAACAAGTGAATCTTAAATTTTATTTTATTTGATTCTGAGTCTCACTAGATTTCTTTTTTATCCACAGGTACTTTGACCCTGTTCTAAGCCTTATCCTAACAGGATGAATTGGAGTTTCAACTACCCAGGCCTACTGGAAATTGGGCCCAGCAGTTATTTGGCAGTGGCCTTCATGAGCAGCAATGCCAGCTTTCCATTGCAATGCCCACATTCAGAGATTTGCAGAATTAGAGTCCAAATTCTTCTTGTATGTGCAAGTCCAGAATGCCACTGACTTCAAGGGGGTTGTAAGATTTTAGCCAAGAGCAAAAATTGGCCCAGGATTTTTTCAGACTCCCTCATGCTTCTGTTTATATGATATTACCATCAAGCTCTATTAGCATGCTCCATGATGCATTTTACTTTTAAATTACATAAAGGATATTTACTGTGCTGATGCTACATAGTTTGCAAGAAAGATGCACATATGGAAATGAAAAAACATCAATTACCATCAGGATTTCCAGCTTTCAGCATTCATTTTCCAAAACAACCCAGAGACTATTTCTCATTTAAAAAAAAAAAAAAAAAAAAAAAAAAGCAGAAATGAAAATCCAATTTCTTGGCATTTATGTATGGCATTCTGGACCCTTGCTCATCAAGTCTGTTGTGAAAATGGTTGGAATAAAAAAGCCTTGTAATGTTCAAAACTTTAATACTCTGCTTTTGTTTTCTGTATACTGGTTTCCCAATCAGAGACATGAGTCCATCCTTAAAAATAACAAAATGTTTTTCTGCCTCTCAGAGGATGGGAATGAAAAATCATCTGGTGAAAACTGAATGATCACCAAGGATAGCAGGTAAAAACACAGGTAGAAATAGAGAATTAATGGATGAAAGGTGTGAAAACAGGCAAGTGAGATGCCAGGCATCAGACAATGCCCACCACTGCCTGAAAGCGTCCGAGTGGGCAGTGGAGCCAGCTCATTGCTCCAGGGCCGGCAGCTCATGGGTGCCCTTGGAGCTGCACAGGCTGGCAGCGAGCTGGCTGCTCGGGGACCTTTCCTGGCCAGGGAGCAGGATTCCCCAGGCTGCGCTGCTCTGCTTCGAGTGGGAGCCACTGAGCAACTCAGCATCTTTCAAAATGAGGCAGATTGTGTTGCCACGTGGTTACAAATCTGGGAGCTTCCTTCTAGATAGGCTTGTTTAGAAATCTGGGCTGGGGCCTTTTAAAGCCCTAACGACTCCCTACTTAAGCTTTTAATATCCATGTTAAGTAGTTCATTGAGCGTTCAGGAGAACAGTGTGCCATTGTGGGCTGATGAGTAACTTTAGGTAAAGAAGTTATTTTGTACCTCTGTGCTTTTTCTTCTCCCGCATCTGCTTTGTCTGTGTAGATAGTAAAGTCTTTCAGGGCAGGAGTGGCTCATGCTGTGCGTGTCTAGTCATCAACATAGCAACTCCAGTGTCACTGGGAGCCTCACTGTGCTCCCCAGTCCTACCCATAGCACAACCTTCTGAACACATCTGTCTATGCTTTGTAGATGCTATAGGGTTTGAGTATTAATTACTATTAATTACTATTTAAAATCTGGACTTCTAAGTTCTGTAGCATTACAGTAGTCATATACCATATGCATAAAGCCTTCCACAAATGGGTCACTGCACAGAAAGCCCAGAGGCTATCAACTGCTCTGGCGACCAGCTGCTAAATTGTGAGGACACAGGGACCAGAGATGCTCTAACAGCATGGCTTTGGCCACTGAAAAGTCTCCATGTACTCAGGAAAGTTGGGCCTACCTGTTTCCGCACTAGTCCCTGAAATTTAAGGGGAGCAAAGATCCCATTGTCAGGGCAGCACTGCTTGGTGATCCTTTAATAGCAGCATTCCTTCAGAGACCTTTAAATCCCGTAAAATTTCATGCATCCCTGAAGGTACTCTGAGCCAATTTCTGCTTTTGCAACTTTTTGTTGTCTCCACTGCACGTAGGAGAGCTCTTAGTTCATACTGTGTCACTGGATTCTTGGATTTAGAGGGTTGTTCTGTGTGAATAAACTCAGTGCCTGGACACATCCTGGTGTCTAGAGAGCAAACAATATGCCTGAAGCACCTGTCAAGGATCTAGATACAAATGTCCCAAATGACAAAAATGTCTGTTCAGACGTCTTCCCACCTGCTTAGGAATGCCAGGAGCACCAGACTACTACGGCTTTGGCACTCTTGTTTGTTCTGTTCCTGTCCATCTGACCTTGCTAGCTCAGATGGGCTATTTGTCAATGCCAGAGAAATCTGCTGCAACAACAAAGGGAGTATCTGGTGTCAGTATTCTCCAGCTCCTTGAGGGAACTACCTCATTAGGGAAGCTAAAACATCACTTTGACTGCTGAGAAGCAAACCATTTGTTCTGCAAAACTCTCCAAGCAGTTACTCACTTCTTGTAAAATTATAATGCCTGAAGTCTTTTTCTAAAGCAATCTTGGATACTTGAATGGCTGGAAATTTGCAGGTGATCAAATGTTTTACAGCAAAGCAGATCTGATCAGTGTTTCCTTAAATTAGACAATTATTCTTCTCTGTCAAAATAACATTAGATTTTGATATGTTTAAAAAATTAAAACGTTCTACTGGAAAAAGTTATAAAACAGGACATTTCTATAGCTTCACAGATCCTCAAAATGCATTTGAGATTTGTATGCTTTCTTTAGGAAATTTGAAGCTGAAGCTTTTAATACACCTATAGCACATATTTTTGTCTCACAATATCCAAGTATTGTGTCATACTCAGCTTTGATCTCTCTCATTAACTTTGGCAGAGGACATCAAGCTGAGATGGGGTGACTGCTGTCCTGGTATTCTCCCTCAGAAGAATACCTTTTGGAAGATTGATAGCTGGGGCTGCCTTTGGGTAGTACCTTTCATTCAAGGATTCTAAAGCAATCACAGAAATTCCCAAGTATTCCCAGTGAGAAACTGGGCACAGCCTTGCTGCCTTTCTACAGTGTACTTTGCTCATTGTATCACATCAGGAGGGACAGAGTCTATCCATCTCTCTCCTCTGCACTGCCAGTTTCCCAGGGAATTGCTAGTGAACAGAGATTACAGACCATGCTCCTTGCACTCTACATATGTACAAGGAAGGTGCAGAGAGGGAGTGGTATCGTGTTCCTGTTCTCCTGTAACAGATGGAAATCCCTTGGGCAGTATCACATTTGAGCAGCTCCTGCACAGCTGTAGCCTATGTGAGAACCACAGTGACAGAGCAGAGGTCTGTCCATCCTCATTCCTACCCTATCCCTGATACATTTCATAAAAGCAGATCTGGTCCAGCTGATATACTGTTTAATTTAATTTAAGATGAAGAAACTCTGATGCCTGATTCCCTATACCATCTTTTCATGTCTTGTGCACTGCCCAGGAGATAATAAAAATCATACTAACAACTTACCTGAGCTACACACAGGAAATGCCCAGTGAACTTCCTGAGAAAAGTACACACAGAACAAGATTAAGGATTTGGATCATTGACAGGTCTACAGTTGAAGAGCAATAAATCACACCTCTCTCCCAGCTTGCTTCTCTCTGCTTCCTCCTTACTTTTCTACTCCTCTTCTAAATGGAAGGGGACATCTTTCAGGCTTGCAAAATCTCCCCTCCTGTGGGAAACTGCTAATTATCAGAGTTGCCGCAATAAAGAACAAGTTGTGCAGAGAGAGAGCAGCATACCACAGTAGAGCACTGCAGTGTTTTAGCTTTTTCCTTTTTACTTCAAAAACTCTGGTATTCCTGGAAGTCACACCTCCTAGAGTATTGTGTCCTGCATGCGAAGATTTAGTGGGTTTCTATGCAGTTCAGCCATGAAAATGTTGGGGTGTGTAAGTAATATAAGGTCTTCATCAATACTGCCTTGTAAAATCTGCTTTATACTCTGCTTTTGTTCTTTTATCTAGCATTCTCTAGGATGTGCTTGCAAATATTTATTTTCCCTAATTTCTTTTCCTTAACTGAGGCAAAATATTTACACACCCCACACCAAGCTCAAAAAGAATGGTGCTTAGTATACTACTGCTGCTCATTTGCTGGCATACCTAATTATACTGTTGAAAATGTCAACATTAAGTTATGTCTGCATGGCTGTTATGTAACACAGGTGTGCTCAACCCGCCTTCAGCTGAAGCTCAGGCTCTGCTACCAGCAGCCATCACTTTACCATGTGGGCTGCCAAACCAATCAGAATAATATTCATTGACTCACTCGACCATGCCAAACTCTGGCTTTAATGACTTCAATATTACTGGTAGTCAAACCAGCTTGTGAAGACCTTGTCCAGTATGTACCTACACAGCAGTGATCACAGCCCTGGGTCACAACTCTCCAGATGAGCACTGGTGGGGATGGCCACAGAAGGATATGGTTCATCAACGCCCTGGGTCTGCATCTTTCCTCTCTGTGAGATGCTTCCACCTCTCTGGTAGGGATTGGAGAAAGGGATGGACACCTAGTTTATAATTCAGCTGGCCCAGCTCACAGCTGAAGGCTGTGGTAGAGGTGCATTGGTGCTAAAATGCTGGATTATGAATTGTGGTACAGACACACAACCTTTTGTGCTATTTTATGCTACAATAGTGTCTGCAGAAAATACCATGAGAAGCATTGATCATATACAAAACTACTGATAACTGTGCTGGAGCTGGGCTGCCAGAGCCCATACTGCCGGAAGAGAGGAATTGGAAGAAACACAAACCATAAACCAGAAGACTTTCTACTAACCCAACATCCCAGTGTAGTTCAAAATTAATATTAAGTCTTGAGTAAATCAGTGAAAGCAAAGCAATAAGTAAAACAGGGGAAATAATACCTAACAAAAAGTTACTTCTCTGGGATGTTTTTCTGAATGCTACAACAGATCTTCTGTATGATCTCGGGCAAAATGCACAATTTCTCTGTGCCATGATGTTAGATAATACTTCCCTACCTTATAATCCCTCATGTTGTGAGCTGCTGAGTGTCAAAGAGTGCTTATTATGTAGGATTATATCAAGTCCTGACGAAGGGAGAGGACCTGCAGAAGGCAGATAAAAATGGGATGAGTTTCGTTGTCCTTGAAGTCATCAGGAGCTGAGGGCATGGGAGATGCTCAGGTGGCCTCAGGCTCAGCCTCTTGCTAAGAAAGCATTTCTCTAACCAGCATCCAGGGAGCAGATCTAGCATTGGGGCAAGTATTTACACTCACAATACTTGGGGGATAACTTGATTAATTGCTAAAAAATGTGGTTTGATTTCTCATTGACACCAGTATAGAAAATATTTCAGTGGAGTCAGGGCTGATTCCTCCCCTGAAGAATGAGCTCCTAGTAAGGTCTTGAGAAATGTCTGAGTAAATGTCTGGAGGAAGACAAGGGTGGGTGTTAGCAGGTGACTTGGCATGTTACCCCTTACAGTGCTACATATATTAAATGGAGTAAGACACAATAGGAAACACTGTAGAGTGCCAGCATTTGGGAAGACATCAGTACCTGGAATTCATCTGATGGATAAATCAAGTGATAATTTTTATGACTGGGTTTTATATCCTTCAAAATGATTTCCACCTGTTAGCAGTGTTATAACTATGGGCAGATGAGAACAAACCTCATTGACCATCTCTGTGCACAGATCAGAATCTTCTACCTGCAGCTTGGTTCCCTTCCCTGTTACCTTTATTGACTTATGTATAGCAGAGAATTAACATTTCAGCTTTGCAGCATTCTTTGTCATGCCCAGGTAATTAAAAGAATGCCACTGCACCTGGTAGAACTGTAAAAATATTGTTCTAAAAATCTCCACAGCATTTAATATTTTATTCATTGTTGTGTTGTGTTTTGCCTGGAGTAAAGCAACCTCATGGAAGTGAGACACTACTGCTGAAGCCTAACAAACATTTTCTCTTCAACTTTTTATGTTAGCACTGTGCCTTCTTTGTCCTTACTTCTGAATCCTTGCTTTTAGCAATCTTCTGTTTTCAAGCAAGGAAAAAAAACCAAACCAACATATCTATTGCTGCAACCAGGGAACCAGAACAGGCAGTGTTGAAGCTTTCATTCCTTTTCCATATGTGGAAAAAACTGTCTGAAAACTTTATTTCCCAGGGAAATACAGTCCACATTTTCATCCTAGAATGCCTGAATAATTGCCCTGCATATAACACTATCTCCTGTTACTGACTGAGGAACTAGAAGAAAAAATAAAACAAAGTTTAACATATACAGAATAAATTGATACCTTTATTAGACAAGGTGTAGGAAGCCAAACCACACAAGCACAGACACAGCTATTAAAGGAAAATTAGAAAGTTGTCAACACAAGCTGTTCAGAAATAATTTCAGGTCCCCCAAAGCCATGTGATTGGCTTGCAGATTTTCAGTCTTCAAAATAAAGGTTCAGTGTGTTCTTATTTGTCTTCATTTTTTGATATGCTGGGGAATCACACGGAACAAGCTTTATTTTACAAATGTGGAGGCTGAAAACTTTTTGCTTCATAGAGATTCTTGAGTGCTACCACGACTCCAGAATCCAGAGATTTCAGAAAATCATCACCAAGGCCACATGGCCAGCAGTAACGTGCAACATTTGTCTATTTTTCTAGTAAAAAACCTCATGTTCCACACATGCAGCTCCCTGTGGGCATGCTGTGTTTTTCCATTCAGCAAACTCATCTCAGAGAAAAAGGGCTCTGTCTAGGATTTACAGACATCTCATTGCACAAAAGGAAGCAAAAGCAAGTTGGGACATCATGAAATTCCCATTATGTTCTGTGTGTGCTCAGATTGCCCATAAGTGCATATGCAGTATGTGTGACTCATCCCCAGATCCTGGCTGTGAGTATAGGAGCCCCAGGTGGAGAGTGTGCCAACAGTGCAGTGCAACATGACTAACATCTATCATATGTATTTTGTTTTCTCACCCTTTTTTCAAGGGAAGGCCCACATGTCTTGGCAGGTACTAAGTGCTCTCTTTGCATGCAAAAACACAAGCTCTAGGAATTGCATCTCACACAGGAAGCAGAAGGTGGTGATGTTTGTGATGGTCATGAGCCTCTGAGGGAGCTCATTATTTATTTGGGATGTGGTCTGTCCCCTGCCCAGACAAGCTGCATTGTCATTTTGCAGAATCCTATTCACCTGAGGGATGCAGCTGCCAGCGAGGTGTTTAGTCTGAAGGTCTGGAGGATGGGATGTGCCAAGTCCAGCCATTTGACCATCTTGCTATGATGTCCAAAATTTACAATGAGAAAAAGAAAACTAGTCTTGTCTCCTTTTTTTTTTTTTTTACTTATTTTTCTCATAAATTCAGAATGGTATTCAGTCCAAGTGTATGGAGCTGTGTGAAGAGGTGAAACAAATATGCCAAACCCAAAACAAATCAGTGGCACAGTCAACCATAGGCTGAAAGTGCAGAATTGAGGGACAGTCCACCCCACTGTGACTGTCATCCAACACCAACACATTGATACAATTTTTAAAAAGCCTCAGCAAAAGCAATCTACACTTCTTAAGTAGTTTGACATATCCAAACACTGAGACATTTGTGCTGAAGTGAAAAGCAAAACCCTAATTCTAGATGGAAAGGAAAAAAAATATGCATTTAGTTTCAGTAAGTACATTTAGTGTCAGCACCAGTGCTGCCAATTCTGGCCACTAGGTCTTATAATATTTCCTGTTTTTCTGAAAACAAGGATTATGTGTAGCTATGACAAATGAATACCCTGAATTTCTAGCCTTAATTGTTGCAAATCAGGGCTTGAAGACCTGAAATGGGTGTGCCTCACAACCTTAGAAAACCCAAAGGCAAATTGAAAATATGCATTTTATTGTTTTTGATCAACCTTGTGATTTTAAGTCATGCATGGCTTTTCTTAGAGGCCTGACTCACAGCTTTTAAATGTTCATATGGGGCTGCAGTGCCCCACAAAGAATGAAATGCAGCTACAAGAGCTATACCCAGGTGACAGGTGTGGGGCAAACAAGCATATATGTAACATTTGTATTTCTTTGCAATTTTTGTTTCATGTTGGCAAATATGAGGAGCCTGACAGTCTGGTGCTTTATGGAAAGAGAGAAAGCTGAGGAAGAGCAAGACGAGGAGAAGAAGGATTCCTGCCTAACTCAAAAAATTGAAAGTTGATCTTGAGAAAAAAAAAAACAACCTAAATCTAACTGCTACCGCTGTTTTAATGAAGGGTTGGGAAGGCAGAGAGGGAAGGCACGTGCTTATATCACAGAGCTGGTAATAAGGGATTCTTCTCATCCTGGTTCTGCCACTGACTCATCCAGCAGGGTTAGGTCTATGCCAGTTCTCACTTCAGAGCAGATTAGACTTAACCATAGACCCAGCTGCTGTCCCATTTACATGTGTTGGGTAACACTTTCTTCCCTGGTGACAACAGTTGTGATGGGAGAAACTCCACAGTTCACAGGAGGTGAATGGCAGAGCCCCATTGTAGTTACAGAGAAGAGTCTGCAGCACAGAGGGCTCTATTAGCTTGATTAGCCTCTCTAAGGCTTGATTAGCTCTATGCCTAAAGTATCTCTCAATTAGTTGAGCCATATGTAGATGTCAGGATTTGCTTCTCTCCAGGCTTTTCTTTAGGAACAAACAATCAGGAGCTAAGGAAGGTCTGCGAGCTGAGGTTTGCTCTGTTGGCAAGCCCACCCACTCAGCTGAGTAGCTGGCAAGATGATGAAGGATCACTTTGCCCCTCTTCCATGCTCAACTGAGTCAGCAGCAAAAAGGTTGAAGATCACAATATATTCGTGGAGATGCTTCTAAAAATCATGGTACTTAAGCCTGAGATGCTCTGCTCCAGGTCTGAGCTGAGTTTGGAGCTCAGTACAAGTCTCCTCTGTAGAATTTCTGCCAGCCTGGAATGCACACAGCATACCAACACCCAAACTTGTTACCAATCACAAGTTACAGCACAAGAGCACAACTCAGGAAATCCTTCCAGGGAGGCTTTCTTCATGTCAAACCAATGTTTGGTTGGAAAATAAAGTTTTAACAAAAAGCCAGTTGCATGGATCCCCAGGCATCATTTCTTCAGGAATTATTTGGTTAATAGTGATGAGTATTATCAACATTTATATATACATACATAATTCAGAGGTGCAAATGAATATGATATATCTGCTTTTGTCAATGCTGGCACCCTGCTATGCCTCATTCCCCCTTCATAGAGTGGCTGCAGATTTGTTAATAAGCACTAGATTAGAAACTAAATCTCACAGAAACTACATTGGTTGTACTTGTATTATTATCGCTATATTGCTTAAATATCAAAGTGAAGTTCTCTATGGATTGCTCCTCAGATTTCAAATAAACCATGTGTGTAGTGAATTTAGGCCAACGCCTCATTTGTGCGCTTATGGAGGCCTGTACATTTTTACTTTTGATTTGAAGTGTTTCACATCTTCCTTTGCTCTTTTCTCAAAGAAAAAATTGCCTTTCCACAGTTTCCAACTCTTACATTATCTGCTTCACCTTTATTGTTATTAGTCAGGTACACAAAAATCAGACTGAACAGCTAAAAGTTTCACAGTATTAAATGCACACTTCAGAACTTACAGCTGCTGTAAACCCCTCACCTTTTCACTTACTGGCTCAAGAACTTCATGTTCCCCTTTTATTACACACCCATAACTTACAGCAATATAAAAGCACATCATTGTTTTTCCTGATAATTTTGCCACCCTGCTATTTCATGAGCCAGTCAGTTGGTCTGCAAGTACATGCAGCAGGTACTGTATCTTGATGAAAGAATTGGATTATTGCCAAATAAAACAGTCAGACTATTATTATGGCTAATACGCTAGAAGTGTTTGCAATGGGTTTTTAAATAATCCTCTACATTTATATTGCACTATTCATCCTGAAGAGATCCAAGGTGCTGTGGAAGGCTGATAATGGGTCTTTTTGCTCATTGCTGGAACGTGACTGCTGCTAAGCTGGAGAAATGGTGACCATCCTGCACAAACAGCATTAGCGAGTGCAGCAGGTAATGAAGCAAACAATAATATTGCCATTTGGAATTGCAAGGTAATTGCTTGATTTGGAATTTCATGAGGACATAAGAGCTGATATGCTTCTGCTTGTAAAAATATGCTCCAAAGTATTTTGTGGTCGTTTCATCACTTGTGACTGATGAAGGCACTTCCACAATTAGGTTCCCTGTGACCATGATCAGCACAATATTTCCAGCTGAGCCCAGGGACACAGCTGTGACTTGGAGGGTTCATTTCTAGCAGAGCACGAGTTTCTCTAGGATATTTCCTAAGCAGTCCAGTGACTTGTGAAGCCCAGCCCTCTGTGGCTTAGGACCTGAGCACACACAGCTCTACTCCCTACAGCCCAAACATGTGATATGTGTGGGAAGGTGGATGACAGGCAGCCTTCAGCCAGGGATGTGTAGGTGCTTTGCTGATGTCTGACTTGTAATGTAGATAATGCCGCTTTATTTAACAGACAGCAAATCTTTCCTAAGTATAGTAGGAGGATATGTAGCATTCTACTGGACTTTGAGAGATGAGGCATCCTTAGTGTGTTCCCAAAGTCTGCTCTAATTTCTGCTTTGGGGCTGGCTCTGCCACGTATACTTGAGGGATAAAATCAGAGCTGAAAATAGGGAAGGTGAGAAATTCTATTATGTCACTTTTAAAAATTCACTGTGTTGCTATATGTAGTTATGAGAAGACTTAGTTATTGCCTGAAATAGCAGATTGCTCCTGAAAGACTGTCCATATCATGCTGCCTGTATAATCTATCATTATATGAATGGAACTGTACCACAAGAGAGAACAACTGATGAGATCTTCCCTTGAAAAATTATTGACAAAGACAGATGGGAAATAGCAAACCAGCATATACCAAAGCTGAAATCTCACATACAGGGAAGATACAGAAAAATTTACTGTAAAAGTAGTGGTTTATGTCCAAATTAGATACGATGCCAAATCTGCAAATTAAAGGTTTCCTGGAGCTTACAGTTAAATGCCATATTTGAAGCCAGGAGCTTAAATCAGACAAGTGTTGCCCAACTGGACTCTTGAGGCTGAGGGTAAGAAAGGTCCATTCCTCACAGCGGGATAAAAGCTGAATCCGAAGCCTATGCTATGAATCCACTACAGTGTGTGCTGACATCTCAGAGTACATTTATCCTAAAGCCCATCTTCACCCCTCACTCCCAGTGCTGGGGACTGAGATACTCACACTGCAATGCTGTTTTCTCTCTGGCTCCCATGCATTAAGCACTCTCAGTTTCAGATGGTGCTTGTTTTTTGTGCTTAACTGAAATCATGAGGTAAATTATGGACCAGGGTGCACAGGGATTTAGGATTTCCATTAATATGGTCAGACATACATGGTTAAATTCTTGGCACTAAAATTTCCCTGCACAGTATTGCCTTAATAATCTTTTTAACTTCAACAGATTGCTCTGTCTATGCAGAGATGCTACAGACAAACTGAAAGCAAATTTTCCCAGATTTTAATCACTCAAATGTCAATATTCTCTATCTTCAGGCTTCTCAAGCAAGAAGAAACCCCGTGATGACAAAAGGACAACATGCCAAATTAAAAGCACTGTAATTATTGAAACCAACTGCTATCATTTAGTTCTCTGGAGGCCGATAGCTCAACTGCTCTCTAGAAATAAATTTCTACAAATTCCTTAGGAGTCAAAACTGATGCAATCACTTACTCATAGTAAAAAGGCTGTGCTGACTCAGCATCCTTCTTCATCCAGTTATGTCAGAAGATCTCAAAATACCAAACTTTATTAAAGGGGGAGGTGGAGACTAGAGACATCACCATTAGTTCATGTAGTGTTAATGATGACAGAATGTTTTGTCACCATACCCTAACTCAAATAAGTACAGGACATACGGAAACACAGTCATAAAGACACCAGCAGAGAAGGTATTTAGCTTTAATGGTGAAAATCTTATCATTTTTGTTGTTTAACCATTGAACCCCCTGTAAAACTTACCAGTGGTACAGAACAAACTTTGGGTGAATATCAAACAGGTGCCTCAGGATAGAAAGAAGATTTACAACATTACTGCACCAACACTCAGGTAGCTCCAGAGCCAGTGCAAGAGCCAAGGGGAATGCCCTGGGAGAAGAACCACAGCAGTTATCATGAAGCATGCATGAATCAGAGCGTTCTGGAGTGCTACATTTCTGCAAAACCATTAAAAGGAATAAAATTATAAAACTGTGAAGGTTCATCTAGCTAGCAGAGCCTGTCTTAGCTCATTTATGAGCTACACACAGATAGTAATAACTGAAATTCTCTGTTTTGTGTTATCAAAGAGGCAGACTGGCTGCTCCAATTCCAGCAGGTGTACATTTATCAGAAGGAAGGAACCTATTCTGACCTTTTTCACATCCAGTTGCAACCTCCCTGTTGCAAATACAGAGCAGAGGCAAAGAATCATGACTACAACACCTATCTGGGGAAACACCTATGTGGGCTGTGGAGCAACCAACCTAGAGCATAGGCCCTTTATATAGACATATAAAGCTAAGAAATAAATATTGTGCTTTTGCTTGTAAACTGCTTACTTAAACTTCAGTCTGGATTCAGTGAGAACAGTTTCCTGCAGCCAGGAAGTAACATTTTTACTGAGTCACTTTTCACATCAGAACAGAATTTTCAGTGTGTTATTTGGGTTGTAAATGTTTTTCTCAGAATTCTTGTCTTGCTAATATCACCAGGAATTAGCCAGTATGTTTGCTAAAACTGATCCCTATTCAGGAGTGTGAGCTCCCAGGCCAGACTTTGTTGCCCAGCGCTGCTTCCTGAGAAGTGTTCAGGAAGCCTTTAGAATTGAGATAGAAGCTGCTCAGGTTGGATCCTGCAGCTGCATTCTGTCTCCCTCCATGCAGGAGGATGCCCCATCAGCAAACCTTACACACGTGCATGTGAGGCTGCAGGACAGGGCTGCACATCCACAGAAAGGGAGAAAGGGGAAGGATGGCATGAATGTCTTAGGATGAAAACCATGTCTCAAAGAGAAACAATAGCTAGAGGTCCCCAATGCACCTAAAACGCCTCCTGATTTCACACGAGGCCATGGCTAATGGAGACAGCATTGTTTGGCAAGGGATTGCTGCAATAAACCCCCAGACATTTTCTTTGTTGGGTATCCAGCTGGACACCATGAACAGAAAACCTAACTACATCATGCAAGTGTGTTGTGTTTCTACCTTCCAGGGGAGATTAGTTTCCATTAGATTGCAAGTTAATTAACAATAAATGTAGTTTATCATTATTGCAGTTGTTTCCAATTTGCCAAAAATTACATACTAGCAAAACAATTTATTTATTTTAAAATGAGATTTTTACTCTTTTATGAAATCTATAATTCCAAACTATTTTGGAGAGTTACACAACAAATTAATTTAATACACTAAACACCAAAGAATCTGACCATGACTGAATAGAAATCCACTCACAAAATGACTATCCAGAAAAAGTGATTAGCAAATAACAAAGGACAGAATACAAAAGAAATGCTGTTCTACACCAATTTCCAATTTCTACAAAATTAATTCCTATCTAAGTGGTTACAAAGGAAGAATGTTTTCAGGAGCAAGTACCCTGGATCAAAGATCAATGCACAAGAAAACAAATTGCCTCAGAGTGTGGTAACATAGTTTAATGGAATAATTTTACAGCTAGCGAGCCATATTGTGAAAGAAAAGTGATTTGAAAAGATGAACTTGATAAAACTGCCTTTCAGGTTGTCTCACTAGCACTCAATCTTAGGTGACTGAACCAAAACACATGTCCAAAGAATTATGAGCTCTACATCTTTGGCATCTCTAAGGCAGACCTAACTGCTATCTACAATGTCATGTGGGAGAAAAATGGCATTCAAGACATATATGCACATCCATAGAAAAGGCAAAGCCAGCCTCTCATAACATGCTACATTAGGCTGTGTACTAAACCAGCACCTAGGCCTGGCCGAGATTAAGGCCCCAGTGTGTCAACGGCTGCATAAATAAACAGCTCCACTGACTTCCAACAAAGGATGGAAAACAAATACTAGGGCTCTGACTCACACACAGATGGCAAATGACTGGAGTGATGCATCTTTGAGTCAGCTCTTACCTGCTTCAGCTCCACTGAGCTTGTGGCTGCAGAATTATCATCATCAATAGCCTGAGCATGGTCCAGCCCAGCGGAGGCACCACATAGAGAACCCCCTTGCCCCAGCACACCTCCTTGGGGAGGCTGCCAAATACAGGCAACAGGCACAGACCTGAATGCAAGTCTCAAATTTCCTCTGCTTTAGAAGTGGGGAACTGGGTCACAGAGACACCAGTGGTTTTCTCGAGGACATGTAGGCATAACTAGAAAGTTAAGTCGTATTGCAAGAGTCGGCAAATCTTTTGGAGAAGCCTATCCAATAGATGGGGAAACCAAATTCAGCAGGTTGAAGGAGTCTGCCACACCACAGGAACACCAAGTTTTACACTGGAGTTCAGATTTTGTGGTTTGCCACCTTTTGTAGCAAATACAGGCCCCTGCTGATACACCCAGCAAAGGACTGAGTTGTGCTCAAGTGAGACAACAACTCTCAATCCCCTTTAGGCAGCCAGAAAAATTAACTCCCTCTGGAACTGCAGTGGCCATTTATTAGCTCAGGAATATAAAGGAGAGACAAGTAAAGTAAACTAATTGTGTTTCATGGGGGCTTTTTGGATCTGGGTTCTGAGTTACGAAATAGATTGGGAATGGCTGTTTATTGTCAAGCCTCCAAAAGGAGATTGAGGGCAAAGGAGAAACAAGGATGTTGCTATTATTTATGTTGCTTGAGCACTGGCCATTGGAAATGCGTTTCTCATTGAGTGATTAACAGTTATCCAGCACAAAGAGCAAATAAAAACCTTGTCTAATTCAGTCAGTCCCATTCTCTCTGCTCTTACTGCATTAAATCACATGCAACTGGCTGAGTTATTTACTGTCGCTTCTTAATATCATTATTCTGCTGTGATCCCATGTTTCAAAACCAGGAATAATTAAGAAAACATAAGAGATTTTTAACTAAAGTTCTTTGCTCTTGAAAATCGATAACTTTAGACTTCATTTAGCTCCCTGTGGATAGATTCACATCCCTGCACAGATGAAGTTACCAAAATCAATACAGCTTTGCAGAGGCACAGGGGGTCAGTCTGTGCAGAGCTCCTCTGACTTCATGAGCAAAACACTCGCTGCTGGGTCCAAGCTTCCATCTGCATTTGGGTTTAAAAAGGTTTCTCGGCTCCAGAATACACTGTGAAAGCCCTTGATTAAGTCATTATGATGCATAATTCCCTGGCATGCCAAGAATCTAGTCCCAAACTGATACAAAAGGCAAGTCTGCTGAGGATGAGTGGGTATTCTGGGGTTTTATTGTGAAAACTCAGAATGACGTGCACTGAACTGCTGGTATGGAGTTTGCTTGCCCTTGCTACTGATAGCCATTAAAATGCCTCACAGATTAAACGAAATCACCCTCACCCCTGCCTAATGAAAGGCTGTCACTGTCCCACTCCTGCAGTTATGTGAGGCCAGTGGGGTTTGTGTTGGCTCAGTGCTTCTCCCCATGCTCAGTGGGCTGGAGCAGAACACTCCTCCAGGCTTGGATGGGTGCATTCCCACCAGAGAACAACTCCCACTCCCAGCTGGGGCATTTTGGTGTTGCTCTATTGCCCATAGCAGCTGGCTAAAAAGCTAAAAGTTGAGGTTATTTGGAAGGGTCTAAAATAATTCAGCTTTCTTAAGGACAGAGCATTTTAGGGCCTGAGCAGGCCCTGGGATCAGTATCACTGCTAAGATGTTTACAGGTTTAATTCCCTCGATGACCCCAGGCTCTGTACACAGCCATGGCAATGAAGATGGACAAATGTAATTCAAAGCACAGAGCACTGTAAAGATCCATCATTAAAAAATGAGCTCAAAAGCAAATCTCCTTTTACCCTGCTTCGGTTAAAGAATGGCAGCAGGTTTGGATAACTAGTCATGGTAGCATCAGCTTTCTTCACACTTACTTAACAGGACATCATTTCACTTAAAAAGATCGAGGGGACAGTGTTCCATGCTCAGACAGCACAGCGATGAATGTGGTATAAATACCTGGAGAGACAGATTAGTTTGCTATTTCTGCTCACAGCCTCCTCCTAGGAGCACAGAAATGCCATCTCAGCATGCTTTTTGGAGGATTAGAAAATCATAATAAACACAAGGATAAAAATATGCCATGGGAGTTACAGCTAATTTCTTGCTATAATTTGCAGCAATTTACACATAATCATTTGAAAATACTGCAGAGTGCCAACAGCTGAGTGTCTGCTGCAATGGTGCAAATCAGGAAAATGAGAAATGCAGCTAGGGCTGAAGAATCCTCCAGAAGGGTCATTTGGGATATTAAGTTCACAAGCTCTTCCTTGCAGTTGAGTAATGAAGAAGATTTTACTCTACCACATGGAGCCCAGTTTCTTAGGCTGTAGGTGGATGGAATGACCTTCATAACAACTGACCTTAGACTTCAGAAAAATCCTTCCAAACAGCAATGTAGTCTGTGTCTTTTTCTTCTACATGAAGGGTTTTTTAAAAGTTTTATTAAAAAAGGAGGCTGCAAGCAATAGGCACCAGCACCACGACATTTTCATGCAAATACACTTTTGAAAAGGTAATAAAACTGTAGTTAAATTACTGAATTAGGGTTCAGAAACGTGTTTTAATATCAATATTTATTTTGAAGGTATGAAAATTACTAAAATCCCATTACACATTCATTTCCTCATCATAATTTCCACCCAAAGATCTGGATAGATTATAAAAGATGAAAATATCTATACACTGTACTTTTGTATTTTTGTTTCTTTTATAACTAAATATTTCAAAACAATTTGAAAGGGGAGTAAAAACAAATGTGCTCCCAGACCAGAACCCTGCATGTAAAACAAACTAAAGATGAGTTATGAACCTCCATGAAGAGGAATTTATAGTGGAAATACCAGTGTTGCTGCAACCCTCTTTTCCAGGGTCATCAGTAGAGGGGATATGGAAAAAGGGGGGTGAAATGATTTATTAAGAGAATACATTCTCTTCTAAAGGAAAGATATTTAATCCATGGATCACAAACACTTGACCCAGGGCAAAGGTTACCAGTAGTACCAGAAGCAGATGCAGCCTTGATTTAAATAATGGAGAAGTAGAGGAGCAGATGCAGGGCTGATTTAAAAGATGGAGAAGCTCGGAAGCAAGCACACTCCTGGGAAGGCTGATGTACAGGACTGCAAAGCTCCAAGGCACCCAGGTAACTAGTAATTGCTAAAGTGAGCTTGAATTTTAAAGAGATTTATTTTTAAACCATGAGATACATAAGCTTCTCTTGGAAAATCAAACAGCAAAGAATTTAAAAGCATGCCTGACTTTAAACTATCAATTGCTTTCATGAATAGCTGCTTTTATTTTTTTCCAAAGACACCTGAAGGAACTGGGCACTTATATCTTCTCCATGCTCAGTGGAAGCTCTTTACCTAAATCTTGTTCATATTTGGATTTATGATTCAGTGGGACTCTCTGTATGCTAAGCAAGGCTCAGATACGTCACTGAAATGTTGTCTCACCACATTTTGAGTACCACCAGTGTCTAAAATAGGTTTAGGTGTTGAATGCCTGTCTCTCCTGGCAATATTATGTTGCTGAAAGACAGAGATCTGAACTAAAGCTGCTAATCAATCACAAATGACTGTGCTCATGTTCATCTTCCCCAGGAGAATGAACCAACACTCAAGACCACCCTTGACTTGTGACACCCTTAACTCATGGGTACCAGGACATGCAAAGTTTTGGTTATTGTTTTGAGGCATGAGCTCTTGACCTCTTACTTCATGAATACTCAAAAGCAGGTTTTCACTTTTTCCCTTTCTAGGAGCAAGTATTTTCAGCCATGAAGCTGACTCCAGTGTTTCTGCTGCCATCTGCAAGAACGTGCTAAGCTTCTACCAAGACCTTTCCATGCTCCCATGTCTGGGAAGCTCAGGGATCTTTACACTTCTGTGGCTCACTGCTGACAACAATGACTATGTGTACAAATTCTCCTAATCCAAGATAAACATTTGGAAAGGCTTATAAGAATGTAGAGCATGTGTCTGCACACATGCACGTGATGACACGTGACACATGAACAGTGGAGAAGGATGTTTGGCTGCTCCTTGACTCATAGTGATGACAGAACCAGGGTTCAGAGGAAAACAGGCTCTGACTTGAGATGAGTTACCACGGAAGTGATGAGGCAGCAGCTGAATCCTGAGTAACACAACCAAAGCTGGCCATTCCTACAGTTCCCATGGGTCTCTGGAGTGCTACAGAGGAGCCATGAGGGGAGTTGAATGACCACCTTCTTCTATTTGAGCAATGGAGAACCGTGAAGTGCGTCTCTATTTGATCCATCCTCTCAGCCTTTCCTGTGTGGTATTTTGGGAGCAGGAGAGAGCTTATGCCATATTGCTCAGCCCTCAGTCATTCAAGACTGCACCACAGCTCAACAGTAAGTTGGAGTAGTTACTTGCTTTAGTTTATGCTGGGAACCACTTTGGGTTTCCAATTAGCCCAGAATGCATCAGCTGGCCCAGAGGATGCAAAACCAGCTGCAACCTCCCATCCTTTCTGGAGCTTGCCTTCAGTGCATGTCTGACACACAGAATGCAAGCTGGGTCAAAGTCTCTCTTTCAATTGCCACAGAATTTGAGATCCAGGATCCTGATATTTTACCTCCATCCTACAACCATTAGGAGATTGTCTTAAATGTTTTAAAGTTAACTGCTCCCAAAATTTATGGAGATGACCTTTCCATGCTTTGGACTGCAGGCTTTGGTGCTTCCTGGCTGGCACAATTCATAGAATTAGAGAATCTGAATGGTCTGGGCTGGAAAGGACCTTAAAGATCACCTAGTCCCAACCCCCCTGATATTGGCAAGGGCACCTTCTACTAGACCAGGCTTCTCACAGACCCATCCAACCTGGCCTTGCACACTTCCAGGGATGGAGCAGCCACAACTTCTCTGGACAACTTGTTGCAATGCCTCACCACCCTCACAGTAATGATTTTTTTCCTACTACCTAATCTACACCTACCCTCTTTTAGTTTGAAGCCATCACCCCTTGTCCTGTCATCCGTGCCCCTGCAAACAGTGTTGCTCCATCTTTCCCGCAGGCATCCCTCAGGCTCTGCAAGGCTGGAATTAGGTCAACCCAAAGCCTTCTCTTTTCCAGGCTGAACAATCCCAATTCTCCGAGCCTTCCCCCATAGGAAAGATGATCCCTCCATTTAATCAGCTTAGTGGCCTCCTCTGGACCTGATCCAACAGGTCCATGTCCTCGCTGTGCCGGGGACCCCAGGGACGGACCCAGCGCTGCGGTGGGGTCCCGGAGCCGAGAATCCCTCCCTGCTCTGCTGCTCACGCTGCTGCGGCTGCAGCCCAGGGCTTCGGGAAACACAGCACCACTTATTAACTCATCTCACTAGCGGGGCTGGGTCCCGATCCCACGGGACGCTACTTTTGGCTGCACAGAGCCCCACAGTGTGGGATGCGCGGCGCCGCTCCCCCGGCGCTAGATGTCAGCACTCCACTGCGCAACCGCTCCGCCCGAGCGCAGCGCACAGAAAAGCCAGCAAACCTCCCCAGGGCTCCCACCAGGGCAGCTGCTAAGCTACAAGTGAACCGAGATGTTCCTTCGCAATAAAATACACCAAAAAAAAACAAAACCCAAAAAAACCAAACAAAAAACCCCCCAACAACAACAACAACAACCAAGTCACGCTGGTGCGCACCTCAAAAAAGGGAAGGGAAAAAAAATCTTCAATCTTTTTCTTGGACTGTTCTTCCAGACCAAAAAAAAAAAAAAAAAAAAAAAAAAATCACAGTTCTCACAATCGCTTGGAACTGGAACCACTCTGGCAAGGCAGATGCAGCACGGATAGCTCAGCAAAGCTTTTGTTATTTGGCTTGGTTTTGTCTCGAACGCGATGAGATAACATTGTCTCTCACAAGTCAATTTTATGAGGATCTGTCAACTCAGTCCCCATCTGTTCTGGAAAAATGAGCCTTTTCAGGTTAGAGTAGGATGTGGATTCAAATCCACAGGGCACAGATTTAAATCAAAATATCTGAAGCTCCTTCCAATTGCCAAGTAGTGAGGGGAGGGTTCACATTTGAGCTTCCCTGTCAAGCTGATTTCTGTTTCAAGCCTTTTACTAACAATTAACACTGAAAGTATATCCAGCAAAGAGGAAAACAAGGAAGAAGCAGTGCAGTGTATGAGAATGCAGCTTATGCAGCAGTGAGGAGACAGAGCAGGTAGGAAACAAAGTTTCATTAATTCAGAGGTATTCACTTACAACTACAAAATGAGAATAAAGTCTGCTAGAAGCAAGCAAGACACTGCCTAACGCAGAAAATGAGAATCCAAGCATTAGAGTGGCATGATGCAAGAGATCCCAAAGCTGATTTCTTAGAGTATTCAGAGTGGACCATTATCATTTGTGTGTATAAATACATAAACTGTCACTGCTACTGAACATCCAGCACTTGGAAAGGTATCCTGCCCTGCACACTATTGGAAACACTGTAGGAGAGAGACCTGGAGCATTTTCAACAGCTCCATCCTGAGCTCTGGTCTCCAGAGTCACAGCTGGAGATCTCTGCTCAGAGCTGCCACCCCACTCTGGGAGCTGGGCCCTCAGCTTCACCTCACAGCCCTTTAAGAAATCAAGAGACTACAAGTAACAGCATTTGCACTGAAATTGCAAAGGTATTAAAACTTTTTCTTTCAATAATGGTGACATATTCATATTATTTCATCATTCTCCTCAGAATCCTAAATGTTCCACTAATGAAGAAATTGCTGTATCTGCCTGTGCTCTGCTACTGTCAATGATGAAGAAAACAAAACTGGTCTCCTTAGGTATTGTTCACTGTTCTCATATTCAACTATTATATTTTCAGAGAATACAAAAAGCTTTTCATTAATCAGTTACTAAGAATTTCAGGAGTTTCACAGACTGTGCTATATAGGAAGAAGATTCTTGTGATGTCTGTCCTAGTACCTCTCTCAGCCCTGTTTACAGCAAGCATCTGAGAGGAGGGGAGCTGTCTGGGTGAGCAATGACTTCCCTCTGCACCAGAAATTCCTGTCCAGTTGGAAAGAGGGACTGTTACATCCTTTTTTCTTTTTTTTTTTTGCCATTTGCATTCCTCATAAAATTATGCCATTTTGCTGAAATCACTGAACATAACAAAGGAAAAGTCAGCCTGACAGCTCTGCCAAAGCGACAGCTGCAGGTACTGGATAGGAAACACCTCTGAACTTTCAAAATGAGCTTTGGTTAGAACCTGAGTGTATGAAAGAGGGGCGATCCACACCAAGCTTCCCACACCCAGCCCATTCCCAGTCCTGGTATCACATCCTTCCCTGGGGGTAACATCTAACACTAGATGCTAGCTGGAGTTTTCCAGCTTGCATTGCCCTCTGAAACACATTCTCTCCCAACGGTGAACACAACACCAAGCCCCCTCCCTTTTTGCTTCCAAGAGAAAGTGAGGGAAATAATCCTGAAGTGCTGGATGCTGTGCTGAGCTGGTTCCAGCTCGAGGTTTCAAGCCCTGCAACGATGGAAGATTACTGTGTCACTTTTGGCCAGACTGACCACATACAGAAAAACCCTGAGCAGGAAATGGAAACTACCCTGGCCTACTCAATTGGTTTCTGCAAAAACTGTGATGTCAGAGCAGCAGCGCACACATTTTGTGGGGCTGGCTAGGGTTAGCAGTGTGCTGACACCAGAGCTGTTTCACAGTCCAGACAAGCTTTCCCCAGTGTAATTAGGTACCAGTCTTCTGACATCTGAGACTGCAGCTCTTCTCCTCTTCCATAGGACTGAGCATCAGGGAGTGCCCAGGACTGGAAACAGGCTCACAGCCACTCCTGGGACAAAGAAAAGCTGTTGGTGCAGGATGCTGGGAGTGCCTTTTGCTTTCAAAGGAAGAGCAGTGAAAAGAGAGGTGGGTAAGAAGCAGAGGGATAAAGAAAGATGGAGAGAGACATCAAACTGCTTGCTGCTCTTTGAAGCCTTTGCAATGGGGTGAAGTTCTCTACAGACACATCCTGGCCCTTTACCAAGATTGGATTGCGTCAGGAGAAGATGTTTGTAGGAAAAAAGCTGGCTAGATACCCCTACCTCTTCTCCCAAAAATAACAGCTTGACAGAAAATTTGAATCTAAGAGCAGTTGTAGATATCATGATACTTCTTTGTTACTGGTCCTAAAAGATTCAGGTGGTATCACACAACACTGGCCCTGTATTTTCCATCTCATGTTCTGACATGCTGCCTGCATTAGCATTGTCTTTTATACTTCTAATGTCTTTTACAGCAGAACTCCCCATGGGAGAAAGAAATCTTTGAAGCTTTCCATTCAGATCTTCAAAGAAGGACCTTGAAGAGTGTGTGGGAAAGTCTGGAACAGGGATAACGCTGTAAAGCTGACTTTCCCCTTTGTCCATTCATAATTGTACCACTGTTGTGCTCCCACTTTTTGCACTTCTGTAAAACTCCCTGAGTGTTGAAGTTTATCCATTCTTCCATCCTGTTGGGAATGTCTACCAGTTTCTTCACAAAGTTGTGACCAGAAATAACCCAGAAACCTGCAATACAGGTTACAGCCTTAACCCTGGCAGCGAGGAGATTGGACTGGGGGTGCTGGGGGGCTGCATCTCCAGCAGTGTGCACTTCTTGGGCATGTTTTTTTCAAGCCAAATGCCTAACCTTTGCCAGCACACACCATTCTTGGAATTTTGCAAGCCAAATGCCAAACCTTTGCTAGTGGTATGTAGCAAAAGTCCCTAGAAAATGCCATTTTCGGCTGCTAAAGAATGTGGTAAAATCTGGTCGATTTTAGTTGCGGAACCACACTATTTGGAGAAATAAATCACTCAAGACATAAAAGGAGATACTTTTTCTTTCATTTCCTCTGTGACATATTCCCCAACGCACACCACTAAGTCACTACCTTTTACAGGAAATTCTGTGGTAAAAACAGAAAGATTCCATCAAAACCAGACGAAACAAAACCGTGTGCATGTTCTGTGGCTGCTCACTGCCAACCCTGATTAGGAGCAGTGAACTGCTCTCTGCATTTTGTATTGAATGGAAACTGCTGAGTTCTATTACGTTTATTACTTAGCTCAGGATTATTTGCAGTATGTGCTCCAGGAATCACAGCTCGGACCAGCCCAGACCAGGGTTGCTCATGTCTTGCGAACCATTGCATCTTCCCTGCAAGACCAAACCGAGGAGGCTCTCAGGCCACTCCTGGACAGGATTGACATCACCTCTGTAGCTGTTGCCAAGAGAATTTTCAATGGAGTCATGGATGAAAAGTTTGCTGATGGAAATACTAACTGGGGACGAATTATGACCATATTTACATTTGGAGGTCTTCTCACCAAGAAGCTTCAAGAGCATGGAGTTCAGCTGACTGCAGAGGAGAAGGAGGAGATCTCTTATTTCATCACAGAGTACATCATAAACAACAAAGCTGAATGGATTGATGCAAATGGTGGCTGGGTGAGTTTCTCATTTTCCACCAAAGTCTAGATTAGGAGATTTCATTAATTATTACTATAGACACTGTCAAAGCCATTTTATTCAGGGTTTTATTTGGTGGTTTAATATTTGTCGCCTTAAAATTTCCATTATTAAATCTAAAATTAAGTGGCATCCTAAGGTCAGTGCAGCAATTTTGCCTTCATAGAGGAGTTGGTCCAAAAATACTTAATTTCAAGGTAAGGAAAGAATACACAGGTGTGATCCTCACAAATGAAGTCAGCTGTGGATTTCAAAAAAGCCATTATTTAATCCCCCAAATCAGTTTTACTTACAACAAATGTACAGATAAGTACAAGTGGTATTAAATCTTTTCTGTTTGGACTGAGATAATCCTAGAACTTCCATCTGTGAATGGTCAACGCTGAGAAAAATACTCATTACTAAGTGGACTGTTTTGCCAAGCTGCTAAAATTCCCATTCTGCCAGTGAAGGGAAATTTCCTTTTGCTCTGCAAAGTTTGCAAAGTTTTATCACACCAATACTTCTTTTTTTTTTGCAGTTAGGGGAATCTGAGAATCAATGACACAAGTTATTTCCTTGGTACTTTTTTCCTTTACTTATATGTAAATGTCACTTTCTCTTTCCACCCCCTCTCATCCCACTTCTCTCATATTTCCTGCTAGTTTTTTCCCCCGATTTATTTTCTAGTGTCTTGCTTTTCTTTTTTTTTAATTTCTGCTTGCTTTAATCCTTCTCTGTAGCAGCAAAAAAAAAAAAAGGTGATAGTGACTCATAACCCCTTGATGCATCAGATTTATTATAAAGGCTTCTCTTTCCAACTCTTTCAAATAGAGTCAATTTTATTTCAGAGAAGTATCAACTCCTGGCAACATTCTGTCATAATAGGTGGCTCATCATAGTAGAATAAGGAAGCTTAAAGGGAGATATTTCTGAGTGTATTACTACATCAGAAACATAGCACTTGTACCTTCCTGGAAGATGTGGGCTCAGATGATAGAGTTCACATTTGTTTTCTATTTACACAGGGAGGGCATAGTCTTGATTTGGAGATAAAACAAACATTCAGCAAGGTGCAGCTATTTTCAGCTACTATTTTTAAAGCCCTATTCATCTTTTGGAGGCAGAGCTCTGAAGGGCTGTCCCTCACTGCACACTGCTGCAGCACTGTTAATCTGACACAGAGAGCCGTGTGGTTTCCCTGCATGTTGTTTTTAAACTGTCCCTAACTGTGCGTGCTCTTTTCCACAGGAAAATGGCTTCCTAACAAAGTTTGAAAGAAGATCACTACTGTCTTTCTCCAAAATTACAGCCCTGCTCATAGCTGTTGTTTCCTTGTTCAGAGAGTACTACTGAAGTAAAAGGATCTGCCATTCATGTAATCTAGGTATTGCCACAAGCTTCACTTCTCAGCCTTCCTCCAAGTAATATCAACAAGAGAATAATTTCCTTTTATAATTTGTTTTTAATTTATTTGTATTTATTTTGACTAAATACAATGTTTAACATGCCAACCTAATTACCAAATATGAAGATGAGATCCTTCCAAAGGGGAATCTGCACAACATCATGCAGCAATTCAAGTCCACCCTTACAGGCAGCATTGCTTTGAGATCATTTTCCACATCCAGACAGTTCTTGGAATCTCTCTTGCATCTCCATGAAAGGACATTGTCTTAGTGAAATACAATCCAATGGGTTAAGAAACAAGTTTTTATTTCATTTGTTTTGTAAATGAAATACTACTGTAATGCATTTTATTGCAACCTCTGTATAAGAAAAAGGTGGGGGGGATTTTTTTGAAGAATAAAGAAACAGGAACTCCAGTATAGAAGTGGGTAGAAGTTACTGACACAGACAATTTCTATTGGAAGAACTGTTTGTGGAAAATAGCAACTTAAAAATGTGCACTCACTGTTATAGCAATGGTATGTGTTTCTGTGCTGTATTTTTTTAATCTCTCACATCTACAACGAATGTTCTTTTATATTTGTGTGATGTAGTCATTTGGCTGAATGTTTTTTAAACTAGATGTTTAAAAATAGGCAAGTAGAAAATATTTTTTATAGGAGAAATTTGTGTAAATACACTAATATTTTAAGAAAATACATTAAAATATGTAATTTAAAGTCATAAGATTGGTCTCTTTTTTTCAGAAAATCTGGAGCATGGGAAAAGATCTGCCTTAGGACAATAATCTTAGAAAAGTTATCACAATCTATTGGAAAATCCAGGTAGTTTAAGGGTTTGATCTTATGTCCATGGATGTCAAGACATTAATTTTCTGCAGTACTTTTTAGTTACTATCTGGAAGCTTGTATAAGAAACAGGTATCTTGTGGCAAAATAAATGAACTGGATCAGCTCTGATGACAGTAATTAGTGTTTTAGGATACAACATAGAATTCAGCAAACTCAGAGAGTGATGCAAGAGACTTCCAGACTTTTGCAGTCTGGGGCAATTCATGTTTTTACTCGAATTCATTTCATTTGCTTTCAAAGGCTAAACAGTAGTTCTTCAAGAATTCATTCTAGAAGGGTTTTCTTCAGCTGTAGTGACTTTCCATCAGGGAACTAAGGCTGGGTCCAAACACCCTTCTTCTTTTTTCAGATGTGCTGGGAGGTGAACCAAACTGAGCCAGCAGTTCACCACCACTGTTGTCTGAGACAGACCCTCTAGAAAATCCAGCTTTGTGACACTGAGAGATTGAATTAGCTTCTTCTGCTATGGGCTCTCCATCTTTCATCTCAACATAAGACTTTTTTTTGCAGTAAGAACAATTGTTTATTGGAACAGCCTGTCCAGGGATGTGGTAGAGCCCTCCTCCCTGGCAGTTTTCAGGATACAACTGAACAGGGCACTGGACAGTTTCATCTAGGCTCCCTAATCCAGGAAAGGCTGGACCACATGAGCTTTCAATGTCCCTTTCTGTGATTCCATGGTCTAACTTGGTGTGTTTAACCACAGAACACAAACAGATGTTAATGTTTGTTACAGCATGTATTTATCCCTCTCCCTCCCTGGTGAAAAGAAGAAATAATTAACATGCAGGTGGGATTTGTGAGGTAAACTTTGTTGCTGTTGAAGAAAAGATGGCAGCGTTCAGAGGGCAAGGGGCAGCTAAAGGAAAACACCCAGCTCCACAACACCTATGGTGGCACCCATCAGAAATGACATTTCAAAACATGGTGTGGCATATACGTGTTTATTAGCAGTCTGTCTTCATGGTAAGAACAGCAATTCTTACTCAGCTCCTTTTTGAGCACTGCTGCGAGCATGTATTATAGTGGCTAACACCAATCTATTAATACCACATCCACTTCCTTTTACACTGATCTAGTAACCTATTTCATATTCAGAAGTACAATTTTTTAGTTAAATATAAAGGGCGACTGAGTCTTTTCAAAATGTAGGTGATACAATAAATTTAGAACTTGCTTTCATGGTAAGGGCAGGGTTTAAACAAAAGAAACCTGGATCATTAATGGTCCAGTGGGGTACAGGTTAACTTCACCAGGACTAAACCCCATTTTTTCAGTGCAGAGTAAGAAAAGCAGTGATGAGATGTACCACCACAATTCTAAGCAGTGTAAAACACCTGAAAACAGCAGGGCTACTAGCTAAGTTTTATAAAATAGTATAGCTGTAACTGGCATGAAGTTATTCACACATGACACTGAGTAGTGCCCAGGTCCTGGGGCACTCCTGTTTAAGGGATCCTTGGATCTGCCAGGGGAGAAACACGTGCTGCTTCTAGAGCAAAAGGTGAGGTCAAAGAGCTGCCCAGTGGGACAGCTGATGACTTCATCCATACACACAGTAGCTGAATTGAAATGTCATCAAAAGCCACACGGAAGAGATTTATGAAAACTGTTCTCCTATAGAAATGTCTCTTTCTGCACTTAAAATCACAGAATCAGAAAAAACTTCTAGGCTAGACCAGTCAAAGGTTGGTCATTGAGTCCAACCTTTGACTGGTCAGCACCTTGTCAACTGGAGCACGGCACTAAGTGCCACATCCAGTCATGACTTGAACGCTTCCAGGGATGGTAACTCCATCACCAGGGATGGTAACCTCACCACCAGGGATGGTAACTCCACCACCAGGGATGGTAACTCCACCACCAGGGATGGTAACTCCACCACCTCCCTGGGCAGTGTTTTGTACCCAAAGGCCTCCCTCGGGCCGTGGCCGGCACATCTTCCCTGTGGGCACAGCTCCTGGGCAGGGCACCGATGGCCACCTGAGCCCCAGGCACCGCCACGGGGATATATGAAACTGCTCGGCAGACGCTGCTAAAACGTCCCGCCGAAATGTACTTTCCCTTCCTACAGCAAAATTAGAGAAGAGGAAATTCTTTGCCATCTCCGCCAGGGAGAAAAAAAAAAAAAAGGAAAAAAAAAATAAATAAAAAGGCTGGTGTTGGCAGGGACCCCCCACGCCGGTGGGGCCGGTGCCACCCGCGCTCGGAGCGGCGGCCGGGCGGGCCCGGGCCGCCCCCGCGGCCCTGCCCGGCTCTGCCGCGGGCCCGCCCGGCGCACTGGGCGCACTGGGCGCACGGAGCGGGCCGCGATGGCGGCGGCGCTGAGGGCGGCCAAGCGGGAGCTGCGGGCGGAGCTGCGGCAGCGCCTGCGGGCGCTCGGCACGGCCGAGAAGCAGCGCCAGTCCCGCCTGCTCGGGCGCAAGGTGGGTGCGGACACCCGGGCGCGGCCCAGAGCCGGGCCCGGCTCGCCGGGAAGCACGGCCGGGACTTTCCAGGCCCCGCCGGTGACCGAAACCGTGACTCAGGGGCCCTTCCGCCGAGCGGGGGCTGAGCTCCCCCTCGGAGCCTTCCCTGTCGCTTCCTCGGCTGTGCCGGGGAGCGGGGCTGGTGGCGCCGGTGTGACGGGAGCTGCCGGTGGCACCGGCTAAAGCGGGGGGTACCGGGGACACTTCACCCTGGGGCGGTGGGCATCATCACCCCTGGCCGGGTGAGCACCCTTCACCCCTGGGCTGCTGGGGACACCTCACCCTGGGCTGCTGGGGACACCTCACCCTGGGGCGGTGGGCACTCTTCACCCGTGGATTTTTGGGGACAGTGGGGGCAGACTGCCACACGCCACAAGCAGAGCTCCTCGGGGGCAGGTGTTCATCTCAGACATTTTACACCAGCCTGGCTCTGTCCATACATTCAAAACCCAGCCACTGCCTGATTTGGCCTCTTGTTTTACGCGCTGTCATCTCCCTTCTGTATCTTCCAGCAGTGTTTCTTGCACACAATTTTATTTCTAATATAATTTTTACACTCGAAAAGATATCAAGCAGGGTTTGTCTAACTGGTATCCTAGCACAGAGTGATATGGGTATGTACTTCTGAAATGTCCTGTTTGTGTTTGGATTACACAGTTTTTATATAGATGTATTTTATCATTTTAATAAACATAATAAAATTTTATTTTGCAGTCACTGCATGTAATAGAGCACAGTCCTCATTTTTTTTGCAGCACCAGCGGGTGCTTCTAGATGATCTACATTTATATGGTTATTTTCCTGCCAGAGGATCTCAAATCACTTTATAGACTTCATTTACTACTAATGTGTAGCCACTTCATGAGTGGGATATGGCAGCACAGAAACTTTAGTTTGTAGGAAGTTTTAACTGGAACTTACATAACTTTTTTTCACTGGGAATGCTTTTTAAAAACATATCCCCTACTCTGTGATGATATTTCATTTTAGTAATTTTATAAATTAGCTCTCTCAATATACAAAATATAAAAATCTCTCAATTTTTAGCAAATACTGGCATGCATCCTCTTCAAAAATTCAGAGTCCTCAGCCAACCCTTAAGCACCTAGCCCATTTAGTACTGAATTTTAAGGAGCCCTCCGCCTTTGTCCAACTGCTGCTGAAAAATGCAACGACAGAGCACTCATTTCTTCTAGTGAGCACACCGAAAGACACAGCCTTAGTTTTGCTTAAGAGAAGGCATCACGAAACATGACATAAATTGATGTTATCTTGCCATTTTAATAATCTGACAAAAACTGAAAATCCTGAGTTTGCTTGAGATAGAGTGGCTCTGGGCAAGTGGGTGAGAGTAGAGTCGGCTTCCTCATGGGGAGTGGGTAATACAACAGGCACAGAGAAATACTGGAGAAAGCCAAGAAAATATTTGGAATGATATAAGGCCAAAAATGTGGCTTTGTAACATACATCAGTGCTTGCAGCTAATAAAAGTGAGCAGGTTATTTTATAACACCTGAGTAATATTTTTAGTAGTAAAACCTCATTTCAAAATAATCTTTAAATTCAAAGTGAAATAGCTTCACAGGCCAACCTAGCCACTAGTATTTAATTAGCTTCTGGATGATTATTCTTTTTTAATGCTTCTGTTCATGATTAAAGTCATGCTGTTTGCATGCTCTGATTCTGAAAAAAAGTGTCATCAGCTGCTGAACAAAGGGCAGATAATATTTTTTAAGTGTGGAAATTTTTTCAGTCTTCTCAGAAACCGCTCCGAGTCATAGTAGGAGCATCTGAACAATTCTGAAAACATCTGAAATTGTGTCTTCCTGCTCACATGTGGATTTACATCTTCAGCCTCATTTTTTTCCTCTGCAGCCTAATTAATGTGTTACTGGATACATCAGAGCAGATGGGACCTGTGTGGTGCCCACAGCACACAGCCCTTGTCTGGAACTGTCTCAGTGTCTCACTTTCTCTCTTCACCAAACCCATGCAAAGTTTTTTTGGCTCTGGAGACCCTCAACATGAGCCACAGCCATTTTCTGGAGTCTGCTTTTTGCAGCAAAAGCTACGATGAAAATTCTGATATTTTAAGAGCTTAATCCTGTGGAAAAATCCATGTGTACTCTTAGACAGATAGAAAAGGAAATAAAATGCGGTTTTGAATTTTCAGGATGTTTCTGTGGCCAAGCAACACATGCACCATCATTTAGTCTGGAGTGTTTTTAGGTTTTTTTCCCTTACAAAATTACATCCATCTTGTGAATATTTCACCTGGGTTTTTAACTGCTGTGATGGAAAGAAAATAAAAAATGTAGTGGGAACCATATCTTGACTCAGATATGGGCATTTGTATCTCAAAACAAGGCCAGGGCAAAAGCTAAAGTTCAGAAGAGTGAGTTACCCTGCAGTTATACAAACATTGAGCAGGGGATCTGGTGATCTCTGTTCTGTAGATAGTAGAGAGTTTCTCAATTGTTTGATATTTTTGACAGATTTTTGTAAGTGTGTAGAATAACAGTAAATCACGTTTAAATGAGTAGGGACACATTTATATTTGTTTTGTTCAGATGTAAGTGACAAAATATGTAAGGTACTAGAGAATGAGAAGACAAGATTTTAAAAGCTTCCTTTCAAATTTTAATGTGGAATTCAGTCTGGAATGGGCAGACAAGTGAGGTATGAGTCTGCTAACACTTTTTCACCATATAAGCATTTTTTATTTTCCCTATTATATTCAGCCTTTTATAAGCCCAGCACAGAGTCTCATGAAAAGCAAAAAGCGGCAAGGCCATCTTTCCTTCAAGCTCTGAAAAATGTGCAGTAATAAGATCACCTGTTAGAAGCAGGTGATGTTTGAAGTTATATATCTCATCTTGCTGGAGGGAAGACATTCAGGTTAACAAAAGAAAGAGGGGCCTGGTCATGGAAGACTTTGTGCTCTGCAGTCATCTGCTCTGGTGCTAATTTTCCTTTGAGTTATTATCAGTGAGGCGCTTCCCGTTCTGCCTGGGCCCAGATGAGAGATGCAGCTTGTAAAAAGGATGGAAGAAAAGGAATGCTAAACCCTCATGGCTTGAATAAGCTGGCAGTTCTGGCCTGCTGTATCTTTCTGCAGTGATGTTGAGCATTTGAGGATGTCTGCACTGTATGGTACAGATCTTTAGGGGATTGGAATGTTGTCTGCCAAATTGTTTTCTGCTCACCCAAACCTGTGTTGCAGTGTTTAGTTCACTAGATGCAAAAATTTGCCTGTTTTGATTTTGCTGATGGAGAAATGTTGGAGTAGGCAACAAAGCCAGTTTATTCTGTTTATGATGCATCTAAGTTTGTATCTCTGCCCTTTTCAATGAATATTTTGCTCCAGTTTTGTGTTAAATTAAAGGAAGTTGATCTTTCAAAAAATTTTCCTAAACCGATTGCATCCATTTCCCATGTAGGTGATTGCCCATCCCAAGTACCAAGAATCCAAAAGAATTGCAATCTTCCTGAGCATGCCAGATGAAGTCCAGACAGAGGAAATCATTAAGGACATTTTTAAGCAAGGCAAAGAGTGTTTCATACCCCGCTACAAACCTCAGAGCAATCACATGGACATGCTGAAGTTATCATCAGCTGAAGACATTTCTTCACTTGCTTTGACATCCTGGAATATTCTTCAGCCCAGTGATGATGACACTGCAAGAGAAGAAGCTTTTGCTGGCGGTGAGCATTTTCTTGCTGCATTGTGGGATTGTTGAGCAGGAGTAGCCTGGAGGCTGATAGGAAATACTCTGATAGCAAGAATGAAGTTAAATATTACACCTTGGTTTTATACACTGTAGAGAAATGCTCTTTGCTCTTGCCTGTTTTTCTCTTCCCTGTGCCACCCCTGTGACATGCCAGCAGGACAGGAACAAGACTGCACCGGTCCAACTGAAAGAAAACTCAACCCTCCAGATAAATCTTCTTGGTCTGATCCATGAATATCCTCAGCACAGTCTCAGCCTTAGAGAGTCTGAAGCCTGTAGAGGCTTGTAACGGAGAGGGAGGCTTGCTGGGGGTATCTTAGCCACTGAAAGTCACAGGGATCCAGGTTTAGGATGTACTCTGAGAACTTTGGTTTGTGCTGCCTGAAAGGTTGAGAGCTTCTCAAGTGATGCCCATAGACTGAGAATTTTCTGAAATCTTTGATCCTATGAATTGTGTTGCATGGATGAATCAAAGTGCTGATATAGAGCCTGCCCTTGTAGAACAGCTCTCTGGACTGAGACCTTAGACTGATAATGAAAGGACTTTCTTCTAGGCCTGTATGAATATTACAGTCTTT
Organism: Pseudopodoces humilis; assembly: GCF_049639895.1. NCBI lineage: Eukaryota > Metazoa > Chordata > Aves > Passeriformes > Paridae > Pseudopodoces > Pseudopodoces humilis. The sequence continues at coordinate 8,099,397 of NC_142215.1, read as the reverse complement.
TCCAGTGTGATTCTCTCATATTTTTATTTTGATCTTATAATGCTGTCTCAGACACTGGATTCTTCATAGGGCTGAGAAGGTACAAGTTCATTAAGATCAAACTTGTGTATTTGTGTTTTGATCCCCAAATAACCTCTCTCTTAACCTAAAATTCCCCAGCTCCTACTTGTAAACAAGTTTACTTTTTGTGTCTTTGCATTCATTATTTGCATTCTTTTTTGTAAACACTTTCATATCTTCTCAAAACATCTGCAGAATGTTTAATCTTATTAATGGAAAACTCATGTTGAGCTTGTGCTTGAAACCTCAGTCTGGGAAGGTCTTCTCCAGGTTGAAATTCACCATGCAAACAGATTCCACTTCTCACACATTTGCCAGCTTTTTAGTGCTTGGTAAAGAAACATAACATTTCTATGACTCTGTTTGATTGAACTTGGGCTTGTATTTGCCTTGGGATGCTAATGTACTTTCCCAGAATGCTTAACCATGTTTGTTTCTCTTTTATTTTCAGTCATTACCTCTTCCTTAATTCATAATCCTTTCTGTGTCTACAGTTTAGCTAGCAAGGGATTTCACTGCTTCATACAATCATCTTCTTACATTTAGTATTTAGCACTGTTTATCATTTTTCTAACGTTTGTCAAAAAATATTGGTGGGATTTAGGGATTTTTGAAGGTAGGCTAAAACAATATCCAGAGTTCTGTTGACTGAGCTTAGTTCAGGCATTCTTGACAAGCTTTTGTACTACTGATGAGCTTCTGTTAATTGAATTTAAGGAGTCTGTTTCAGACATCACAGAGTAAACACACAATCTGAGGTGTGATGGGAGCAAGGACTTCCAGGTATAGAGTGCACTGAGATGTACCTGGGTGCCAGACAGTGAAGATGGGGAAGGCAGGAACACACTTTGGTACCTGCCTAGTTCTGGAGCTGCTGCTTCCTTCTCTGCACCAGGCTATGGGCAGAGAGCAATGTCAGAAGAGCTCCTGTGCTCTACAGAGAGGTGGCAGGAGACCAGTTGTAAGAACTGATGTGTGTCTGCGTCAGACTTGTTCTGCCTGAAGCTCAATATTAGTCTGTTTGTACTGTTTGTACAGTAATTCTGGAATAATGCCATTTGGATTGGAAGTCAGACCTTGGTCCTTTATCCTAGAACAGTTTTTGTAAATTAGAGAATAAATTTAGTTTTTTTCCACTGTTGTAGCATCAGACACACATTCCTAATCTGTCTCACAGAAGCACACACTTCATCTCAATGTGTCTTTATATGCCTTTTGCTATATTTTTTTATCACCTATTATATTTTTTGAACTTTGGTACATTTGCAAGAATGCAAATTGCCTTGCTGCTGCATCAGTCCTCCATTGTTGGAATGATGCATGGATGGCACGTTTATCTCAGAGATGTTATCAAATACTTTGGTGATCTGAGGCATTTACATTGTTATAAGGAGATAACATGGTGTTACATTAGTAATGTTCCCATGGCTGGCATAAATTACTATGTAATTTTCAAGAAATAGCCTGCAGGTACATAAATAAGCCATGTCATTTCTGAGTGTATTCATTTGGCATGACAAAAAGCTTAAATTCACACTGTCCTTAAAGCATGGTTACTGTTAAGAATAGCTCAAATACAAGACTGGGTATCATTTTTGCATAGAGTTTCCCAGTCTTTGGTAGCACTCATGGGCAGTGTTGAATAGACACGAGCCCCTCCTTTTGGAGATGATCCTTTTTTCTGTTGGACCAGGGTTTACCTCTTTTCATCTTGGCAGTACTCACATCACACCGTGTTGGCATAAACAAGGATCACTGCTTTTGTGGTAGGAGAAAGTCTGTCATCTTCTCTACCACATGTGGGTGACTCACTGGCACATGAAAAGTTGCTTTCTTTAGGCTAAATGAACACAATAACAGAAAGAACAAAGGTGGAAGAAGTTCAGATATTTTGGAGTAGGGGTGTGTGTAGGTGCATGACTGGGTTTGTTTCCAGCTATATCTATTGAAAAGACAGACAACTTCTGGGGCAAGCCACTGGTACATTTTCCTAATAGGTACCAATTCCCATTTTTATCCTTGCCCATCAGAGGTATTAATGTGCACTGGTACTGGGTTTTACCCAAGGTAATATTGCTGATGAAAGTTCAGGCAGGTTGCAGTATTTGTTTACAGAAGTGTAGAAACCTTGCACAACTTTGGAAGGAGTAAATCAGATAAAAAATGTACTCTCTATTTGCTTTTTATCACTACTCCTACAGAAGTTTAAAGAACACTTCACCAGCAGCTTCATTTTCAGTGTGGTTTAGGGAGGTGCTGTGATTCACCGAGCTGGACATGGGTTCCCTCATTTGTAATGTTATTTATTATTACTTAGACCTTTTCTGAGAACTATGAGGGAAAACCTAAATTATTCTTCTGAAAAAGAGATTATTCTTACTAGGACAAAAAAAAAAAAAAGAAAAAAATAAAAGAAAGAAAATAAAAGGCTAGGTTGAGTGTTTCCATATGGTAAAATTCTTGGAGGCTTCTTTGAAGGGAGGCACACAGCCAGTGGTCTCAGCTGGAAGGCTTGAACGTGAGCAAATATGCTTAACTGTTCATAACTGAACTACTGACTGGTAGCTGAAGGTGTGCAATAAATTATAAACAGCTTTTCTAACATTCATCTGCATGATGGAGAGAGGGGGTTTGGCCTAAATATTTTTCTTGGCCAGAAAATGAAGCCTTATTAGAAATTACAGCTCTGAATCTGCTTACTCTAATGGATTGGGACGTGCTTTTCTAAGAAATGGAAGAAATGGGATTATGTGTACAGACTTAATTCAGCCTCTTAATCTCTGTCAATTCTTTCCCGGTGTCTCAGTACATTATTACATGGTCCTTGTCCCTCAGGTGTGAACTCCCTCAAAGATGAGCCCAGATGAAATGGTCTGGGCTCTTTCAAAGAGGCAGAAGATGAACACTGCTTGCTGTTAACGCTTGCCAGTAATGAGTATCTGCTCAGTCTTTGCTTTCTCCCTGCTCAGGTTAGAGCTGCAGGGCTCTTTACTGTGCATTATTCAAACCTTGGGATGGAGATCTGCATTTCTGTATGGGCTCTTCATCGCTACACCATTCAGTGACTTAAAGACATTAAGTGGTATTTGCTGATGGAGAAGCAGCAGAGGCTCAGGATCCTGTTGCTGCTGGAGTTGTGCAGAGGAGCTGCCCCCAGTGAATACAGATTCTTTTGCTTGTTTTTCCAACATTAAGTTTTATTCTCTGCCCCCTCCAAAACAATAATTTCCCAGATTTGTCTCAGTCTTGAACTAGACCTCCTTTTCCAAGCTTTAATTTCTCTACCACCATAATGTCCTTTTCCATCTTTCTTCTCTTTGCCCGGCCTCTCTGAAACTCCCTCCTCAAGTGTCCTTCTCTGGCCTTTCTTACTGTATTCCCCATTTCCTCCTGCTCTCAGTCCCAGCCTGTCATTTCAGGGGCAGCTGGGCCAGCATAAATAGCTTGTCTCTGCCAAAAGGGAAGAGATCATGTGTTTTGTCTTCTTTCACTTGTCTGCTTCCAGACATACAAGAATCTCTGTCCCAATTTACTAATTTCCTTCTTCACTGTGCTGGCTTCTTTCTCTTTTTCCTTGGCTTATAAAAACTTCACTGTTTAATAGCACTTGTTCTACTAAATAGTACAAAAGACAGTGTTTTGTGATTGTTTCTTTTGGGAAGTGCCTGATTAAATAAGCTGCTGCCCTTTCTCCTCTTGTTCCCCACCCTTCCTCTCCTGTGCCAGCACAGATGGTGCTGCAGCCACTTTGGGACCTATACTGGGAAACCAGTCTTGGTTAGGAGCAACCCAGCACCAGCAGAAGTCTCTTCTCAGACAGAACCACCACACAGGTTTAGACTGATGCAACTGAAGGGCTGTTAGGAAGCTGATGGTGAGGAGTTGTGAAAATGGGTGTCATGCCAAAACAAGTCTCAGTGAAACGTCAGTCATAATTTCCTTCCATATTTCAGTTCCCAGTCTTGCCCCAGGCAGTAGGAATAGGAGCAGCCAGTCAAATGAAAGTCCTTCGGAGTCCTCACAGCTGAGATGGGTCTGGCAGGAGGAGCTGAGCCTGCAGCTCCATGTGCTCCATCTGTATACCAATGCCAGCCTAAGGAGTTTTCCTTCCTTATGTTTTCAGCCTATTCCTGCCTCTCTCTGGTGAGCTGGATCAACCTGCTGCTCTGGGTGAAGATTATTTCCCTTCTTTCCCCTCTCCTGTTTTCGTTGGGATTTTTTTGAACCCAGATGAGGATATGGATTACCATGTGGCCATGTGTGTGGGGAGGAGGGAATGAGTAGCCAGGAAGGAGGGAACATCCTGGACAGGTTCCTTGAGAGAGTCATGGGGCCACCCGTGCAGATGTGAGTCCAGCAGTGGTACGGGGGGGGAGCATCTTCAGAGAGCCCCAGAATTCACCCTGACACGTCTCTCCTAAGCCAATGTACCTAAGCCATGTACCAATGGCAGCTTTTCAGACACTTGCAGCATTGCATAAGCCTGGCACAAATGGGTTTGAACAGGGCTAAAGCCACATCATCACCACTGAAGGTACTACAGGCAAGATTTCAAGTTCTTGCTACAAGGCATGGAGCAACAGAGTTTTTCTCCCTTTTTTCTTTTTTCTTTTTTCTTTTTTCTTTTTTCTTTTTTCTTTTTTCTTTTTTCTTTTTTCTTTTTTCTTTTTTCTTTTTTCTTTTTTCTTTTTTCTTTTTTCTTTTTTCTTTTTTCTTTTTTCTTTTTTCTTTTTTCTTTTTTCTTTTTTCTTTTTTCTTTTTTCTTTTTTCTTAACTAGCTTTGATCTTGGAAACCAGTGAACCATTTTGTGAGAATAAAACAAACATAACCCCCTGCCCCCAGCTCAGTTTGGCATAAGTACCCAGGCTGAAAAACGTCAGCATTTGACAATATAGCATCTTACATGCAATGGGGAATGCTGAATAATCTGCTATTACTCAACTACAGCATAATGCATTTTTGTTTAAAGAAATTAATGTATTCGAATTTGAGTTGTATTTTCTAATTTAGTTCAGAGACTTCTGGCATTTTCAGCACTGAAAACTTCAGTGGCCTACTGATCACAGCATTTGTATTGTAACTTCAAGATAATTAATGAAATATTAACTAGATAATCCATGCTTTCAATAACGGTAAAAAAATTATTATGAATAAAAAGCAAATATCTGAATTTGAAATAAAATAAGGAAATACTAAAATATGTCTAGCAGCAACTTCTTGCAGCTCTGTTTTCACATAACCTTTTGAATGTTGTCTTTTAAGGTTAAGGTAGTTTTATCTTTCTGCCCTTTTAACTTCCAGAACACTGTGAGACTTGCTGTAGCATAAATTACAACAACCTGCTGGTAGCAGAAACAGACAGGGACAGCTTACCTGTGTGGGGGTATATATATATATATATATATATATATAAGGGCTGCTTATGCCAGCAAACATGAATCTCTTGCAAGGAAACTGCTGGCTACCTGTGGGCTACAGTTCCAAACCTCAAGTAGTTTGAAATTACTCCTGAGTGACCATTAACCTTATTTGAAATTTTGCCATCAGGATTTGCCCTGCAGAAGCATTTTTGTCTGCAGAAACTCCTTTTCACCTGTTTTTAGATTCCTGCTATTTATTCATGCATTCAAAGATTCTGCATTTGCTGCCAGGACTGATGGCCTTGTGATGCCATCAGTATTCTTAGTTATTCCAAATTTTAGCACAGTTCTTCAGAAGTGTGACTGAATTTATGGCAGCACAATCTTAAGAGGAATAGGTTTGACTTAGAACTGCAAAATAAAATGGGATTTAAAAAAAAGATAATGTGTTCCTCCCCCTCCCACCCCAAAAAAATGCACCAGAAGTGAGAGGATTTTGAAGGATGAGGCACATTAGTGTTTAGAAATAAAAAACACTTGTGAGTAGAATATGCTGTGGCTTGAGGCATAGGGAAGGTCTAATATCCTACTTCAGCTGCATTAGATGTAGTACAGCTATCCATGAAGGCATAATGGGACCATACAAAATGATGCTAATCATTCTGAAAAAATATATAGTAAATAATGCTCAGAAGTAACTGGAATATTTAAATTAGCTATATGCAGATAGGAATGTCTCAGGAATAAATGAAATATGGGTATGTGAAAAGCAAAGATGTTAAATGTTTCTGCTTAAGAAAAAAAAATTAAAAAAAAAATACCCCAAACAAGATTGTAAAGTGATTGAAGGTACTATTAGATTTTCTTTTCCTCTGGGAGACTTGATTAAAACTTGCAGTACAAAATATGTCAAGGGATAGATTATAATTAAAATCTTTTTTACACTGGTCATAAAAAGAAAACCTGAGAGCATGGCACAATACAAAATTGAAAATCGAGGCTTAGCTGCTAATGTAATTTATTTTTTAATGAAATGATTTAAAGTTTGGAATGAACTTCTGTTTGGAGACAATGATCCATAGTATTTTTGATATGCAAAAGAAGAACAAAATTCAGTGCAAATGAGGCATTAACATTCCAGTCATGAATCTTGCTGTGGAGAGAAGATCCTTCCTCTTGCAGTGCAGGATCTGGACATGCAATACAGCATCAGATGTTTTACAAGAGCCAGGAAATCTCACAACTTGTAGCTGTGTAGCAAGAACTGAAGGATCTTCCCACCTCTGCAGCTGCAGACCCCAGATTATCGCCTTACAAACAGGTTCTGGTTTCTCTTACCAGCAGGCATTTGGAGCATTCCTCTAAGCATTAAATTTTATTTGTATTAAGCCCTTGGCTCTGCTGCCTTCTGACAGCTGTGAGTTGTACTGGTTAGTTAGTTCTAATGTGAAATATTATGTTCTATATTATGTTAATATTATATTATGCTCCTGTGACATGTGAAATATTATGTTCCTTGTATTCATTTTAAATTTGCTGCTTTCAGTTCAAGAGATACTTCATTTTTCTATGATGAGAAGTAAATAAGGATGTTTGAGTTACATTCTTTTTATTATTCATTGTTTAGTTACACCTGTACTATATCTATTGTATTATTTTCTATCAAACTTAGGCTGCTTTATTTTTCTGGTAGAGAAGCTTTTCTGTAGGAGTTCCAGCCATTGCTCTTTCAACCTTTACAATCTCTCTGATGTTATTCTGGAAAAAAAAAGATGCCTGGGAGAAAATTTTATGTCCAGGTAAAGAAATACTGTGAAATGTGTGTAGTAGCACTGGAGATGTTAATTCTTTTGTATATATCATAACACTGCTCTTCAAATCAGCTCACTGGACAGATGTCCTACTGGTTTCCACACCAGTGTTCCAGAACAACACATCATTACAAAATAATTACAAAAGGCCCTGTTCCACTAGTAGAGATCTATAAAATAATTTTATATTATTCCACTTAGCTTGTTCCTTAGCAGGTAGATCTAGGAAAATGATTTCTTGGAGAGATTGCAAGTTTCCCTTGGGGTTTTTCTACATCCCAGCCTTCAGCTAAAAGATGTGTGACTCATTCCCAGCACTGGGGACACTCTCCCCTGCAGCTGCTCTCAGCCCTTCCCTTGAGGTCTGCACCAGCTTCCAGAACTCTCTGAAACAGCTCAATAGTCAACACTTAATTTGCTAAGTGAAGGCAGAAACTTTTAGCTGAGTTTCTCCCAGTGCTTCTGATCAGAAACAGGTATGATACAGAGACTTTTTTTTTAAAGGCATTTGAAAAAACACTCTGAAATGCAAAAGTTCATATGTGTTTATATGGTGTTGCTTTCTAATGTCCTTTGGTGTCCTTATGTCCTGAATTTCCCTCATGCACACTAAACCACAAGCGCTGTGTGGTTTAATTTTAATGCCACCCGTGCCAAGGGTGTCCTGCAGTGAACCTGAAAGGCTGAGAGCTCTGGAACACTACAGCTTTTTGCTTTCATAAAGTTCATTAAGGCTTTAAAAGAGTGTTTTTCCTTGTAATCATCTTAAGTGTCTCATCCACGTTTGCCTTCTTGCAGAAAACTCATCAAAACAACTGAAAAGATTACTTCTGCTGTGATCAATTAAAGTCTGAAGAGAAGTGAAAGCAACATGGGCAAGGGCCTTGAAGTCATTGCAAGTTACTCTCGAGGGTTTTGTTTCAAAGAGGGCTAATTTTGCTCCCGTGAGTGTGAACAGTAGCTTTGTCATTTTTTTTTCATACAGTTTCCTAGAGACAGGAGTCTTTGAAAGGCACATAAGAGGTGAAATTCATTTCTGGAGTGTGGCAGGAGTCTGTACAACAACGCATGCAGGGGAAATGTCAATGTGCAAGTATCTCTGGCTGCAGTAATTAATCCAAACAGACATCTTTGTCTCCCTTTATTTTCATGTTTTGAAAAGGAAGACCCAGCACCAAGCTCATCTCTGTGCCTTTGTGCACATAACTTGGGGGACAGGAGGAAGCTTTTCCCTGCTGCCCACCTGTGTGGGGAATTTGGGTTGAAGATTTGGTTTGGTGAGAAAACTGAGCCTTCTTACAGCTACCTGGTGTCAGAGGGGACAGTCCTGATGCCTTTTCCTTGTGCCCATCTCTGTGCTCCCCTCATCCCCTCATCCCAGGTACCATCTCTGGTACTTGTTGCTGAGCAGATTCAGTTCATTAATCTGGCAGAAATTTGTCACTTTTTTTCCTTTCTTTTTCCTAGGATTGGTGTTCTGCCAGCTTAGTGGGCTATTAAATCAGGTCAGCACTTTTCCAGCTACAAAAGATTTGTTTTTCTGGCACAGTTAATCCCTGCTGGTTTTGCTGAGATTCAAAATACACAGTTTTTCCCCTGGATGGTGGGAAACTCCTTGGACTGGCCCAGAGCCACTGGCTTTCACGGAGCAGGAGACTCTTGCTGCTGTTCCATGGTGTAAAGATAGCTCTGGATCTTCATGTTTGGTGTTACGCTGAACTCAGTCCCTGCTTGGGCTGGCTGTTGTGCATGTGAGATGGCAATGAGTTTTTGGGATGTAGATGAGGGCAGATTCCTGTCCAGGAGTGACATGAAGCCTTTTGCCGGCAGGTGTCAGCATTCCATACATTTGCCATGGAGCATTGCTGTCATTTTGTCTGTTTTCCTATAACTAAAATCTCATCTAGGCATTGCACTCACATACACAGGAGAACAAATGCTCCAGCCTAATTTCCCATAAAAATCAGGGAGTGAAGTGAGGGAGGAATAGGATTCCAGGGAGAACTGGATTTTTTAAACTGTGCAAGCTTTAAAAGATAAAAGAAAATCTTGTGATGGAAGAAGCAGAATTTCTCAGCTGCTGTGGTGTTAACACATTTGACAGCAACTGTGAAGGTGCCATCAGCTCCCAACCAGCTGACTCTGCATGTACAATAAACCCTGCCTGTAAGCAGACTGATATTCCCATCAAGTGGTGTCACTCCTTACAGGAGCCAGGTTTATGCACTGACTTGGAAGTTGTTGTCTTAGCTGTTTATATTTCATGAGCAATTCTGTGTATTTTATGATAGGATGTCTGCTGAGTGAGTCAAAAGGTATTGGAAATATTGATAATGATGCATAAAGTATTGAAAAAACCCCAGATGATTCACCTCTGTCTTACTTTGACTTAAAAATACCCAGACAGAAGTATGCAAAAGAGGACCAAGAGTGAAGACATGCACATGTATTCATTGGTTGTATTTAAATACTCAGGCAAACACCATGGAAGTATAGCTGATAAGACTATAGAGAAATTCCCATAAAAACGCATGAAGTTACACAAAGATTAGGCTTAGGTATTTTAGGCTGCAGCAGTATCCCCACATAAACAGTTCAAGCATCTATGCCTTGTGAGTTTCTCTAAAGTAGCAGATTTGCAGTCAGCATTTGCTGATTTAACAAGATGTGCTGTAAAGTGGCTGTAATGCCATTTCTCCTCTCTTTGCAATTGCTTCTTGGTACATCTGGTTTCAGAGTATTTTGGTGTTTTAAAATCACAGAAGAATCCAGGTGCAAGCCTTGGAACTAAACATTTTTGATTGCCCATGTTTTCCCATTCAGACTGTGCTCACATATATGAATATCAGAAACAGATTAAGTCATTTTTCACAGACTGATAACTGAGAAGTCCTAAGCTATTTTTTCCTTTGCTCTGAATTTGCAAAACCAAACATTTTGTGGGTGGCATTGAGTGATCATGTTATATTTACAGGGCTTATGCAGGCTCGATGAATAATAGTGAAATAGAAAAATACTTTTCAAATTTTCTTTTAGGTGGAACTCTGAAAATGAGACTCTAGTCCCCATCTTACTGTAAGTCAAACCTCAGGGGAAATGAGTGTGATGATTATAGCCTCACACAGCATTTCCACATTGTGAAACCAGCCAGAAACACAAGTGTTAGCCTTGTATAGTAGCTTCTCTGGTGAAACATGAAAGGATATTTATGTGGAGCAGAAACAGGTTTGTTTGAGCAGGGCTAACAAAGTACAGCTGATGTTGTGCAGCACACTTAGCTTTTCAGATGCATTGGCACTAAACCTGCAAGATTTTGGTTAAAACTAATTCAAAACCAGAGGTGTTTACTTGAGCACAGCTCAGTAGCAGAGGAACTGATCAAGCAGTTTTATTGTATGTTTTTGAGGTTTAATAACAGGTGAGTGGCTGCCACTCAGTTGTTTTAAACCTTTATGACTGATGGCTATCATGTAGCTTCTCAGGGAGGCGGATAAATATTTTATTACGCTGTAGTTCAGCAGGGCAAGTGTGAACTGTGAAGACCAATGTTTCATGCTGACACAAAGCACTGACATGGATGAGTAGACAAACGCTGAGTTGCTCAGTGCTTGTTTGTAGATTCTGCTGATGGTTCTATTTTCTGCAAAATATTTTATTGAAGTAATAACAGAAGCTGTCGCTGTCATGCCAGCAGCTGGGGCGCCAGGATTGCAGAGGAGATAGTTTGCTTGGCATCTGTATGGCTGTGAAAGGTGGGTTACAGGCAAAATGTTCTTTAGAGGACAAAAGCAGACAAAGCCTTCCTAGTGCCTGTGATTCCCATACACAAGAATGAAAATAAAGCAATTACCCCTGTTTTTAAGAGCATTTCTCCCTGGAAGAGTTGAGGCTTTGAGGATTTAATGGTGAGTCCCATAGCAGGAGGCTCTGGATGGAGCCTGTGAGATTTGGATGTGATACTTTGACTTTTGATTCCTGTGCTGGGTTAAAGTGAGTGTCTCTCTGTCTCCTTCTGAAACAACACTGAGATGAGCTCGGTTGGTCAGAGCATGGTGGCTGTGATGTTCAATCCCTGTGTGGGCTGATCACTTAAGAACTGGCTCAATAATCCTTGTGGGTCCCTTCCCAGGGACTCAGAGTATTCTGTATTTCTGTGACAACAGGTGTCTGTGAATAGGTAGAAAGCAGTGTGTCCTGCTGAAGTGATGTGGTAGTGCACAATTAAAGGTGTTCTTACAGGGGAGATACCTGGAGGAAAAGCTACTGACTCCAGTTTAAAATGGTCTGGTTTTTTTACTTTAATATGAAACACAACTTTCAGTCCTGTTAGGTATCTGTTAGGTATCTCTTTGGGATCTTAAGGAGGCTACAGAGTGAGCACTTTAAGAGAGCTTTTTATGAACAACCAACACCACATATTGTGAATAATCTGTGAATTCGCACTGAACTTCTGACAATGTATCATGTAACCAAATAAGAATTATCAGTTAAAAGTTTCCTTTATTTTTAAGGGACTGGATTTCTATTTTAGCAGACTGGCTGGGGTCAAGGCAAGCAATGTTGCTGTTTATGTCTGCAATCCTCTCTGTTACTGGATGTGCACCTCATTGGCTTTAGATGAATGCCTTTTTTTCAAATATGTATGAGTTGCAGCAAAGGATAATGTTTTTGTCTCCTTGGGCATATAACAGTGTCTGTCTTTTCCAGAGGTTTGTGGGGAAAAGAGATTATTTCCTCTGGAAGCAATCCCAGCCCTTTAGGAGCCATGCACCTCGGCAGGATCTGGATCAGGTCTGTTGTGAGCAGATCTGGCATTTCCCTTTTTGATCTTTTACCAAGAGACATGTAAGAGCAGAGATGCTGTGCTTGAAACCCAGAGCAGGTTTTTTCCAAAGGGCAGAAACCTTTTTATCTGGAAGGAAACTGTAAGCGTTGGCAACCTCAGGAGTGGTGCTGGGGCACCCAGGGTGTTCTTGGAGAAACCATAAAGGGAAAGGCATTTGTTTTGCTGCAGCATAAGTGAAATTGTTTTGTGGAGTTGTTTTCCTTGAGATCTGCTGATTAGCTCAGACCACAGTGTTAGGTGCTGTGTAAATAGAGAACAAGATCATGATCTGTGCCCTATAAGGGTATGTGTTGAAAGCAAACACCTACCCAAAAGGCCTAACTGTGCTAATGCTGACGGTAATTAAAGTTACAGTGATGACTCCCTCATTAATTAGAAATTTCTTTGGCTCATACCCTGTGTGTCACCAAGACTAATACTTAGATATTAGGATCAAATGATTATTTTTTTCCTCTCTGCTGGAGTAGCAGATACAGAGGCAGCAGATGGTTATTGCACTCTACATTCTGAAAAGTAAGGTTTTCCTGAAACAGGGTTTGCCTTTTAATCCACTGTGGTCTTTGCTAGGTCAGAAAAGGACCAAAGTTTTCATTCCTTGTAATCAACAGCTTTCAATTACTTGTGAGCTCAGCAGAGGTTTTGCACAGATCTGACATTGTTTAGGGTGTGCATAGCAACATGAACACTCCTTTCCTTTAAACAGAAAACTGTTCTTGGCCTGATTATTCTGCTCCTGCACCTTATGTAATCATATACATCTGAGCAACGCATGAGTGAGGTGTGTGTGGAACAAAACCTGATTTCCAACAAACTGGAAACTCATTCTTGCCTGAGGTGGCAGATTGTGAGGATGCAGCCATCCTTGTGGTGATGGAATAAGCAATGCACAAACTCCTGTGCTTCAGGGGAAGCTCAGACTGCACAGCTGCTGCTGTGAGGAGCAGCAGCAGTGACACAGAGCTGATCACTGTTGACCTCTTGTAGGCTCAGACAGTGTCTGTGCTGTGAGCATGGTTCGTGTGGGCACGCTGCCATTCTTCACAGGCACACAGGACTTGCTGCAGCTTGGCCTCTGCCCCATCCTGTCACTGCTTTTGAGGAGATGATCAAAAGAGTCCTAGCTCCCACTTTGATGGGTCCCAGGTGCTTTGCTGTGCCCACAAAGCAAGTGGCAGCAAGGAATGTGAAGTTGGGATGGCAGAGTATTTCAGTTTCAGCTTCCATTAGGACTGTCAAGCTGTGCAGAGGGAGATGAGTGACCCCACACAGCAGGTGACAACAGGCTATTGAAGCCCCTTCTAACCTGGGAGGAGAGAGGCTGTGCTGGCTGCTCCTTCTGAGGGCAGAACAAGTCCCCAGCAGTCTGTACATGACCTGTATCTGTGCAGTTTGATGGGCCCTTCTATAATTAACCATTGTCAAGAACACTTCTGAAAATGCCGGCTGGCATTTCAAATAGGAACATCAGATTAAGGAGAAGAGAGGTAATGAGGTGCAAGGAGAAAATCTTTCCCTGGGGAACAAATCAAACCTGATACCATCATGAAAGGTAATGAGAAATGCACTGCCAAACTGAGGTTCACTGTGGCTGCCTAGAGGAAACAAAACTATGTATTCTTATTTAAAACACTGAGAGGGGATGCTAATGCTTTGGTCTGCTGCCTAAGTCAGGCCATGTACAGCTTGCACACCTGCCTCTTGAATGCAGTTTTGCCACACATTTCTTGAGTCCTTGGGCCAGTCATTTCACTTCTTTGTGGCATGAGGTATGTCTACATGATTTTAAGGGAGTCAGTGCAAACAGAGTGTGCCTGTACACCCATAGGATAGGTTCAGAAGCTGTGACTGCATCTACTCTGCCAGACAACACAGGGCTAAGTGGCACAGATAAGTCCCATCCACACTACACAGAACCTGGGTTCTCTTCGTTTGTCTGGAGGAGCCAGACCTGTACCCTTTTGTCTTTACTGCACATGGCAATCCTGTCCCCTGGAGCAGTCATGGGTGTCACCTGGTCCAGCAGTGCCAGACACTGCACTGACAATTAAGGTATCGACCACCTGTGATCCTGTAAATCAATTTGTTTTCTGGCTGTGCTGCATTTAGCAGTATAAACGAAGCCTGTGTGGCCGTGTCAGCATGGCTGTGTGCCCACACTGATAGACAAGTCAGGGTGTATTATTTCATTCATGGTGCTACACAGTTGGAGGAGCTGTAGCCACAAGAGCTTATGCCATAGATATGTTGAATATTAGGTGACTGTCACCATAATTACTAACCTTACTGGTATATCCAGTAGCTTAAAATGTGCAAGAACCATGGATATTCTCCACACAGAAGTTGGAGTAAAATGTTGTTGCTTGAGAGAGTGTTTCCAGCTTTCAGCAATTTGCAGACCACATCCAGGTTTTCTAGGGGAAGCATGGCTCACCTGTAACAAAACTCTCTTGACTGTGGATGTGCTTTCCTGGGCTCTTGGCATGTGGACACAGGACCCTTGGGGATCCAAGAACCATCAGTTAATGTCTACAGACACATGGGAGACAGTGGACATTACAGGGAGATGGGCAGATGTTGAATGGGAGACTTCCCCTAACATGTTTTATGAGGCACTAAAACGCCTGATGTGGTGTTTGATTTTCGAGTACCTGCTCTGTCTTCTCAGAGACAAGGATGCTATTTCACACAGTGGGCTGTAAGAACAAGGGCAGCAGGTGTGAGGATGGAGCAAGCCACAGTTCTGAGTGGCAGACAGTAGTCCTGCAGGGCTGGGAGAGCTGGGCAACCTGAGGACCCCATGCCACAGGGGGCATGTTCGTATCCTCAGCTGCCATCCTGTTGATGTACCCTCAGTGCTGATAGCAATCTTAAGTGTCTGCAATCTTGGTCACATCTGTGTGTCACCTCTTTTCCTGTGACACCTCTTCCCCCACACTGCCACAGACACCACAAGAGGTTTTGTTGCTCCCCAAGTTATATGTTGGAGAAGCATTTACTCCATGCAGCTCTCTGCCATCCATTCTAGATCCTGATGGTAGATTTGGGACTAATGCTGTTTGAGCTGCCCTTGGGCTTCTTGCAGGGTTAGTTGTGCCGTTTTTTTCTACCAAAAATCTTGAAAGACATTTTACTTAAATCTTGTGCAGTGTGAGTTGCATGGATATCAGAGAACATGTAGTGAGTCAGAGAAAGGCAGTCAGTATTGCTGTGCTCCACAGAAGAAAAATATAAAGGTAACTATTACAGTATTTGCAGCATAATTTTTCATACTGAGATTTGCAAAAGCTTGTTTGAGTTCTTCAGCATAAACCCCTCATGATTATAGAGGAGCCAACTTGTTAAAAGAGTCCCTGTTTCTCTAGAGAACCCAGAGGAAAACAGTGCTTTAATACATCCAAATTCACTTGAGGTGCCTGATGCTTTCAGTTAAACTCCACAGAAAATATATTTCTTCCCTTCACTGTTTTTGCCATTTCCGTCTTTCCCTAGTGTTTCCCCTGACTTGTCTTGTTCATGTCTTTAACACAAATGTAAGGAGAAATGGCACCTTTTTGCTCTGCAGATTTGCCCCCTGTGTGCATTCTTCCTGCCAGCAGCAGACTGCAAATGTTTCCTGCTTTTTGTCTTGAGAGGCACCTGGAGTGAAAACAGCTGAAACAGACTATGAGGCAGTGTGTTCAGTTCTGTGCATTATGACTGATTGGTACTTACTGGTTTCTGGGCCAACTGAATACCTACACAAGGCTGATGTGAGGCAGGTTGTGGAGAGAATAAGTAGGAGTAACCTGGGGAGGGTTTGACCTGCAGAATCTATTCCTGACCTTGCTAACAGGGGGCTGGTTTCTGGCTTCTAATCCATAGGCCTGACAATTGCAAGAGCAAACTGAGGGCATGTGACATGGTATGTCCTGTATGATGTACATGGTGGCACCATGAAAATAGCATCTCTTTTCAGGGAGACTGTACTTCTGCCTTTGGGCCTCTCTTTCTCTTTGTTTGCCATTTGCTGCTTCACTCATTTCACTGTCCTGTGTGTCAAAAGTTGACTGCAGTGTGGTAAAACACCCTGACCCCTTTTTAATCCAACCTGTATTATTCTGTGGTGTGTCCTTTGGCTAATTCTCTCCCCTTACCCCCCTGACCTCCTTAGAAAAGCTGTGCTTCTTGACTGTACAATGCTGGAACTGCAAGATTGATGTTCTCTAAGCATTTTGCACTGTGTTGCCTTGCATATTTTATATCAATGTTCTAATTAAGACATTAGATCATGATGGATGAGTGTTCATGTCAGTGACTCTTCTCTGAACAATGAAGAGTGGAAAGAAATCTCCAGGGGCTTGGGAAGTGTGTACAAATGAGTTGGTCTTATGTGAGCTGTTAGCATGCTCTTCCAAGCAGAGTTTGGAGTTTATATGTGATCTCAGATGGGATTTCCTCTAAACTGAAAAACTCTCCTTTGCTCTGGCTTTTCTACTAAATGCTCCCCACACATCTCCTTCAATGGTGAGCATCATCCCTCAGATGTAGTAAAATCAGCTTAGCCCAAAATGGCAGGAAGGAATAGGTGTGGGCATGGAAAAAGCAGAAAAATACCTGACCAGGTCCAAGCTCTGGTGAAGGAGCAGAGTCTGGTCACAGAAAAGCTGCTCAAGGCTAAGCACTGTTCCTGTGAGAAGGCAGAAGCAGTGGACTGAGACTCTTTCCAGAGTTTGCTATTTGCTTTCTTTCCAGACTTGTGTCAGCTGTCTTTTAGTCTGTATTACCTTTCCACTCCCTGCCCTTCTCCCCTTAAACGTCTGTCTGCTACAGCAGCAAGAAAGAAAAGGCTTTCTTTGCATTGTGAAAGGAGTAAGTGGGATGTTCCTGGGCTCAGGAGTCAGCCCCAGGCCAGTCCAGCTCATTTGTTTGGAGGATGTCTGTGCAAGACTTCTGACACTGAACATACCAGCCTTGCAGAAGTGATGGGGATGTGCAGCAGCCTCCCTGCCTGGTGGTCACTCCTCGTGGCAGAAGGTTTCAGTGATGTGAATCAGCTCCTGAAACAAGTGTGCAGCCAGGTGTAAACAGCTGGCTCCCTGGCGTGGTGCTGATCCACATCCCCTCACAGAGCATGAGCAAAGCAAGAACTCTTGCCTTTTTCTCTGGAGCTGGTTGGTGGGGTCTTGTGTTGGAGTTTCACCAGCCAGTCCAGGTGATTAGCAGCTTATGCATCTTATTTCAGTTTTTTTAAATGATTTTGAGTTCCAATCAAGTGCAATCTCACAAAAATCCTGGAAGGAGGGATATTTAGGGCAGGGAAGCAAAATGTCTGTGTGTGCTGCTGGAACAACAGTGAAAATTGTTGGAGGCCAAGAAGGAAAGTCCTTCAGGACAAAAGGATCCTGACATCACAAAGGGAAGAGCCTTCAAATCTTCATCTTGATATTAAATGGCAAATTACCACTTTCAGAATATGTTGTATTCAAGGCTTTTTGGATTTGGAAGGTCAAGAGTAGGTTCATGGCATCTTACAGTGGTGTCAAGAAGATGTCCCCTCTCTCTCTCACATGTCTTCTTTTCATTCTTTCCTTTTCTATTTTTGTGTCTGATGTTGAAGTTCGTTTGATTTTCTGATTCCTCCTGCATTTAATTTCCCTGAGTTCAGTCTTTGTCTGGATTTAGCGTCATAATCATTTGTATCTGGAAGTGTGGGGTTAAAATGATAAAATAAATTTGTTAAAAGGTAGGGTTTTTTCCCATCCAGCTTTTCAAGATCTAATTATTTTTCAGCTGAACTAGTATGCAGTTGATAAGATGAAAATGTAAATTTACAGGTTTAGTATTCAAAGTATTTTTCATCTGATCAAAGAAAGGGAAGAATTTTACAAAATACAAAGCTTGCATTCTTGTAAATATCTGAAGTTATATGGTTGTAGTCAAGCCATCAGGAAATCCACAGGGCATCCACTAATGCTTATTTCATTTTTCTGCAGGAGGTCTTGACCTTATCTTCATGCCAGGCCTTGGGTTTGACAAAAAAGGCAACAGATTGGGAAGAGGGAAAGGATATTATGATACCTATCTTGAAAGATGTATGAAACATCCCCGTGGAAAGCCTTACACGATTGCTTTGGCTTTTAGAGAGCAGATTTGTGAATCAGTGCCTGTGACAGAAAATGATGTTCCAATAGATGAAATCCTTTATGAAGACTGCTGAAAGTGTTTCAATACCAACCCACCTCCAGAGCAAGCAACCAAAGGTGTCAAATCTACTAATCATGGTTTTTTTCTAATTGTCATGTACAACTTTGGGACCAGTAAAATACACTATTTGTGTTTGGGAAAAAAAAAAAACCTCCAAAAACAGTGTAACTGTGGTAATAGTAGTGAAGATTGTGTTGATTTGCTTTTAATTAGCAAATATCTGAATGTGTGAATTGTTATTCTAGAATCAATGCAAACAAGAATGAGTGACTGTTTATTACAGTAAGGACCATTTCTTCTCATAATATTTTTGAGGTACAAGCTTCTTGATAGTTAGCAATTTTATTATTCTGGTTTAAAAGTGAACTGTCTAGTAATAACAGTTCTTGATCCATTCTGGAATTAGATACTTGTAATGGTAAAAGTTCTTAGTACTTAAATATTGTGTGCATCCATGAGCAAAGCAAGAAATTGATGGAGATGTCTTAGAGTAAGCTGGGAAAAAATGGTGATGGGAAAAAAGCCTTAATTAATTTTAGTGTATGCAGTAGTTTTGACTGTTTACTTGGCTCCTTGCAGTTGTCTTAAAATAAAGGGAGTACCTGTTCTGTTAATAAAAAAAGTTTTATGTCCGTAACTTTGGTATGTTCTTTCCTTTATCTGAACACAAGATTGTAACGTAGTCTAAAATATGGTCAAGGAGTTCTCTATCTGGAGACAGCTCTTTTTTGGTAAAATAATATTCAAAATTACTTAAAATTCTCTTGATTTTGTGCATAAGCCATACATAATGCCCCAAAATACTGTGTGGAGCTATGTGAAAAAATGAGGGATGCTGAGAATTGCAGAGAGCAGTTTTTATGGATGGAATAAATTTTTGGGTGGAAGATTGGTCATTCTCTGCTTCTCCAGACAATCATGGAAATATAGAGGAAGATAGTGAGTTTCCTCTGCACTGTCCTTGTAGTATAAGAACACAATCTTTCCAATCAAGATCAATCAAACTGTCAGAATATTGTGTTCTTTCTTCAATGCAACTTCACCTTTTCTATGCATGTTTAACTCTTCCCTCAATCAATAAATCAGTGCGTTTATTTTCACCAAACTACTCTGTGTCATCATTAAAAAATCCCTAAATTCTCAAGGATGAACTCCAGAGTGGAATGACCTTAAGGCTTCCTCAATAACAACTGGTTTTGTGAACAAAGCCATGCCTGCAGCAGCTGTGAACCTTTTCTTCTCAGAGTGCTTATATTCAGTGCTGTTTCCATTCTGCTAATCCAGGAGCTATTTAAACCCTCTGGCTCTGGGGTGAACATAAGCTTATCAACTGAGATCTCTCTGGCCTGTGCTCCCTGGTGCTTCATCCATCCTTAACCAAGGTCCATCTGGCCAGGCTGAAGATCCCTCTGGTGTTGGCCTGCTGTGCACCCACCCAAGTGTGCAGGAAAGCTGCAGCCTGGGCAAGGCAGCTGGTAGCACTTTGCAATATGGGCTGCTTAAAAAAACAGTGGTGATCAGAGCTGGCCTTCCATCCCTTCCTTATCATCCTGCAAACGAGAGCTGTGTCCATGGGTGCACAAAGGGTGGTGCAAGCAGAAATTGAGGTGGCAGCATCGGTGCTGGTGCAGTTGTTGGCGTGTCCCTCAGGTCCTCTCAGCTCTGAGTACTGCCAGCTGTACTGCCTCACATGAGGGAGACAGAGTCCTGCCATTCCAGGCCTTTGGGGAATAAAAGTGATGAGAAAATCAGACCTTTTTTTTTTTAATCTCTATCACGTCAGGATTTTAATCCCTTCATTTCTGAACTTCCATTAGCATATGGTGACCAACAAAATGAAACAATGGGGCAGGGTTTGTGTGTGGCAGGCCTGTTCCTGGCTTTGTCTGCAAAGCTGCTTGAGTTCACCTACCACGTTAGGCCCAGCACTGTGCCATATGGCACAGCCTGCCACCAACATCAACAAAGCCACACTGAGGCCAGTGCTTGTCACAGCAGAAACCTGGAACCTGCGTCTGATTCATGTTTTAAGTGCATATATTAGCTCCAACACTGTGTGGCCCTTTGGCTTAGCTTTTGATCTTGCTGTCTGAACTTTGATTTATTCACTGGAATAAGGGCTGCTTGGCTTGTAGGTATTTCACTACAGATGATACCAGGTGAACAACTTTGTACAGAAAGGCCAGCATATGGGGAAGAGGCTTCAGAGCCAACACTAGCAGCTGTACAGAAACAAAGGGCTGAGAGAAAAGGACTTGGTTTTGTTGTGTGAGAGTTCAAAATAGGAGGGGGGGAAATGAAAGGCAAGATTTTGGATGCAAAATACAGGCCCTCATCCAGCACAGCCACAGTTAGGCTCCAAGTTTTGTCCTTGTGGGCTCACTGGAGTTGCTGGAACTAATTGGTGTAGCAAAAGCAAGCAAGCTTTGAAGGCTTTCAGGACTTGAGGCAATGAGTGTCCCCAAACTTCTTATGTCTCAGATCACTTTTTGGTACCTTGTGTAGCCATTCTCTGCCACTTCCACTCCAAACTGCCCTTTTGGCTACGGCTGCAGTGGGAAAGGATGAGGAGACTATTTAATGTGCTGTATCATTGGGAACAAGAGGAGCTGGTGCTTTGTTCCTTGCCAGCCTCTCCTGAGTCTGGAGTTGATCATTACAGACTGCTCTCCTACAGGGGAGCTGCAGGACCCTGGCTGATGCAGATAGCTCTTAACATTTAGCTGGTGGGGATAGTAAAACTATATTTATGTATATTGTCTTGAGAATCACGGAGCTAAATAAATGTGACAGTTTTCATTTGGCATCCCCAGCCTTGCTGCTGTCGCTCAGGGTTTTTCTTTTTGCCACAGAACATGAAATCACTGTCAGCTTGATAGTATATAGCAGTGTTCCTGAAGCACAGAGGTTAGGGGGGTGGGAAGCGCGTCAGGATTATTTACGTTTGCTATGCATGAAGTGGCACTCGGGGAGCGAGGCAGGCTGCCAAGACGGAGAGGAATAGGGGCTGTCTGGTTGCTCTCTTGTATCTCTCCATGCTGGATTGTCAGGGTAGGATTTATAAAAATTGCTTCAAAACAGTATCATCTTTCCTCAAATGGACATGCCCCCGTCTGGAGCAGTGATTGCCATTATTGCTATTCTCATGACAAAGCGTCCATCAATCTCCACTTTGTTTATAAACAAATCTGCCTGCCCTGCATAAGAAATAGATAAACTAAGGAAAAACACCATTACCAAAGGAATAAGTTAATTATATTGCAGCATCTCAGCGGGGAGTGCTATCTCAGACTATTCAGTAAGATCTGACCAGTGGAGTTATAATTAAAAAATGTCCCCAGGGAGGAACTTGTAAATTATTTACTGTAAGGGACTTTTCCAGGCTCTTTTAGTTTAATTACACACTCTGGAAGAGAAAGGCCTCATAACCAAATTAACTAAGATGTTGAAATGGCTTTGTTAAAATCATGTTTACAGCTAAGCAAGTGGGTGACTGTGAGCAAAGTTCAAATATAGGACAAATCTTTGAAAGCTGACATTTACTCATGGTTTAAAAATCATACGGAAAGCACCAAAAAGTCTGTGCATAGAAAATACAATTGCTGGTTTTGTCCAGTATTCCCACTGGTCTCAGAAGGCTTATTATGAGCCCAGATCTGAGAGTGTCTCATGGCCATTTCCTTTGTGGGAAGGGAACTGACTTCTGTGGGCTTTTCCATAGGGTACAGAGGAAACTGGTTGGACTTGATGATCTAACAGGTCTTTTCCAGCCTGAACGATTCTATGAGTCCAAGATTCTAAGCCCTAACAGAGGGAGATGCAAGATGAGAGATGATGGAGGGGCAGAATAAGAGGATGCTGGGGCAGTCTGAGTTTTCTGTCACTCTCTCACCATCTAGTACATTTTTACTCAAAACAGTCTGGTTAACCCTTAGTGGAAGGTGGTCTGAGTGTGTCCCTTGGTGCTGAAGGACAGGCAGATGTTGTGACCTTTTCAAACCTTTTCAAATGTGGGTGTAGACAGCTGGCGTGATCTCTGGTCAGATGTGGAGAATGGAAGTCAAGAAAGCTCCCCCTTCATCTCAACCACTGACTCATTGCTTGGCCAAGAAGGAGGCATTATCTAATATCTGTTTGCTAAGGCATAAGGCAGCCAGGAATACTCTATCTGCCTGCCTGTTGATGCCAAATTCTATGTATGTAATGGCCTTTCAGCTGCAGTTGCCCTTGAATTTGTTTCTTTCTGAAAAGCCCCATGTCTGCTGTGGCACCTTCCCCACAGAGCCAAGGGCTGCACAGAGCAGCCAGCCAGGCATGGCTGCTGGACCCATATACACATATGGGCACCTCTCTTCACTCTGGGTCTCCTTTTTCTGTCAAATGTCTTGCACTTGCATGTCTTGCTTAGATGGAAATTGCCCCAGACTTAGGAATCTCTTGTCCCCCTGCATGTGTACAGTCTTCAGCCCATGCCATGTGATGGTAGCCTGAGGGTTCTGTTATCACATCCTAAGCAATAAGTTCTCCACCTTCAGGCAAACTATCTGCAGATCTAGAGATGAAAGCTGCTTTAGTCGTTCATCAGGCAGATGAGATCTCTGCTTTTATTTTGTTATACTGTAAATCTGATGCTTAGTTTTCTAGTGTCTCTGCAAACTACTGAATCATAAAAGTGCTTGTAGCAAATGCCAGCTTGTCTGTCACCAGTATAATGCATTTTAAATGGCTTATCAGCTCCAAGAGAAGACTACAATACTTTGGAGATTATTTGGATATATAGTTAGTGAACAAAATATGTTGTCAGCTTTTGAATTGTCTTGACCAGTAGGTTTTAGTTTGAATTTTATTATAGTATATCCAGTAGCACTTTGGGAAGAAAGAGGATATCCCTAAATTTCTGCAAATGTAGCCTTTTGATGGGGAAAACCACAGAAGAAGAGTGGAGTGGGCCAGAATGTAAACTAAAGGATTCTTCTTGAAGGTGCAGGACTATAAGGTTTGAATATTCTGAGCAGAAGTACTGCCATTTAATTATTAGGAGTGTTGAGTCCATATTAACCTTTATGGAAAAGTACTGTAGGCTATAATAAAGCTGAATACCTTTCTATAGCCTTTTGTTATCACCTTGTCAAATTTAATAAAATATTACTGACAAAAAAGCTCTATTAGGATGGCTAAAATACGTACTGGAAAGGATCATTTCCTATTAAATAGTTTAGATTCACCATTCCCCCCACAGTATGTGAGTATCCAAGTGGTGGAGCAGGTCACTGATCATTTCCAATTGAATTTTGGGGACTTCCTTCTGCTCCTTATCCCTGTTTTCCAGCTCAGGGGGCAGGCTACCTGCTGAACAACTTGTCTCACTATTAGAGACAAAGGCAAAGAAGGTATTAAGTACCTGAGCTTTTTCCTCATCCTCTGTCACTTTCTCCTCACATCCAAGAAAGGATGGAAACTCTCCTTGGTCCTCTTTTTATTTGTAATGTATTTATAGAAACATTTTATAGCACCTCCCAGAGCAATTGCCAGGTTGAACTCTAGTTTGCTATGTGCCCAAGGAAGCTTTGAACCATCACATCACCACTTCTGTAATTCCTGGTGTGGGAAAAGGCCGTGGTCTCCTGGGAACACCACTTTTGGAACCGACCAGCCTTTTAATACAGGCAAAAGTGAAAAACATAGCAAGAAAAAACAGGTAAATTTAACAGCTGGAGCTGAGGTGGGAATTTAGGGAGGTTTAGATACAATCAAGTCATGCTGAAAAAAGGGAAAAGAAGATTACCCTCTAAGAACTGGATTGCTATGACTTGGTGGGAAAGGACTTAGTTCAGACTTCAGCAGTTTTGCAGCCACCCTCCTGGGGACACCTTGCAGGAGTCAGTGACCAGATGCAAACTGTCCCTTTACAGCCCTGATAAATGCTCTGCAAAGGCTGAAAAAAGCAACCTCCACTTTACAAAGGCTGAAAAAGCAACTTTGCAGCTTGTTAGCTGGGAGTCACTTGTTTCTCTGAGACATCTCCTGCCCGGACTGGTAGGACTTTGACAGACCTGTGCTGTAACGCTGCTGGGCACACTAACACGGACACTGGTGTACGAACACTGTTGTTATCATAAATAAAGAGCACTGGGAGAGACCTGGAAGTTGGCCATAAATCTGTGGGCTGGGCTGTACAGCATTAATAAAGTTGTTGAAGAGGCACAGGCGCTGTGTTGCTGTGGATGCTGTTGCTCAGGGCTCCACCACAGCACAGCTGAGGTTTGATACGCACTGGGCTGTCAGTCAAACACTCTTTGCTGGTGTAAAAACAATCCAGGCTACTGTTGGTGGAAGCCATTCTTGGTGATGAGGTTCTTGGTTTGCTTTTATTTAAAGGAAGAAAAAAAGTCTATCACCATTTTTCAACATAACACAAGCTCCTGGTGGAATTCCCCAGCTTTTGAACAGTGCTGTGAACACTTTGTTTTGAATAATTTCTATCAAAATTAAAGTGAGGTTTAAAGCTCTGTGTGACACTGGTCTTGGTTTTGTGAGCATAATCTCCAGCACAACAGGCCTCTGGCTGGGATTAGTCCCAGCACAATGCAGATTATTCAAGAGCAAGAATAAAGAGGTAAGAGGAGGGGATTATAGTGCAATAGGCTTAAATCTGGTTTTGCGTAAGGGCTGGGGAGCAGCAGCAGGACCAGCCAGGCTATTTTCTCACCTCTCGAATACTTCAAATCCAGTCTGCATGTATCATTTTCTGGCTTTGCCTCTGTCTTCCCTGACTGGTATACAAATTTTTGGAATGAGCATCCTCCTTCCACATTTATAGGACAGACTATGGTGCATGGACAGAAGCCATAAGGGGCACAGCAGCTGTCTTGCTTATTGTGGCACCCAGAAATGAAATGTTTCTCCCTGAGGACAGCAGGGAGAGAGCTGCAGCTGTCTGGGCATGACGGAGGAGAGGGAAGAGGAGCAGAAAGGGTGAATGGCTGGGGAGGAGGGAAGGCAGCAGCTCTTCACTGGGGGCTGTCACAGACTCACCTCCTGTCATTCAGGAAACTTTTTATACAGAACCATGGGAACACAAGTATTTGTGGATATTATTTTGAAAACAAAATGTAAATTGGATTTTAAAGCAAGCATTTGTCTAAAATTAGAAGCCATAGGTCTGAGATGCTGTAGAGTGTGACAGGAGAAGTGGCTAATGACAAGCAATCTTCTACCCCTCTTGATTATTGTTGTAACACACAGATCATTAACATGTTGGTCTAAACGTGAAATAACTTGTTTAAATATTAAACTGTCAAGTCCTTTTTCTGATCTCTAAGTCATACCTAAAGTAGGTGTGATGTGTGTATAAAAAACGAGGTGTGGGCTCTGCCCCTGTCTGATGCTGTGTTGCTCCCTGTCAGCATGATGACTGCTGCCAGGAGGCTGCAAAATGGCATTTTCAATCTTCTGCTTTGTTTGTGGGTGTATTTAATAGCTGATCCCTCTTGTTCTTCTTCAAGCTCGCATGTGGACATGGAGGCTGCTGCCTCCTATGGTCCTCCCTCACCTTCTGCTTTCCAGCACAACTGGCCCTGCTGGAGATTTAGGGCATTAAATCAAGGGAGGTGGGGAAGGAGAGAGGCCATTTGCCAAATGAGCATGTCTGTGGCTTTGGGAAGGTGCCCAGGTGCCAGGTTATGTGCTTTCAAACTGCTGTCTTCAGGCAGAGGAGGAAGAGGAGGCAGCCACCATGGACAGCCTCCTCATTCAGGAGTAGAGTTGGAAAGCTGACCAAGTTCTACGCTATTTTCCCATTTTCTTAGCTCATGGAACAGCACAAACATCCCTTTGGTGTTTAAAATACAGTAAAACACTTCCCAGAGAGGAAGAATTTTCCTGCAGCTGAGCACTCTGCTTCTTTTCAAGATATCCACAATGCTGTTGCTCCATGAAGTGACCTCTGTTTGGTGTCACCTGAAAGATGGGTCAAGAGCAGTGTAAGTACAGTAAAATCCCATCATCTGCCCTTCTGCTCTGTTGAATTTTATTTCTCAAATATCTGTTGTGCCATGCAAGAGGTGGTGTACAAAAAAGACCCAGTCTAGGAGCTGTTTTGTGAGAGAGTAATGGTGTTGGGGGACAAATACGAGCATATTAACGATATGTAGACCAAAAAAAAAAAAAAAGCAGCAAACTAATATTCAAGAACTTCTAACTCATTTTGAGTCTGATTTTGGGATGTGTGTGTGAAACACAGATCTACTTATCCTCACTCCATTATTCTACATATTACTCTGACAGCAGGTAGTGTTTGAGGCAGCACTGAAAAACACTATTAAAGGCAATGAGCCCAGAGCACTTTTTAAGGCAACTATTTGTTCAAGGAGGAGACTCTTAACAGCTTTGGCTTCGTGGCTTCCTTCCTGTGTAACACTTTGGAGCTGAGGAAGGCAGATCTTGACTTCAAGGGTTATAGCTCTGTCTGCTGAAGAGCTTGAGAAGGATCAATGTAAAATGAATCCTAGCCCAGCCTATCCCCAAGAGCACAGCAAAATTAATCCACCACTAGTTTCTCTTTGTCTGGAGCTGGAAAATACAAACAGAAAGTGAAATTTGTGCTGATAATTACTTTGGCAGCTGTCACATGTGCATGGTGTAAAGGATCAGCATAGACACAGCTTCCAATATGGTGATAGCCTGTGGTAATGGCTATGATTAAGAGGAAGCTAATTAGAATATTTTACACATTCAGTCCCCACAGTTCACTGCTCTTTAAGTAAATTTGCATTTGGGAAGAGAGCCTTATTTTTGATGTACATGGATAGTGTTCCCTGCGGACTTCCTCTGATTTACACTGTAGCCATTTGTACCAGAGCATTTTCTTTGGTAGCTCACCAAACATTACAGCTTTCTTCCACGCAGCAAAAAAACTCAGAAAAGATTTGTCCTAGTTCTTCTTACAAACAAGCAGGTACAAATACATGAAAAAAAAAATACAGAGAATGGAGATTTTTAATGTTACTTAATTTAAGGAATTTAGTCTAAACCTTCTTCTTCAGTGTTGCTTCAAACACTGTCTACTGTCAGAGTAATATACGAGGAATAATGGAATGAGGATAACTAGATCTGTTTCTCACACACATGTCCCAAAACCAGATCCAGAATGAAGTGAGAAGCTTTTGAATAGTACTTTGATTTCTAAGTCACGTATTTGCAATTTTATCCAGAATAGAGTTGCACATGCAAACAGACTGGTTTCAAGCAGCATGAGCATACTCAAATGCTTTTGTGTTGGAGGTATTAATCCACATATGGGTATTCAACTACTATCAGAACAAACTGTGCCACTGCACTAGAATCAGATAAAAATATGCAAAGCAGGTAGCTTGAGGCTCATTTGTACTAAAATTCCTCTAGCTGTTTGAAGAGACTTTGTAATATCAGCATACTCCCACCTGAGCATATTCTTTATTGTGAGCATTGTAAAGTGGCCTTCCTGGATGCAAAAATGGGACCTGAATACATTCACTTCAAGGATGCAAGCTTTTTTTTTCCTCTTAAGTAAAAAAATTACCAGAGTAAAGTTTTTCATTTCTTTTTTCATTTCTTTTTTCATTTCTTTCTTTCTTTCTTTCTTTCTTTCTTTCTTTCTTTCTTTCTTTCTTTCTTTCTTTCTTTCTTTCTTTCTTTCTTTCTTTCTTTCTTTCTTTCTTTCTTTTTTTCTTTCTTTCTTTCTCTCTTACTTTCTTTCCTTCTTTCTTTCTTTCTTTCTTTCTTTCTTTCTTTCCTTCTTTCTTTCTTTCTTTCCTTCTTTCTTTCCTTCTTTCTTTCCTTCTTTCTTTCTTTCTTTCCTTCTTTCCTTCTTTCCTTCTTTCTTTTTCTTTTTCTCGCTCTCTTTTTCTCTCTCTCTCTTTCTCTCTTGAAATTATAGAATTATAGAGTGAGAACTGGGAAAAATATATAAAAATCTGGATTATGCCCCTTATTTCTCCTGCTCATCTTTTATCCTTTCCCATCCTTGTCATTGCTCCTCTCTCTCCCCCTCATAGTTACCATCCTTGCTATCTTTATCAACATTATTAATTTTGTTGGCATCCAATTCAAAAGTCCTCTATCCCATCACAGGTTTATATTTTCAGATGCAGGAGAGAGGCTTTGGATAGAATCCCACCTTTTGGGAGCCCTTAGAGAGGCATGGGGGAGAAAAGGCAGATAAGAACAGCAAGTCTATAAATCTCCACATGTATAAATCTTAAATGGATTACTGATGACAGTGACTCTTTAATGGAAAGAGTGACAGTCCATGTAGATGAAAGGCAGTGTAATTCATGGAGCCTATTAAATTTGAGAGGCCTTTTTATTCTCATTTGTCTTTCAGTGTTATGTGTTGATCGCAGGGAGATTATTCTCTGGGGAGAGATGTGCCCTACTCACCAGGGCCCGAGGAGTGCCTGTGTTTGTCTGTCTGGCATTTGCTGTGGTGAGTAATATATTTGCTCCTCCTGCACCAGAGAAGAAAACCCACAGTGCTGGTAGGGGATGGAGAACAGAAAACACAACTGGCTGCCCTGCTTGTGGTATTTGAGAGCCTACTGGTTGCAGATGCTGTATTTTTAGGGTTACAAGTATCCAGAAACCAAACACAGAGAAGTGCAGGGCTCATGGTCAAGTTCTCCCCATCTGTTAATCAGCTGGGATGTGGCTGTGCCCAGGCAATCCCTTCACAGCACTGCAAGACTGTCACAGGACAGAGGTCACCTTCACTGGATGGGATGGGATGGTTGGGCTCTTTTTTGGGAACAAGAATGAGGCCTGAGAGGCCAAGCCATGATGGAAAAAGCGAAAGCAACTTGTGGTTTATAAATACTGATGCATCAGAATAAGAGTTCAGAACAGTGAGCAGGCACCAGGAGAATTTACATCTAAAAGCCACTCGCTTTGCCAAGGTAGCATTCCTTCATTTTGGTCGGGGACTCCAAAGTTATCACGCAACCCATGGGAAAATAAAGCCCAGCTGAGTTTCATTAAGAAATGAGTCACTTCTTTGACTTGGGAGAGGTTGGGAGCAGGATGGTTTCACTCCAGGGTGAAATGACTGTACCACAGTCATTTCCTGCAGGTGATGGACTGTTACTGCTACCTGTGACAGCCTGGGATGTGTTGCCTTTGTGTCCTTGCTGTTGGTACAATGCTTCATTCCAGGACTGAGGCACTCGCGGCGCATCCAATTCCTCCCCGTGCGAGCGGATGCAATCCCCATCAAAATCAATTGACTGAAGTCACACACTGCATCTTCAGTTGCTAAGGAAAGAAAAATCAGTGTTGCTCATGAGAGGACCACTGGTGCAGAAAGTCACTTAGCACCAGCAGCTGCTTTATGGCAGCTGAGATTCAGAGATGCCAGCGGAGGCTGCAGCAGGATCTCGTGTTACACTGGAGTCCTGGGGACAGGCATGGGAAGAAACCTTGAGTAGAGGGTTGCTCCTTGTCTGTGTGTGGAAAATTCCCATTCGTTTCTGAAGGAAAGCACGTGTGTGTAGTTTATTTATGCACTTATTTACACAGCTAAAAAGATCAAGGACATTGCTGTCAAACTACAGAGATCTGGATCCATGCTCTCTCACTGCAGCCGGGGAGCTGACAGCAGCTTCAGTCTTCTAAATTACTTATTGGCTAATTAGCCATTTTCTATTAATTATTAGCTAATGAGCCCCTGGCTGGCCATCGCAGCAGCTCCATCTCACCCATTCACCTGCAGAGATGACAAAGCTCTCACTCCAAGGTCTGTGTCCAGCCTGGGTCAGGTGTGGCCTCCCAGAGTTGCTGCCCTTTCTTTCCTACAGTGAGTGGGTGGGCTGGTCTCAGCCCAGGTGCTGGTGTGTGGCACCTTTGTCACAAGACCCCGCTGGCATTTTGGCAGCCTCACCATTGTGTTGGGGATGAGTCAGAGGAGCTGCGCTCTCTGCTCGGGCGAGGAGAGGCTCAGTTTCAGTGCTGAGTCACTGGCAGAGAGAGCAGTGTGGGCAGCCTGGGGCTGTGCTTTGTATCCTCCTGCCTTATAAAGGACATTTGCTTATTTGCCCGTTTAAAAGGTCACTCATCCCTAAGCATCCCTCTGAAGATGTTCCTCCAGCACACCTGCCTAAGGATGGGTTTGCTTGTTTGTGGTCCTCACTGTTTGACATGAGGGTTTCACCATGGTGCATAACCCTCATCCACACCGTGTCTGCCTCCAACACGGCTCTGACACCAAGACAGATCCCACTTCTTCCAAATATTGTTATTTGTGATGTATTATTTATACCATGGAAAAATATTGAGGAGACAAAGTGGGAAAAATTAGCTCATTCTTTCTAAAATCTGCAAGCAGATGAAAGACAAAGAATATAGAATTTAAAAAAAAACCCAAACCCTCAGCTAATTTTGGAGCATGTTTCATCTTCACAAGAGCCACTCATTTTCTAGATAATTCTTTGTAAACCTTTATTCCTTTTGTTGCAAGTTTGGTATAATTTTACATTATACCAAGTTCAATGGAAGAAAAAAAAGAAAAGGCGAGATGGTTTGAATTATTCCCCATCCCCCAAGAAAAACCCAGGTTTGAACTTCATGTTTTAATATGCAAGGACCCAGCCAAGGACGCCCTTGCTAATCTTTCAAAATGCAGCATTTTGCTCCTTCAGTCTTAAAAGTTGCTTGGATTTTGACTGAACATGTAACCCTGTATTAAACTTCTAATGGCTAATGAGACAGAACTTGGTTATGAGGACTAAAATACAGAAAATATAAATCAGCAGCCTGGAACGAGTACTCATCTTCTTTTACTTTCATTAAATCCATTTTAAACTAACTTTACCATGTATTTTTCATGAGATTACCATTACTTTTCCATTTGTTGAGGACAAGATGGGACAATCAGTTTTATTGTTAATTTGTCTAATTTTTGCTTCATGGTGGGTTATTCAGGCATTTGAGTGTGATAATTCACTGCCAGCCCAAGCTGGTGTTTTAATCTGTGCTGTCCCCTCTCCTCCTCCTGTTCTCTGCCTTTCTTCCAGTTGGAAGGACAAAATGTGCAACTTCAAAAAAAAAAAATAAAATTAAAGAATCTATTGCAGTGGTGTTCTAAGCTGGAACAAATGGTGGAAATGCTAAAAGTGGCTTTTGTCAGCTCTGTTTTCCCCTACACATTTGCATCCCTAGTCCATACAGATTTTTCCTAGCATGGGGTAATCTCTTAGATCACTTTTCCAGCAGAACTGCTGCTCTGGATGTCCCTTGGGTTACCATTTTTGCACAGTCTATAAGAAAACTGAAGCTGTGTCTGTCCAGTGGTGTTTTACTGGGTAAATCATTCTTATTGTGGCAAAAAATGTGTCAAGAATTACGTGGGCTTTATTTCATGTGAATAAAGTAGCAACTTTATTAGCAACTTTACTGATTTGGTAATGTCAATGAAGTTTCTGACTTTAGCCTAACTCTGAATCTTTAATTTTCTTAATGCATACCTATGAAATCCCTCATAACAACAGATCCTGTTATCTAGAAAACATTTGAAGAACAACAGCAGGGTTTATCTAATTGTACAGTTCTTTGTGGGGCTGCACTATAACTCTGCTGGAAATAATGGCAATTCTGCAGTTACTCATGTCAGCAGAGTTATGATATTCCCTGATTGCTTTCCAATTAACTTGTGCCAATGCAGCAGCCCAGGATTGGAGCAGGCAGGACACATTGTTAAGGAAATCAGGCATTTTGAAGGGGTTCCCTTATGGCCACCAGCCCCCAAACAGTTGTTCTGTTTAAGCAAGGGCTGGATAAGCACCAGCAGTGAGGATCCATGGCTATTTTTCTGGAGCGAAGCTCTGCGCTCAGCTCTCGTTATTGATGGGGTCGTGTGTGAGGGAGGCTTACACAAAGGGAAGAGTAATGGCATAAAGAGAGAGAATGGCAAATTGGCTGGCTGAGAAATGACCTGTGCTCAGCCCTGCTGAGTGGAGCGCTGGCAGCTCGGGGCTGGCTGGAAGGGCAAAGGCACAGCAACGCAGCCATTCGGTGAAAACAGGGGGAAAAGCCTTTTTTAGTGAAACTAGAAACACTGATAGGGGTTAAAAAGAACAGGTCAAGGGATGTAGGCTGTTCCCTCTGAGGTGGGGTTGGATGGAGGGTAATGATTTGTTATTTCATCTTTAAGGAGTTTTACTAATTACTGGGGAACTTCTATTTAATCACAGATACCTGCGATCGAAGCACTAAGAGGCAAAACCGACCAAGCACATGGGCCTTGGCAGCCACCCCTCATTTGAGCACTGGGGGAATTTACAAGTGATTGATCCCTTCATAGGGCACAGGTTTGGTTAAGACAAAGCACGGCAGGAAGGCCAGATTTGCTATGGATGTTATCACCAACAATAATTCCACTCCTGTCACCTCCCTCGGCAACAACCAACTGCTGGAGCAGAGCAGAGGAGGTGTGGGGCAGTGACATGTGGCAGGGACAGCAGGTTGAGTCTTGGGCCTGGAGGACAGAAATCAGGACAGACAGCTCCCAGCAGGAGCCTTGGTGGCTTTCTAAAGCCATTTCTGGGCTCTTGGGTAGACAGAAACAGGGTCAGACGAGGGCAAAGAAAGCACACGATGCTGTTTCTTAGAAAACAGATGTGCGTTCCCAATGTGTGCTCTTGTCTCTGTCTCAACAGCTGGATCTCATCCTCATTCTTATTGCTCACTATTGCTCCTCTGAGCTACTGCACATGTAATATGAGGATTTTGATTCATTTTATGGCAAGTCTCACCCATCTGCATATGTTGGTGTTAGCTGGCTTCTGTACAGAGCTCCAGTGCTAAATGTGGATGGAGAAATGTAGGATGAAAGGTTTGGCCCCCCTCAGGGACATCTCACAGATAACAAGGTGTGGGCTCTTCAGTCCAATGAACAAGGAATAATTCACTGCATTTTCAAGCTTGGCAGCTTGTTTCTTATAATTCCTTGAGAGGTGGTAATTAAATGTCATTGCATTAGAACCAATATGTCCCAAGTAGAGAACAAACCCATACTCATAATTATGTAGCCATCACGTTAAACAAACAAGCTGCTCATTAAAAATAGATGCAAAAAATTCAATTAGATCTAATGCTGTATTAAGGATTTGATGACATGCTGGCTTTATCTCCATTGGTTCTAGGCAATAATGAAGCAGCTTTTCAGAGTGACCCAAGAGGAATATGTTTCTTTTTTAAATACCCATTTTCTTTCTTAATCTTAAAACTACTATTAAGCACCTTTTCCTCTAAGTAAAGAGGGAAGAGGGAAAAAAAAAATAAAGAAAAGGAGTTTTATTGCTTTCTAGCATTCCATCTGGGTTTAGAGGAATAAAAGAATGAGGGAGCCCAATCTTTATGCTGTGTGCGACCTCTAATACGATTCAGAATAATGTAATAGGAAATCAAATCTCTGTATGGGAGATTATTGAGTGTACAGAAAAGGATGATTATTGAATGTACAGAATTTCTTCTAAGCATTAGCTGCCTCCCCTTTATGTGCACCACTCCTGTATGTCTTAGCACCAGAAGAGCTGTGTGATGGTCACATTGATCCGTTCCTCCTCTGCCTTTGGTCCATCCTCCCCATCTGGCTGGGCACTGGCTGCAGCTCCCACTAAGCTATAGCTCTTTCTCTCACAAGCTGGTTTTATTTAAACCCCTGTCTGTGGCCCTGCCCCTTGTGTTTTGGAAGCACGTTACATTTTGCCAAGTGATCAGGACTGTGCTGATCCATCACTGCTTTTTTTTTTTCTGAAAAGTCTGCCCAGGGGGCAGAGCTGTAAATTGTATCCCAGCTCCATCTTAATCCATCACTTGGGCCAGCAGAATCTTTGCAAAGACTGAAACAAAATCAACTTTGCTTTTTCCTTGACTCTCTCACCTATCTTGCAATACAGACACAGTCAGCTTTTAATTATGTGTGGGCAGATTATCCAGTTGCAAATGAACCCTGTTATACCAAAGCTAAAACACTTTTATTCCCCTAGATGACCTTTCCTACATTGTCACTCCAGTTTTTGCTAAGATTATTATAGAAAATAAAACATTTATTTCCACAGACTGATTTATATCAGTTTTGTTCAACTGTGCTTCACTTTATTTGGGCTAGTTCAGCTCCCTTCCCAAGTCTGGATAATCACAAGTTGACTGACTATAGTGAGGAAAGACATTAAAATTTATAGTTATCAAATAGCCTGATGCAGTGTCTGCTGTAGATGGCAAAATAGATTGGAATGATTGGGCATTTGTCTCTGGAACAGAGGGTGGTTTTGTGGTATGTGCATAATTTGTAAGAGAATTTGCTTCTCCATAGCAGTGCTGTGGTTGATGCAGCATAATTAAGAATTTCATCACAAATCTGAAAAGTGCCCTTTGGTTTTGAATGTGGTTTGATTTCACAGAGAAGTCACTTTCTGGGCATGATGTACTTGGAGCCCCAAGAATCCCACTACCTCTAGAATAATTGCTATGATAGAAATTTAAGAAATGTGTGCTTGTGAGGGATATTGTTATTACAACCAATTTCTTGACTCCACCTCATAAATCAGTATATTTCAGCAAAGGGCACAAACCTGAAAAGCTGTAGATTGATGTGTCCGTGTTAATCTACAAGAAATAGGGATAAAGGAATATATTGGGAATGTTTTCAGTTCAACTTCATCTCTTGTTGCAGTGTCCAGTCTAAAGATAGCTGTGAAATCTCTCTTGCATTCCAAGGTGAGGTACAATGTGGGAAATAACTCTGCAGTGCTGCCAGTGCAGAGCAGGAGATGGTGGTGGGGAGGTGAGATGGCTTTGCCAGCCTGGTACTTGCTGTGTTTTCACCTTCTCAGGGAGATACACGCTCCTTCAGAGCATAACAGTTGCTGATTTGGTCTGTAAAACATATAAACTTGTGTTTTCAGGTAGAAAACTGCAAACTGGAAAAAAACAGACTGTCAAGTCTCTGCTGAAACATGAGGAACATATTTTTTTCCACTTTTGCTCACATACTTTTCCCTAGTCAGCTCATTTTTCTTTTAAAATATGTTTCCCCTTTTTTTCTTTTTATTTTTTTTATTTTTTTTCCAAATGAGTAGCAATACCTTGGGTGCCATTTCAGTGTCATCTCCAAGTGCCATTTCAACTCCTCCAAGGAAGGAGTTGCCATGAAAGGAGTAGAAGTCTGTGGGAGCATTTCTCTCGATAAGGGCAAAACTGTGACCGTCCTGGGCCACTGTTGGCATTTCCCTTCACACCACTTTCCGAAAGCTCTTGACCAGAGGAAAAGGATATGCAGAAGGTGAGGTTTTCTTTACACTTACAGAGCCTTTCACCCCCAGCAACTGAATTCATTTCATCCATAAAACAAGAGCCTCGAAGGATCCCACCCTCTTGTGCATGGGATGGGTTAATTTGTATTCTGCTGCTGGTTCTGTAAGATAACAAATACAGGAAGAGAACATCAATCCTGATTTCTTTTCTTTCTTTATCTCCCCTCCTGTTCTCTGTTGTGCCATGACTGCTAATAACATTCTGGTTTAGTGGTGGGTGTAATAAGATATGGATGCTGGATATTGTTTTTTTATACCTGTTGCACTTATAAGAATGTGGATGGCAGACTTCCCTCCTCGCCTGCTTCTCTCTGAATTGAATTCATTTACCTCAAAATTACAGAGCTGTAGTCACAAATCCATCAGGTCAGAGAGATACCTAGAAGAAAGATGTAGTCCACTCACCCCTCCTATGTGTCCTTACTGTTATCAATCCCTCAGCACTCTCTTCTCTTTTTTTTCTGAAAAAGAGGGACAAATACTCCATTTTTTCACTTAAATTTCAGATCATTTGCTAAAGTCATTTTGTGTAACCAACTTTAATTATTGATAAAGGTGAGACTTTCTGTACTTGTAATAAATTTCTTTATTCATAAAAAGCTGGGGATTCAAAACACCCAGATCTAAATTATTTATCAGTCAGAATCCACAGTACAGGACATTTCTAAGGACCTCAGCTGACCAGAGGGGTCGTCTGCTTTGGATGTGACCTTGCTCTTTCTGGTCCCTAGAGATTTCCTAAGAGAGGAAAGTGGTGGGCATTATTCAAGCATGGATAAGACCTTGAAATGTCTACATTTACCAGGGAAAAATACCCAGAGACGTGATGTGAAAGTTGGGAACTGGATGTCAGTCCCTCATCTACCAAATACAAAGAGTGGAGGTGATGATCAGAGCCCCTCAGGGCTGGTGGTGCAGGGCAGCACCTTCTGCTGCTGCTCACACTTTGCCCAAACGCCCAGACTGAGCTGGCTCTGAGCCACCTGAGCTCAGGTGGTGTCACCTGGCCATGCTCCTGGCACGGTGTGGCTGGGTGGGTGCCAGAAGGCAGCCAGGGGTGCTGGATTTGGGCTTCAAAATGTGTGTTTGGAGAGGCAGTGGGTGCAGATTCACCCCCACAGTCGCTGAACTGGTGTCCCCAGTGGGCCAGTCTCCACCCCCAGTCTGACACAGACAGGTTCCTGATAACATTTCACCACCCCACATGTTTTTCACCCATCGTGTGCACTACCACAGAGCTCATCTGCCTTCACAGCACTGACATAACCTGGAGCTCCAACCCAGAACCTTTTCCCATGCAGAACCTGGTTGGGTTTTTTTCATTCTATTGATGAAATTGAAAAAAAACCCAACAAGAAACAAAAAACGTAAAACTTTCCACCTGTGCCCAGGAAAGCAGAACTGAGAAAAAAAAAAAAAACAAAAAACAGGACAAAAAGCAGACAGAAGAAGAAAAAATTTCCACTTACCAAAGCTGTTAGGCAAACCTCATCACACATTCATAACTCTGCCTTCCGCCAGCAGCAGGGCTTCAGGAAAAACATCTCCACAGCAGCACAGGTGATCTAGTGCAGAGAATCAAGGGCAGGAAGTTTCCCTAAGATTTGTATTTTTATAAGTATCTGAGACTTTCCAGTTTATTTGCACGATGAAGGAAGTGAGCAGAAAAAAAATAATCCCACCTCCTTCCATCATGAAATACATATTGTGGCAGAATGCTGCATGCCTTGTGTCAAACGATCCATAGTATTGATTACCTGAAATGAAAAATAAGTTTAAGGTGGAGTGCTTAGGAAAAAAAAATCAATAAGATTTCAAGTGACTGAATAGAACTATCAATTGTAATGACAGCAATCAAAAAGCCTTATCCAGTTCCCTAACATTTTGGTGTCTGGACCTTTATTTTCATTAAATTTGTCATTGACAGAATGCTGACCTTACCTTACCAACCTGTCTGAAATTAGATTAAAATTAGTGTGGCTGAAAATGCTTGATTTCATTCCATAAAATGTGTGTAAGCAGAAACTGGAAAATACGGAGCAGCAGTGTAAATGTCTGCAATGCAAATTGGGATTTGCAACAACCCAGTCAACTCAGAAGAATATTTGAGAAAATCTCCTGAGATTTAAGAAAGAGCCTCAGCCCCCAGCAGTTCTCACTGAAGTTATCTCCCAGAGTGTTAGCAGGAGGGCCACAACATGAGAACCTGTGGCTCTTCCAAACCCCTCAATTTTTTTTGGTTACTTTTCCCTTTCATTCCCACAACACTCAATGAATAGTCAGCTCATGTGGGACCAAGGGCTGCAACTCTCTGGGGAGGTTTCTCCCTGTTTTCAGACACAGGATGAAGGATTTGCATCTGCTGTGACCATCACCATCATCACCATCATCACCATCATCACCATCATCACAGGGCTCCCAGGCAGCTCTCCAGCACTCAGGGCTGTGCCATCCCTGGGCACTCTGCTCTAAGGGCTCTCATGTTTGTGCCCCAGTTAACATGTGTAGGAATTCATTATTCATTGTTATAAGTCACCTTATCTTGCTATAAATCATGTAAACAGCATCATCCTTCTCCAGAGGGGATGTTCCCCACACAATACATGTCTGTAACTCTCGTGTGACTGAGGCAGTGGCTTTGCTGGTGCCTGGGGAAGAGTCAAGGCCAGGCAGGGACGCGTGGGACTTCTCCCCGCTCGCTGCTTCAGGGCCTTGCTGTCTTCTTCTTGCTTCTCCCTGCTTTGTTCAGGGCTGCTTTCCCTGCTTCTCCCCCTCAGTTCAGTGAAACGAGGCTGTGGCTCAGCAGCTCCCAGGGGACACACACGTGGCAGGTGCCCACGGCCACAGGGGTGACTGCAGCTCACTCGTCACCACACTTGGCTGCCATATGGTCATCCCTCCCCCTCCCCTCCTTGGTACTCCAGCAGAGAGAGCAGGGACAGAGGCAGCCCTGTGCTGCTTTATTCTCATCATCTTCACCCTTTCTGTTTTCTGTCTTCTTTTTTCAGACTTCCTGCTCTCTTTTTTTCCCTGTGATTTTGGAGCTTTTGTTGTTAAAGCTTCCCAAAGCATTCCTGAAGCCACCTAATCCTCCACAGCCCCAGAGCATCACAGATACTGCTGACCTTCACTGCTGGGAATGACTCTCCCAGTGGACATAAGAAGCTCAGACCTCCCAGGATGTCTTCCTCTCCTACTTAGGGCTAGAAAAAACCTCCTCAGGATGAGACAAGAGATTTTGTCCTTGCATTTCTTGGCCAGGAGCTGTTCCTTGTGTCTCTCTGAAGTTCATGGTGTGCATCTTGCAGCTGCTGGGCAATAGAAGGTGCATCTATACAAACCTTTCAGGATAAAGTATCTTGGCCACCCTGAGTCACTGTCTGGTACCAAAGGATCCATGTCTATTGCTGAGGACCATGCCAGGGAGAGAAAAGGGAGAAAAGGGGAAAAAAGCCTACATTTTCCAAACCTCTTTTATTTTATTTGTGGATTCTGGTTTGACTATACAAATGGTTTCAATCCAAAGTACTTGCTTTTCCTTTGTATTATTTCAGGAACATTCTTGGAAGGCACAACCAGAAGGAGCTGCCCCTCAATGTGTGTGGCAGTGCCTCTGATTTGGAACACACCAGACACTCTTCTCTCGGTTGTCATCAAAAGTATCATGTCCACTGGCATCTTGAGGTTAAATTGTGCTCTCTGATGGACAATTTTTGCCTTCTTTTGTTCCAAATGATGACACTGAATTTGTACCATTTTCCTGGAAATATTTCTTTGTACTTAAAGAAAAATAAAATCAAGACTAAAGAAGAAGATGGTTGGCAAGTGATTCTATCTTTCCTAAAGACTTTTGAACTTTTCAGACCTCAAAGAGTTTGATTTACTTTGCCTTTGGGTGTCATCTCAGGCTGATTATTTTCAAGACTTGTTCTCTTGTCCCATGTCATTGAGTTTTGCACTTGATCTTCAAGAGCACCTTGGCTTCAGCTGTTTCCTTGGGAATACACTGGCTTGCATTCACCTGCAGGGAGAGCAACCTGCACTAAACTACTGGAGTCAGTTTACAGGAAAAGGGCCAATTTTTTCCTTTATTGCTTCTACTGTTGCAGAGAGATGAATTCTCCATGGCATAATAGCAGAACAAAAATAGATTGCTTCTGTAATACTCTATACAACAGCCTGGAATACATCAGCCTTTTTCCTCAACAGTTCTTTGACAAATGAAACTTTATCTAACCATGTACACCATGTTATTCTCCTTCTCCTTTTTGCTCCATTTTTCCCAGATTCCTGCAAGTGCCAAAATAGTGATTGTGCAGTGACACAACTGCTGTGGTGCTGCTGCCAGAGATAGGCAGAGGGACTCAGTGACATTGTGAGCACTGAATTTCATGCTGGATGGACAGAGGTTTCCATTTATGATAGTGCCAATGAGGACCGGCGATGCTTGGGCTCTGGGTCAGGTTCTGGTCAGGTTTCCCTTTGTTTTGGGCTGTATTTGTTGTCTTGGATAGCCCTCAGCAATTTTTGCAGCAAGTTTCCCATTCTGTTCAGTCTTGATGCAGGAAAAGTATCAGGGAAATGTCCTTGTCTATAGAAAACCTTCTAATTAAAACAACTGCTTGGCTCTGCACTATTGAAAGCAAACAACTCTGAGGGGAGCATTTGTTTTATGTGTATGTGGAGAAAAGGCAATAAATGCTCACAATCTGACTAAAAATAGATGTCAAAGTGAACTCCCTATTTTCAGGTCTAAAAAAACCTAAAACCTTTTTTATAAAATTATGCCATTTGTCAAACACATTCAGACTCTGGGGAAAAGCCATTCCTTTTAATTTGGGTGAAATGTTCCATTCAAATTGAGGACTTTATGGTTTCATCCTCCCCCAGCACCTCCAGCCAGTGTTTCTGCAGGAAAGGGTATTAAATGAGATTATCAGGATGCCAGTTCCTCCATAAATTAGGATTTTGTATCAAGTGTGTGTCCTTTGGCCACTTTTTCTTTAATTTTATTTATTCCAATCCCCATTACTTTTGCAAGTCCTTATGGACGCTTTCAGGGCTGCATGCTGGAGGCTGCAAACCCAGCCAGCCCCAGGACAAAACACATCTGCTCCTGTCCTGCCTCCTTTCTGCTGCTGCCCAAGGACTATTGCTATCAAATTCAAAGGAATCACCCATAGTTGCAATATTATATGAATGTATTTGGAGAGCCTGGGTTTAGGGACTGCTGGGCAGTGTGACAGGCACTCCCAGCACTGCCTGGGGCCAGCACAGACCCATGCAATGCAAACAAAATGTTCTAGCAGGAAAAATGGATGTTTTCTGATGGGTGAGGCTGGCAGTTGGGTGGTACAGTGAACCTCTGCAGATTTCAAGAGATTTCACATAGGAAGAACAGACAAAACTTCCTCAGAGTCATTGCATGCAAACTTTCTTCTTGGGGTAACAGCTAAGAGGTATTGCAGGGCTGCACGCCCCCAATTAGGGTATTCCCTGCATCCCTTCTTTGGGATCCCCACATCCCTGGGAGTGCTGAAAACACATCCTCAGATATTTCATGGACAAACCACAACCTCCCATCTGCATTCCCAGTGGAGCCCAACTCTGCCCTGTGCCATGCCATGGTCCCCCCTGGATTCCCATCCTCATGGTGGCACATGGGGTTTGTCCCAGCTGGGGACAGGTGTGCAAAGGTACCTGTGGGAAACTCCTGCTTACATCCAAAACTGACAAGCTCAAAGTAAAGCAAATGGTGGGGTTTGACCTCATTGGAGGGTAGTCCTGCTCTGACTGGTCCTGCCCATCACGCTGTGCCTCGGGCAGGGGCCTCACTGGGCACTTTGGGTGAGGTCTGCCACATTTGGGGCGAGGGCTGCAGATGGCAGGCACAGTTTGTGAGCTCCCTGTGCTGCCCTGGGCCTGCTGGGCAGGATTGATTGCAGGGCTCAGGAAGTGGCATTAGCAGATGTTATTGATATGGGACTGGCATTATCCACAGCACATGCTGTCGATGGAGAGAAAAAAACACAGATGGCATCATTTTTTAAAACTCCTCTGCCAAAATCTTTTAAAACAAAACTTGCCATTTCTGTTTGTATTGATCCTCCTTTCCTGCTATTGATTTTTGCTCTTTGCCATCACTGATGAGAGGAGCAGGGATGAATGGGGAGCGGCCGCTGTCGCACCAGCGCGCGGATGAAGGAAATCATCTTCAGCGATCTTGTGTTTGGTGGGGGTTTCTTGTTTTGTTTGGGGTTTGGATTTTGTTTTTGCTCTACTCTTACTGCTCTATTTAACATCGAAATAACAGGGCTGTTAGACTGGCTAGCAAGTCCCCAGATGCCCATAAGGAGAACTTGGTGCTGTATTTATGTGACAGCTGTACCATAAAAATGGATCAGGATATGCTTCAAGTCGAGAGCTTGGCTTGAGCAGAGTGACCTGACATGAGCTGGAGCTGAGGAAGGATTTCAGAAGCTGCTGAAATAATTACAGCTGTACCTGTACCAGAAGCATACGGTTTTGATGAGAACTTCCACATTTCAGTCCTCAGCTCTGTGGACAATGACATCTGGAATAGGGATCGAAAGGCCAAATCTCTCCCCCTTTTTTTTCTTAATGAGCAAACCTTCAGGATTGAAAAATAGGACAATCCAAGAAATGCAGATGCCTGGGAGCACCAGCATTAAATGCAGACTGTAAGGATTATGTATGTTTCCAGCACTATTACATTTGCAAGAACAGACTTTTGCTTGCATTGTATTCACACGAAGGTTTGTGTCAAACAGCAGATAATGGAAATCATCCAGGTTCCGATTACTTTGGTGGCAGTCTGCCTTGAATACAGCATTCAGTTCTGGGCCACCTCATTACTAGGAAAAAAAACAAATTGCAGACAATTCAAAGAGCAGCTAGAATGATTTTGGGGTTGAAAAGACTGATTTATGAGAAAAGATGATGAACTAAATATATATACCTTCACTGAGTAATGACTTGTGTTACGGTTACTGTGTTCAGGCAGACAGAAAAGAATTATTTTGTGTGTACAAAAATGTGATGCTAAGGAGAGCATGATAAAAATGACAGAAGAGAAAGTCTGAGCTAAGAAACAGCACAAATTCT
Organism: Pseudopodoces humilis; assembly: GCF_049639895.1. Classification (NCBI taxonomy): domain Eukaryota; kingdom Metazoa; phylum Chordata; class Aves; order Passeriformes; family Paridae; genus Pseudopodoces; species Pseudopodoces humilis. Next base: position 8,056,669 of record NC_142215.1, on the reverse strand, counting down.
CTGTGAAATAATCTCCTAAAAGGCATGGGAAAAGCTCCCATCTCCTTATTGACATTTTAAAAAAGACAGGGAAAAATAGAGATGATACAGTTATTCATCCAATTTATCCAGTAGCTTTTTCTATAGATCTCTAACCCCAAAATAAATAAAAAATAAAAAAGGGATTACTTTCTCCTATCCTCAGTATTCCTTAAAAATACAATACTTTTCTTTTCAAAAGTATGATGAAGAAATTTGTTCAGACTATGTAACTCCCTGTGGGAGATCTGGATTTTGTAACCTCGGCAGTTCTCAGCACGCAACAAGTACTCCGTTGCACAGGGTGCAACATTTCTAACCTAACCAGCCTGTGGGGTTTGGGGTTTATTTTGTTTATTGCACACTGCAGGACCCAGAGGATTCCTGTTCCTGGGATCACAGCCGTGCCAGGAGCGCAGTCAGTGCCAGAGCTGCCACCACCACCTCCTCCCAGCCGGTCTCACAGGACCCTCCCAAGGGAAGAGCCACAACAAAAAAACAAGCCCTGCATCCAACCTGCTGTTCTGGCACTGTCAAACAGCTCCCCACGTTTGGCAGCTGTGCAGGACTGCTCGCCTGGCCCCGGTGTGCAGGGGACATTCCGGCAGCAGGGACACTGATAACTGCGTGATGTTGACAAAGGGGACAAAATCCTTTTATCTGCTGTCTACAGAATGTTCAAGGTTGAGGAGAAAACGCATGGAGGGTGGGATGAAGTATTTTAATCAGACCCATTTTCCATACAGAAATGCTAGAGTTTGAGAAAAACTACTTTGGTCTGGCCCATCCGAATTCATTATTACCACTAACCCTGGAGGAGCTGCACAAAAGACTGCTGTCGATGCCGTATCCAGCTGAGAGTTTCATGAAGAAAATCTGCACTTTTAAAATCAGCTAATCATCAGAATAGCTAAGGAAGTAGTTCTTTCCTTTGGATCGCAATGATGCCAGCACTTTGCACAGCAAAGGCTGTAAAAAAAGAAGCATGCAACATTAAGTGACATAAGTGAATGTGTCATTAAAGAACCAAAAGGCTATTTTTTTTCTAAATATGTCATTTAAAAAAATAAAGACGCCTCATTTAAACTCATCCAAAAGCTGTTAAACCAATTTAACACTTTGGTGTTTACTCCTGAAAGATGAGGAGAGCTTATCTCCCCATACCACTGTTCAAAGCTAATCAGAATATATTAATGCATCTCTTTTCCACTGCAATAAACCAGTAAAATGTATGTAAAGATTTCCATGAACTCTGTTTCCCAAAGACCTATTCCTTTCCTTGTCCAAAATGAATATAGTGGCTAAGAATCTGGAAGGGAGGAAGGGACAGAGAAGCACTGGATGACACAGGCTCATGGAAATATTCATGGAAATGAACTACATAAAATCTTAATGGGAAAACAATGGTAGCTGAAAACTAGCTTTAAAATGACTCAGGCCGTCCCAAGTAGGGAAGCTTTCCAAAATCTAACCATCATCAGGCTAGGGAAAAATTCTCTCCATCCTCCCCAAAATTAACCCTATTTGCTAAAGGGAAAAATAGCAGCCCAATAATAAAACCATCAGTTATCTGCTAGCAGTGCAGGTTGCCTCCTCCTGCAGAGCTCTGGATCAAGGGCAGTGGTGAAAGGCTTTGATGTACAGCACATATCAGGACTTGGCTTTATTTTGTTTGCTCTCCCTGCTTACAGGGGGAGAAGTAAACCCAGCACGTTTCCATCCTTGGCTTTCCCTGTGCAAGAGGCTGGGAGTGAGAAAATTTCAGGAAGGACAGGAGAGACTAGAAAATTCTGAGAGATAAATACAAATGAGGAACAGGAAAAAGAATGGACAGCATAGTGCAAAGGGTCTGGAGATTTGCTTGAGGCATATGGTTGGAAAATTGCTTTCTTTTTCTCAGCACCAAACAGATATAAAAAAAAAGAGAGTGAAAAGCACAGACGTGGTTTACCAAGGGTCAACAGATTTATGGTTAGCTTTAAATTAGTGCAACTTCACTGGGAGGTTTAGTTTTGGGTGTATTCAGGATGGGGAATAAGCATATGAATTATTCTGGTAGAGTGGTAGTAAATAGTCTGGCAGTCTCAGACCAATTTCTGTGGTGCCATATCTCATAAAGTCTGATAAATCCAGCATGTGCAGCTGCTGAGGACTTTTGGCAGTAGAAAAAAGCCTATATAGCAGTAAGTATCTATATACCAGAGAATCACTGACCATGTACCAGCCCTGGCAACTTGCTTTTGTGGTGCTGAGATTTTGTTACTGCCTCAATCTCCTGTGTTTTGGATGAGAAATGAGAATAGTATTGGGGAGAGCAGAGCAACTATGGATGAGCTTGCTGGACTGTGTCTGACTGAATTCCCCAGGCTGATAGTGAAGTGCTTCATGTCTGGATCTCTCATTTATGAGTTCATCACATTTAGAGCAAGTCCAGCAGGTCCAGAAATGTTGGGGTTTGTTGCTAACTGGCCTCTCAAAGTTCCTTTTCCTATCCCATTGCAGTGTTTTGAACACCCTGAAAGAAAAAGAGATGAAAATGATCTCCTACTTACTAGTTTTGGGAAATTTTATATATTCCACATATATTTCTTTCCAGCTAAAATATCTCTCTCCACTTCATTACTCCCTTAGCTTAAATGTCTTAACTAAACTCTGTCCTTTTATTCCTTAATATTTGTGCATGAGATTCAGCTTTACATGCAAAACACCCCACAACCTTTTACTCTGAAGCATAAATATGATCCTTTTCATTACAAAGTTGATATTTATTATTGACAAAATAGTATTGGAAAGAAAACCTGTTGCCGTGTTAGATAGCAACTAAAGCTACCTCTGCAGCTGAAAGAGTGACTCTTTTCTAGTGCCCACTACTAGAAATTAAAAACAGAATTGTAAAAACATTGCTGTGGATAATTTCAGCCCAGAAATACTGAGCAGCTTTTATGAATGTTCCTGTTTTCACTTTCTGGCAGAACTGTATACCTCTTCACCAAGAAGAGGGGGGTTTAACATGTTTAGGAAGCTTGGAGAGCTGTCTGAAAGCAGTCAATCAGTCTGCACTGTGATAGTCTGGGTCTGACTCTATTTTGTTTAAAAAGCAGAGGTAAATATCACCCTAGGACATAAAAAGAATTGAGACAGAATTCTGCCCATGGAAGGCCAGCTGTCAGTTATCCAAAACATATTAAATACTGGCAAATGAGTCTCCAAAATCACCTCCAATCAATTTTCTCCTTATTTCCTTTTCCTCCAGCCACACACAATTTTATTCCATCAGGGCACCCAGAGTGAGAAGAAGGTCTCTGTTCCCTGAACACCACCACCATGAGGTTGGTTAGACCAGCCCCAGAGTCAAACAAAAAGCCACCAGGAGCACGCCTTGTGTGGGACTCACTGCTGGTGGAAGCTGGGTGTCTTGGGCAGCCCTGAATCCTGCACCACTCTGCAGCAGAGCAAACCCACATTTTTTTTGTGGTTTTTATTCAGAATCCATTCAGAATCCAGCCCTGCAGACCTCCCTCACAGTCAGCTTGAACCATCCTGGCCTCCAGGGAGATGTGATCCCTGCACCAGTGTGCTGCCACTTGCCTTTGAATCGACAAGGTGGAAAGCCACCTCCCAAAAACTAACCTAACTCTCCTCATATGGGCAAACCAACAGGATTATCCTGCCTGCAGTGCAACATACAGCTGAGGCTTTATTTGCTGAGTGCATTTGAGATGTGCCATCCTCCCTAGGGCTGCTGGTTGCTGTGCATATGAGGATGGTGGTGGCTTTTGCCAGGGCACTTTGGTTTTAGCAGCAGGGGTTGTCAGTTCAACATTTGCTGGATATTTCCCTTTGCTCAGGAGAACTCCTCCATTTCCTCGTTTCCCTTACAGCTATTGCTGTGCCCCTCCATGGTGCTCTTAGCACCAGGTAAGCTGTGCCAGCACATCCTATTTTTACACACTGGGAAATGGCAAGCCTGTAATGAAATAGGGGCTGGAGGGAGAGCGGTGCAGGGGGTGGTGCACAGTGCTCTCCGTGCAGGTGAGTACATAAAACAGCACTGTGTGCAACATCCCTGGGCCCTGCCAGATTCTGGCAGCCTTTCCTTCTGGTTACAACTCAAGCATTAGTGCAGTCTGCAGAGACTTGTACACTTTTGCTTTGGGCTGCTTGACTGAAATATCTGCCTCTGCATCCTGAGCCTTGCAGAGCAGTCAGCATCAGATGGGGTTTTTTAGGCAGCTGTTCTGGGAAAGAGCTCTGTAGTGCTGATGCCACTGACTCCACATGATACAGATACACTTATTTCCCTGACAATGGGTCCTAACTGTTGTCTGATGTGCAGAAAGATGTTCTTTCAAGCTGCACACTTGATGAAGGCAATAGCCAAAGGACCAGGGGACTTATGGCCTCGGCCAGAGAAAATTACCGTCCTGCATGGAGAATCATGCTGGAAGAGAAATCTGAGATGCCTGATTGCCTGCTGATGGGCATTGTCTGCAGCTCCCTCCCATTACTGCACATCAGCTGTTAGAGGCAATGAGAAACCATCTCAAATTTGTGGGCAACCAGAAATCTGACTGAGGATATTCTGGCACTTGTGAGGGCTTTGCTGCCTTTCACTAGGCAGGCAAAGGGCCCCTGCTGGAGCATTAGGGTCAGCCAGACTATTTACCTGCTTCTATAATGTCCATTGCTACATGAAAGGTGGCAAAGTTGGGGTATAGAAATCCCCCTGGTTTTTGGCTGGTGGATTTTTTTTTCCCCTCTGGCCCTGTTTTTTTTTACCCTCAGCAGAGGGGAAAAAACACACCCTGCAGGATATCATCCCCCAAGAAAATCCAAATTGCCTGAAGCCACAGTTTAGCTGGTTGTGAAGGTCTGAGAACCTGTGTGAGACAAGTCCTTCAGGGAAGCAAGAAATGCCCATCCCATGGGTTTGTCTGCAGGCTGGGCTTCCCCAGCTGCAACTGGGGCAGAGTTGGGGAGTTATGGATATGGATACATGTTATGTGGGCAGCAGGAGAGAAAGAGAGAAGAGGAGAAGGGTGGCAATATGTCTGGTCAGAGCCAGTGAGACATTTGGAGGCTCAGTGCCTGGGTAAATCAGCCCCAGGGACTCTACAGCAAGAATAACAAAGGCAGTTTTTCTTAAATTTATCCACTTAACACTTGTGCTTTCCCCTCTGACGATGGGAACAGGTGACAGGGAAAGCACCTGCAGTTTGCAACTAGAAATATTTGCAAAACCTCCTCTGACCTGGGCAGAGCAGCTGAGACAAGAATGTACAGTGTGGTTCAGGTTTCTGCTTTTACAGCCTGCATTTGCCCACTCTGAAGGTTGGACCTTGTGCTGGGTTAGGGCTGTTGTGCGCCTTCACCTTCCCTCATCAGTGTTCAACAGCCTGTGAAGAGGAAAAGGCTTTGTTTTAGTGGGAGCAGGTGTTTGATTACCTTGCCTCTCTCTTTTTATATTAAACTTATCCCTGGTTCACCTCTCTAGGAGGGATAAACTCACGTTTGCAAAAGTGGCGAGGGAAATCATTTGAAAGGCGCCATCAGAGGTCGGCTGCCTGCTCTGATGGCTTGATGAAACAAAAGAGCAAATGAGCAAAAGAAAAGCATTCAAAGTATTTCTGCCTGCAGAGCATGGCTCAGAGCAGTGCTGCAGGGCTGTCTGCCTCTACTCCGGGGGGCTGCCTGAGCCTGCACACGTGTAGATTTACAAAGAAAATGGGACAAATTCAGCCCTCTTCCCCATCCAGCCCCAGTGCTGTGTCCCTGCTCAGAGGCTGGGCTGGTGGCAGGTGCTCTCCTCCCCTTGGATAAAGGAGCTGTGGCATCCCCTCACAGGGCAGCATCCAAGGACAGCAGAGGCATCCCTGAAGGGAACATAAGCTCTGTCACTGCCCAGGCCAGGCTGCAATCAGGCAGCAGTGCCATGCCCAGGCACTGCAGCTGTGTCCTTGGCACTTGAGCTGTCCCTGGCCTGAGCACTGGGCTGATGGTGCCAGCACCAAAGGGATGGTGGGCTGGGAACAACAACTCACTCAGGATGGACACGTGGGCCAGCACTTCTGGATGTGGAGACAGAACCAGGGGGACCCTGCCTGGTTTCAGGGCACCCCATGTGAACCTCCCTCCACTGGACTCGGGCCCCATTAAGTGAAGGAGCAGAGAAGGGATAACTGATTTACATCTTTGTTTCCAGGTGCAATTGGAGGCAGCCATGTCTGGGTGAATAGAAGCCCACTGCTCTGCTCCATCTGCCAGGCTCCCTGCCACAGTGTCTGTGTGTTTGCTCAGGCGTGGCTGGGGAATTACCCACCTCATGTCACGGCAGATTGCCTTTTTGCCTTCTCACCACTCCATTCCCCTCCTGAATATCTTGGATCTCTGCCTCCAGTGGCTCAAATGCAGGTGTTGGATTATAGCCAGGGAGAGCCAGGGACAGAGAATAAATAAATTCTTGGGTGTCTTTGGATGAAGATGAGGTTGAGAGGAATTTGAGTTAGCTCTTCCAGAGTTTTAAGATACCAGGACAGCACTGGGATCAAAAAAGTCATAGTTCCCCTTGGCACAATGTTGGAGGATGTTATCTAGAGACTGGGCCAGAGTACAGACTCATGGCCAAACTGGAAACGTTTGCCTGTTGGAAACATCTGCTGTTCTCCTCTGCTTCTCATACAATTTGCCAAAATATATTTCTTGTACTTTTGCAGCTCAGAACAGCTTGTTATGAGGCTTAATTAATGATGTGTAGTCTTGTGACACACTGCAGCCTGATGAGGTAGGACATGCAGAAGAAGAAGGAGTGTAAACGCACCAGAAAGAGTGCAGTGCCCAGCTTGGAAGCTGTACAATACCTTCAAAAGCATTATCTAGATAATAAGATAAAAGATCTTTCAACAAATGTGGCTCACAATTGAATGTCCTGCTGAAATTTCTAAGGTTCCTTTGACCTCTTGATGTGAAAAAGAGTGTATTACCCTGGTATCTAAGCTCCTCACTCCATGTGTGGACATCAAAATGTCCTTAAGATCTCTGCACTTAGATGCCCTTCAAACCACAATTCTCCCCTCAGAATCGTGTGCCTCCCCTGTCCTGGCTAAATGCTACAGCTCCATCCAACTCTTCACTTTAGGCATATCCTCAAGTGTTTTTCTGAATCAGAGCAGCCTGCAGTGCCATGAAGGGTGGGGATGCTCTCACTTCACCCCAGCTCTCTGGAGTTCTCCGGGTTGCCCACGCCAGAGGAAGAGAGAGATTCAACCCATCCTTTTCAGCCTGCTTTGCTCTGATAGTGCCATGGTGTCTTCTCTGTCAGGAAAGGGAACACAAAACAACTTAGCAGGACACAGTGTTTAGACATAACAAGTGTCCCCCATCCAAATGAATCTGGGACTAGGTGCAGATCTTCAGGTCTTCCAGCCAAAGGGGTGTGGATGCTCCAAAGACTCGTTTCTTACCGATTTTTGTGATTGATTGTACTTAAAGATCAAATACATTATCATTACAGTCATACTTTATATGAAACATGAGTATAAAAATACTTTATAAAGGGCTAATGAACAATTAATAGTTGTTTCAAGAAATGGATAATCAAATGTTATGGATTGCTATATAGTCTGGCAGGTCAATATGCTGCCTATGACCATAGCTGATTGCTGCCAATAACACCTTGAGTGATGTGATTTTGCCCAGCTTTAACACAAGATGTTTGTGTTAAATCTGTGTGTGCAGCAGCCATTAACCCCCTCTCCACTGTTCTAGAAACAGAACCCCCCCAGAGCATGTCCAGGATTAATGGGTTATGATACGAACATAAGGCTGTGGGCTGTCGAGTAACACATTTGTAGCTCCAGAACTTGATTATAGATGAGCAGAAAGGAGTAGAGACAGATGAATGCAGACTGCAAGCAACAAAAAACATCTGCTGACTGCACAGGAAGGCAACGAGTGCCAGAACTGTACATCCAGAAATCCACAAGCAGTGGGGCTTTTTAATGTGTGCTGGGGGGCTTGGGGAGGATCCTAGAAATTCTTTTAAGGTTTAGTGGCATGTTTAGCTGTCTATCCTACTGTTTTTAACTTACAGCTCACAGAGCAGGTCATCCAACTACCCCAGATGGGGCTGTGCAAGAGAAATTGCTCCTTCATGATCTCAGCCTTGCTACTGTACAATCAATTCTGCTTTTAAGTAGTAGAGAAGCTCACTGGAGTTGCCAGTTCTGATTACAGCACGAAACATCTAACCTTGTTTTACAAAATTATGTCTCTTGCAGGCTGAGATTTACTTGGGCCGATTTACTTGGTGCTGGGTGCAGGAGGGAAAACAACCGTGCTGAAACCTTCCTGGAGGCACAGAGACAAAAACACAGCTGATGTGAGAGCAGCAGGGGCTCACTCCACAACTGTCCTGAAAAGCAGCCCCTCGTGCTGAGTGTTGTACAGAACATGGACACAGATGCTGCTGCTTCGTCCTTGGAGCCTCGGGGAAGCACTGGAGTGGCAGCCGAGGCATTTCACACCTCAGTGAGCACATCCTCCCCAGGTATTTCTGATGGCCTTGTGTTTGCTGACAGGTTTGTGGCACCATGCTCACTCCGGTTCAGAATTACACTCTGCCTAACAGAAGAACAGACCTCGTTTTCCTCGCTTTTACATTGGTTTTGTAATTGGTGCAAACTTCAATGATCCTCTGCTTTTATGTCAGGAATAGCACTGAGAAAATCAGATTTAAGAGGAGAGAGCCATCCAGTGCAGCTATTGTAGGAAGGCAAAGATAGACAGAGACATTTCTGACTCCTGATTCTGGATTGGGCCAAAGGCCAAATGTGCCACCAGTACAGAGTGAAACAACCATCAGGCTGTTTAAATAGCTTTGGTTTGTAAAAGCTGCTAGAGACTTATGATACCCTTGGTTTTCTCATCACCATGTGCATCCTCCTCCAAAACAGGAGTAGAACTGCTGTCTGAGTGATGTACAAGCTGACCATACGAGCTGATTTAAAGCTTCTTCCATTTTGCCGGTCTAAAGCCCATCCATATCAGTCCAGGCTTAGAGAGACACTAACACGAGCCTCACTCTGTCCCAAAGAACGCCAAAGGAAAGATTCACTGTTTTCAGGTCTCTGAGTCAATTTTTTCTGTCTGCTCTCGTTTATTCTTCCACCTGCTGAATGTTTGATGATTGATCAGTGTGGTAGAACATGCAAATATTAACATCATTCCCCAGAAGTGCTGACAGACGTGTATTTTGTCAGTAGGTGCAGAAATCAGGAGATGCTGCAGGCACCCAGAGACTGTCCCTGGGGCCAGCATGAACCCCCTCGTGCCTGTGACCTTCAGAGGCAGCAGGAGCAGCTTCCCCTCCCTTTGTGTTTATTTGCTGAAAGGACAGCCCACAGGGAAAGGACAAGGCAGGGGGGGAGCTGGAATTGGCTGCATTCCTGACAGCATTTCAAAGTATCTTGAGCATTCAGGAGAAAATGCTTTGCAGCAAATGAATTCCCCTCAGGTGCTTGTGGAGAAAACACCCCATTCCAAGCAATACTTGTGCACAACAGCAGTGGCCAAGTCATTACTGGGGTTTTTTTCTTGATCTTTTTAAATAGTGATCTCACCCGTGATTGTTTTGCTGTGGACATTCGGGGTTTGTCCTCTTCTTTCACATGAATATAGGCAGGAACGGGATAGGAAAGGAAACCTTCTCACTTGTGCTGCTGATACAAAAGTTTCCACATCCCTGCTGTGCCAGCATGTCCATGGGAAGCTTCTGCCTTCCTCATCCCTGCAGCTGTGTGCCAAGTCAAGGGCACATGGTTGTGGTGGGCTCCCACCCTCACTCCATTCCAGGACATCTTCCCAAATGGCTGAAGCTTATCTAATAAGGGAAGGGGATAAATTAACCTTTTTAATTCATCAGTGCCTCCTGGATGGGCTGTGCAGCCTGGAAAGAGCAAGGTGCCTGCCATGCTTGTCCTGGACAATGAAAGGAATAAATCAATTCATATCTGAAAGTGGGAACTTCTGAGTTGATGGATGGCACTCAGTGAATATTAAACTCCCTTTCTTGCGGATGGATGTTCTGCAACCAGGCAAATTCTGTCCTTTCACACTTCAGGTGAGGGTGCTGCAGCAAGCTATGGCAGCTGCTGAAGACTGGAAGAGAGAACATCTGCCTGAGGCAAGTTTCTGTAGCACTTGTAGAAGCAGCAATCTCTGCTTTAAGAGAAGCTTCAATACAACTTAAGGCTGAAATCAGTAACTCTTAAAGATCTGAAAATAGCTGCCCTTCAGCAGGGATGTTGTTAGAGGGTTTATTTATCTATCCCTTGAAATTCATAAAAAAGGAAATAAACTTAGTTTGTTGGATCCACCTAACAGCTCACATGATGCAGGTTTTCATTTTGTGTTTCCCAGGAGATCAGGTTCCCATCCTCCTCCTCTTTTCCCATGACAAGTGTTAATATCAGCTTTTATCTGTTAATAAAATAGCTTGGGAATTCCTGCACAGTTTTAAAATAGAGCATGTGATTTGCTTCACCCCCTCAGCTTACACTTTTCCTTCTCAGTCGTGAAGAGAACAGGTTCTTCTCCAGGCAAGGATGATCCATGTGCCTGCCTGGTCCAAAGGGCTGCAGGACCATGTGTGAAGCAAGGGGGTGTCCCAAAGACACTGAGGGATTAACTACTTTTTCCTAAAAACTGGCATGGATTGGAAGCAGAAAACACTAAACCACCATGACCAAGGCAAGAAAGTAAAGGTGAATGATGGAAAGGAGGTTGGACCTCCTCAGAGGTTTCTTAGTCTAAGAGCTGCCCACAGCAGAGGCAACTTCAGCAAAATGACTCCAACAAAAATTCCACAAGCAATGTCCTAAAAAACCTCCCTGGGCAATCAGTGCCAGTAGTCCAGTACCCAAATATCCAGAAAGCTTTCCAGAAATTATCTCACCTCAGAGCTCATTGCACAGTCTCTCCTCCAGAAGCATCAGGCATTAGCTTATTAGAGCTGAGGACTCAGCCTTTCAAGTATAAAATTGAAAAAAAAGTCTTAAATGTCATCATATTATACACTCCATGCAGCAGGCATGGAAAGGCTCTGGGAAGGATGGAGCATTTATAGTTTCCACAGAAAGAACTTAAAGGAGATGAAGACAAGCATTAACTTCTAAAATAAGGGCTGTTATTTGAAATAAGTTTCATTATCTGTTGCTGCTGGCCTGAGTTGTGTCAGTCAGGGGGATTTGTGGGCTTCTAATCTGAGCTGCTCTGCTTGTTATTACCCAGCCACTACCAAAGGTCTCTCCTGCCACTTGTGAAATGGCAAAGGCTCATTCCTGTTGTTATTTCCTTTCCAAGCCTCCGAGAGCCTTTGGGACTCCAGGAAGGCCTGACCCAAAGACAGATGGGGTCCGAGGAAAGTTTTCCAGCAAAGAGAAAATCCCTGTGGAGAAAGACAGCACAGCTTCACCTCCTCCAGAGCAGCTGGGTTTTGTGGCCAGTGGTGACACAACTGGAGAGCACCAGGACAGGGCTGGACTTTCTATACCCAGAAACTGTACTTTCCAATTTACTTTCACTTCTGTATATTTTCAGCATGGGAGAAGAATTAGAGAGGAAAAACTGCTGTCCCAAGCTCTGAGTTCTTTAGTTTCCCTGTTTGTGTCACTCTGGGAAAAAAGGGACTTTTTTCAGCTGTGGAGAGCAGTGAGGACACTTTCACAAGACAGTACTAATGATACCCCAGAATTTCTGTTTAAGTTTTGTTACTTATTATGGTCGAATGTCCTTTGTTATAATCACCTCAGGATCTGTGTCTCACCAGAGAGACAGGGACAATGACTTTGTGCATTCATTCCCTTCTTCCCAGGCAGTTCCCAACACTCCACTGACTGCAACTCTTACCAGACTTTGGAATTCATAATGCATTGAATTGTAACACATTTTCCAGAGGCTCATTTCTAGCACTTACTCAGCTGAGAGATTCTTATTCTACAATACATTGGTAGGAACATAAGAGAAAAGAAATAGAGTTTCAAGAGCACACAATCAACTCCCTTGCTTTTGTTTCTGTTCTGAAAATGTGCAATAACATAACTGGTGCAACAGCTTGCATGTTTTAAAGTATTTGCCATGCAACAGATCTTCACTGAGTTTTTGCTGAGTTGTTTCTAAGTGGACTTGTTATTCCGAGTACCAAAGGTTGTTTTACTACCATGTAGAATTTGGGCAGTCATCAATGTCTGATCTGTGTTTCAATACTACACATTTGTTTTCACTGACATCTGATTCTTTCAGTGGAATAGATCTGACCTGTTTAAACTTTCTGTCAACTATAGAGTGTCATAGCTTATCAGGTGGTACTTGTAAGGATCTTAAGCAGAAAAATCTATTACTATAGTACACTACAGGAAGCTTCTACCTGACACCAGAGCAGAATATTATTTTTTTTTTCCAAACCAAATAATTTGGATTATTCCACTATGCCCTCAGCCTATCTGGGTTATTTTATTTCTGTCTAGAATATAATCACTGGCTGGTGTTTTTCAAGTGATTTTGAAAGACCTCTGTGTGGTTTCACAGGTGCTGGCTTTATACTGTCAGCTGAGCATTACAACAACCTAATCCTATCCCACAGAGCCTCTGTTGCTTCATGGAAAAGACTGAATATTTGGAGCTGATGCTGTTTGGATTCTTAGATCTTCACTGTCTGTTTAAAGAAGTCCTATTATTCCATTGACTTATTCCATCATCGTGGTGCTGGAAGCCCTCAAAAATATGAATGCTCATTTTGAGATTGTGAGATTAGGAATTTAAGGCCAGAAGAGTTTTGCAGGTCACACAGAGCTCTTACTGCAATGGTCTGACAGAGCCCTTTCCACAAACTGTGTCAGGGCACTGCTATTTCCTCAGCTCTAAAATGCAAATCATTGCATAAGGATGCTTGAGCACACACATCTGGACCAGAGTTAACTCCAGATGTACAGACATATCACCAGAAACCAAACTTCCTTCCACACATTTGGATATGGAGAACTGGCTTAGGCACATACCTGCCACAAGATGAAGACATAAGAAGAAAATTTTCTAATTTATTATTCTCTTGTTTAAAGGAAAACTGGAACCACTTCATTGTAAAAGTCTGCACAGTTCAACTTTCCCTCCACTGCCTTCCTTCTCAGCCTTAACGCAGAGGAGTATCTGAGAAGCATATGCTTCTTTATTAGCAGAAGAGACAGACTAAATGGGGATATGATTCATGCTTCAGTTTATGCTTTCTCTTCCTGTATTGTCAATGGCTAATGAGAGGTAATTACAACAGCTCACAGGGGGAGGCACTTTTGGAAGGAGAGAGAAGAACTAGAGAAGGTGTAAGCAAGGTTGGATTGGTTCAGAGGCTTTTTGTTCCACTGCTGGTCTGTTCATGACTTTCCAAAGTTGCTTCTGTCAGAGCTTGAGATAATTTCCAAAAGTTAGACACTGCTGGGGTCTATCAATACCTGTGACACCCTGGCCATTGCTCAGGACCAGTCAGGAATGGCAGCTGAGCTCCACTGAGTTCTCACATCTGCCTTATTTTCAGGTGAGCTCTCTGCTTTGAGGCAGAGGCAGAACATTTTTGTGCTCCCTACAGATGGTCTCAGCCAAATTACCTGGTCACAGCTCACCAGAGGCACAAAATGACATCTATAGATGAAAGTCCTGCACCTCTTGTTTTCAGAGAAGAACCACACTGGGTACCTGAAAAATCTTGGAAGCCAACAGCTATTTTCCAGCATTAGCCTCTGAATTTCATTGCATTACACTTTTCCTGGTTTAATAACATTTATTATTAAAAGGCTTTTGTTGAGAATGGAGGCTGGGTTCAGTACATGTCTATGAGGCAGACTGAAATCACTTGCCAAGAGTCATTAGAGAAGAGTGCTGACTGAGATGATTTTTCATCATTTATTATTCATTTTACCCAGGGACCTCCCTAAGCAGGAGCTGGGGATCCCCATGCAAGACTAGTCCCAGTGCAGAACTTTTCCAAGCAACACAGTTTAGGACTTCAGGCAGCTCATGGGAGCACTGGTCTGTGAAATCTCAGAATTCATCAGCTCCCTATGCCAGTATCACTCCTCTCTCCTTGGCTGAGAATGGAGGCAATAAGTGCCAGATTCCCCAAATCCCTCACTGCAGTGCAATCTTGCATTCAGTTATGTAAAAGAGCTGAGCTAAAGGATACTTCCATGTCTCTTGGTTGTTTCTGGCAATTTAAATGATGAAACATCATCACTGCAGAAGCAAAAATGTACATGACAAGTCACAGTCAGCTTGCAGCTCTGGACAGTTCATACATCCAGGCTGTGATACCTCACCCTGGGAAAAGCTGCAGCTCCACATTGTGCTACAGCTGCACAAAGGGTTGGTGTCTCCTTTGACATGGGGTAAGCCAAGCTCTAGCCTGAAAGGTCATGGGTAAACTGACAACTGTAAAGAACAACTATTGATCAGTGATAAAAATAACTGGTTGATTAAAATTTTCCTTCTTAGAATCAAAGGTAATATTTTGGCGTAGTGGGTCACACGGATCCCACAGGACTCCCCTTTAACTCTCTTCAGCCTAAATCCTTTGCCACCATGGCAGTGCACAAAGAGCATGGCCAGTTGCATTGATGGATTCAGTCTAATTATCTCCTTGTATTTCTTTGTCTCTCTGGCTCCATCTGTCGTCTCCTGCCTCAGAGTTAAATTCCTGGCTCTGGGATGTGGACATTGGGGCTGTGCCTGATGCTTCACGGCAGGAACTTCAGGCATTGGAGAGATATGAATAATAATAAATAAATGGAAGGTGAAATACAACTTTCATCCAGTATAGTCCAGCACAGCAAGACTGGGCTCCCAGGGAATGGCAGTATATTTGTTTTCCAGATCGTTAGCTAATGCAAAGGAAAGTGAGAACATTTATTAGCCTCCCTCAGAATCACCTTTAGGAAGAATGAATATTCATGGCTATAAATAAGACTGTTTCAATTAAGTTTGCACATAAAAATGCTCCATGGTGTCACAGAAGGCTGTGCTATTCAAAAAGAAGTGCCTAGATGAAAGTATTTAAGGCTGTATTTGAGGACAAATTCACTTGTGAACACTCATTTCCAATGTTTCACAGTTTGTCACTGGAAGTTATGATGTTTTCATCTTATCTGAATGTCAGCCCACAAGCTGAGATGCAGAAGAAACCTTGGGCTTGTTTTTTTTCCTACCTGCTAATGGCAATCTGGTATCATAATTGCTTTCTTGTTCAACTTCAGATAATATATTGTGGTGGTGATAAGTTTTGTGTTTCCCTGAGTATCACTTGCAAAGAGCAGCCACAGTGCCGAGCTGCTCATCACAACCCTTGGAGAATATCACCCTGGAAGTGACACAGTGACCTCCCATCCTGCAGAACAGACTGTCCCAACACACCCCTCTTGCAAAAACACACCCATTTTCAATACTGCCTTTGAAACTCTTTAGGAATCAACACTTTGCAAAGTCAAATCTCTTGAAACAACCCCTCTGGGCAAGTTCAGGCAAGAAAATGTATTTTAGGCAGTTGAAAACCAGTACAATGCATCTCCAACTCAGAAAGTCACTGGTCTTGACTACCAAGATCTGGGGGAATGTGTTAGGAATGTACAACAGTTGATAAGGTATCTTTGCCCTGTGCCTCTGGAGCCTGTTCCTGGTTGATCCCAGAGACAGCCAGGTAATGGGAACCATCATCAGAACCAGAACAGCTCCCCTGTAAATGGTATCATTTACTGAAAATGAAATAAAGAGAAAACAATGGTTCTAAAGCAATGTGTTTACTGTGGGAAAACGAAGGACAGGCAACAGCTCCATAAATAGGAATTAGCTGGTGATAAATCTGTCCCATCCAACCTTTCCTGTCCTATTCATTGAGAGATGTTCAAACACTGTTCTTTAATGGCCATTCACCCCTCAAAGGACAGATGCATAGATCCCCCTCTCTTCTTCACACGTGTGAATTTATTCTTTGTAGTAATACTCATACTATTAAGAAGAACTTCAGAGGAGTTTATTAAATACCACTGAAAAACATATGACACCAGCAATTATAGAGAATCAATGAAGATATCTGCTGGAGTCAATAACCTAAATTACTCACAAAAAAACGAGCCAGTATAAGCAGTTCATCTATACTTCTCTGGGATAAAAATCAGGCCCTGCATCTAAATATAGTATCAGAGGCAACAGCAAATGTCCAAAAATGCTGTAGCCAGTTGCAAAACTTCCATAACACAGAAAAAATGGCAATCTACTCTGAAATTACAAATTAAGTTCAGTTCATTCAATTTATCTAATTGAAGGAAAATCCGTATCAAAACTGGAAACCATGACAGCTGTGTCACCCCAAGTAACAAACACAATGAGGCTTTGAGATGAGCACCTACTATTAAGCCAAAGAGAGTAATCTATGGGCAGTCATGGTTCAGACATCCTGATTAGCCTTAATTAAAATTCTGATGATCAGGTGGCTATGAAAGGAACAAAACTTTTAAAGAATTTAGACAAGTGCAAAAGGCTGGAAATAGGGTAATAATTAGGAATAATATCTCTTGTTAAATTTAGTTCCTTTAGCCTTGAAATTACCATGACAGATTTCAAATTTAGTGGCAGTTTTCCAGTCCCTAAAAAGAGCTTAATTATATAGTTTAAGACTTTGGGAGAACTAATTCAGATAAAGCTACATGGGACCCATATCAACTCTATGGCATGCTTGAGTGGACTCAGATAAAGAAGGAATAGATACCCACTTGTTCAATAAGCTTGAGACATCACATACCTGAAAGGGGTTTTTTTGAGACACCATAAAAGTTTGAATAACTCTTTAACTTTCTCTTTTAATTAATAACAATCACTCTTTTCAATTTGCCTTTCTACTTCTTGATTTCAGCTGGGACTGAAAGCACGACAGAGATAAAACAGCCAAAACTCTCAATAGTGCTGATACTAACAGAACTTCTTAATCACTAGAATTGGTCTATCTCTAGAGCCCAGGAAAGCCATCTAGAAAGATGAGCAAAATTCAGATCTGAGAAGTATTCCTCTGAGTTGCAGAACACCTTGTAGAAATCATCACTGTATTCTATTAACTGCTGTTAGTTTAGGAGAAAATCTAAGACACTTAAGAAAATGTCAGCTCCAGAAGCTGAGTCAAATGGAAGAGATATTTCTTCTAATATGCAGTTCATGACAAAGCTCTTTTGGGCTTTCAGGGCCAGGGAACATCTTGAACAATGGATGGATCAGGAAGATGATGAATAGCCTGAAATGCTGATGAAGAACGTTCTCTTCTCATAGACTCAAACTCAAGAAGATAGATGTTAATATTATTTTAAAGCCACCTTCATTGGATTCTACCTTTTCTATGCAATCCACTTATATGATCTCATTGTCAGGTTAACTGAACACTTTACAGATTTAAAGGCATTTATTCTCCCAAGAGCCACATGAAGGAGGAAAATACAGTTGTCCCATTATATGGGTTTGGAGCTGTGGCACAGAGGTGCAGCGTCACACACAGCGAGGAAGAGAATTGAACACAGCTTTCCTAAATCCCAGGCTGTCACCCTAACTACTGCTCCTGCACATTTTACAGCAAAATGAGTGGTTAAGCTTGAGTCCCTGCTCTGGGTTTCCTCCTGTCTGCATTAATCTCTGAGCACCTTAGCAAACCTGAAAGAGTGCTACATCAACAGGATGGAGAGGGTCAGTAGAAGAAGTGTCCCATTTATTACAGCTTCTTGATCATGACTGAATGGATCACATGCCTTAGGATCCACTGGCAAAAGGTAAATAGTTCCCAGAGGCAATCTTTCAGTTGCTAAGAATGGGATACAATACCTTACAAGAGTACAAATGAGCTGTCAGAGATGATAAAAGCAGGTACAGCCTGGACTCGATGCGCAGGAAAGGATCATATTTCAGAAGTTCAAAAAGGGTTCAAATTAAAAACAAGCAAACAAAAAAAAAAAACCCAAAACCAACCAAACAAACAAACAAAAAAATCCCCAAAAAAACCAAAACCCAAAAACCCCAAAATGGACAACAACAAATAACCCAGTATTGGCCCTGTGCAGCAAAAACAGCAAGAAACACCAAAGTCATTCTATACTGCTTGTAGGAGCCCTGGGGAGCCCACAGCTGCCAACCACTGCAAAAAGGTTCCCTTAACTCAGTGGATCATGTTCCAGAAATTATAATTATTCAAGAGAATCCATTCTGTCTCCCACCAGCCCCTCAAGCTTTAAACCTTGTGAGTTTCTGTGCCTGTGGACATTGGAAAGGGGCAAACATTTGCCCCTAAATGTTCTCTGGACCCAATGGTCTAATGGGTGCCACTCCTGAGCATCTCCATGCTCTTCCTCACCTTAGGAAAATTGGAATGGGATTATCTTGGAGACTCTCATCAATCTCCAAGGTGACCAACTTCATTTACATAATTCCTGAAGGATATCTGTTCTGTACTGTGTGACTGCACATTCTGAGCTGATTTTCTTTCCCATTGTTTAAAGGTATCCAAACCAAGGGATGTGTTGTGCCCTTCTTCAGTGTTGAGTTAGAGCTCAGTCCTGGTGCAGCTGTTTTATGGAATTTTCTGTGCCTTTTCACCTTAGATTATTACAAGACTCTCACCTGCATAATATTCTTAGCTCTGAGCAGTTTTAAACTTGTTTAAAAACTAACTCCTCATCAGGGCTTAAATATAGTTTTTCCTGATATGGATGTGCATCCACCATCTGTACCTTGGCACAACCACACACCCAAACATTTTAAGGGAACAGATCAAATGTGGAAGTATTGCCAACATGCTGCTGCACAAATAGTTCTGTCTTTCCTGCTGGATGATGCAAACATTTCACAAACACGTACGGCAATAGATCCTCTCTTCATGCTAGCCCTGTCAGGACAGATTCATTTCATCATGCATGGAAATTGAAGAATTATTCCAGTTACATGCTCCTAATTGTCACCCCATTCCTCTCCTAGGTTTTCTCTTTCTGTGACCTTTTCTAAGTCAGATTTAAATCTGGGGTTATAAAGTCCTTAGAGAAAATTAAGATGGCCAAACCATCTCATTTACTGAGGTGAAATATCTTCATTAATCTCCAGCAACTTCTGCCGTGTGATGCTGGAAAGCAAATGATGGGATATTTTTGAGATGCGAGAAGTGAAGGAGGATGCAATGGAAATTATGAGTTTCTGTATCTCCTCTGACTGCAGTAACCATATGGTTACCAGATTTAAGGCTTTTAAAATGTGGCATTGACCACTGAGGAACACAGAACCACAAGACCCAGGCAGGAGAGGATGTGAGCCAAGGAGGCACAGAGGTGACAATGTGGATCTTACAAGCTCTGCAATCCAGGGAGGCCTTTAGAATAAATTCCCTTGTTGTCACCACATGTAGCAAACTGGGACTGGTGCTGCACATTGATTCTGCTGAAACCTTTGTCCAAGTAACACCATTTTAACAAAGGGTCCAAGATTTGTGAATGCACTACAAGAAATCCCACGTTGCTTGGGACAGCTGGTGTGGCAGCGTGTGACAGACTGGAGCCAACGTGCTGTTTTCCCACCTGGTAGTGTGTCCCATGTCCTTTTAGAAGACACCTGTGGCAAATTCACCCCTAACAGGAGACTTTTCTGCTCCCTGAAAGATGAAGGTCACAGTCTGTGTTGTTATTTGTGCTTAATAAAATCACTGAACTTTTTGCTCCTCCATTTTTATTGCAGAGCTTAACCTCTCTGTACCCCATATTTCCTCTCATAAACTAAGAAATTTTCATTTTTCTGTACTGATACCTTCACTTTATTAAAAAAAATAAAAATCACAGTACCAAATTTCTCATGTGTTGTAATGGTAAAAAAATTTCAGTCAGAAATTGTTGCTTGATACAGAATGCTGGGAGAGCAAGATCCCAGCCTGATCCAGCCTTTCTGTCACTACAGGAGTAAAGAGATTTCCCAGTTCTCTGTGCCATCACTAGGAAATAAAAGTAAAGGCTGAACTAAGTTTTAATGAATATGCATGGTCTAGATTTCTGCCAAACTGAAACAGTGTAGTCTGGGCTCATGACTAATTATGGGCACACCAAGAGACTTCTTGCCTGGGAACACAGAGGGAAACTAAAGCCAGAGCAGTTTAATTCTGAAAAAAGTGTTATAAGAATACAATGTAGCTTCATTAAATATAGATGTTGACTCTCCTACTCTGCCACTATTTACCACAACACAGAAATCTCAGTCTTTTTCCAGTGTGGATATACTCACACATGTGATAATAGCAATAGTAAAGTAACTGATGACACACGCTCCCAAGACACAGCTAAAACTCTCTTGCTTTCTGGCATAAATATATGTGTCTTCAGAAGGTAGTTTATTGCTACATTTATGTAAAATTCACTTCAGTAGCCCTTGAATTTATTTTTCCATGTTGCTGTAAATTGAGACAGATTGGTGCTCTGCCTTCCCTCCAGACCAGACCCAGACACAGGACAAGCAGGGCTTGGGATAATTGCACAAATACTGAACAATTCCATGAATATCAAAGATGAGTATCTGTTCCTAATTGTTATCACTTGCTTTCATGCCTCTGACTCATTCCTGAATTTTTGTTTTCAAATAATATAATTCATCTCTAATGCAAAAAGAAAGGAGCAGTTCTGGCCATCTTTGAAGGTTTTGTGGCTGGAACATCTTAACAGAGACCAGGGGCTAAACTGCCATTTGTAAACAGTTCAGTAAGGGCAGAAAAGCATTAAGCAGAAATATAGACTCCCTTTGATGAAACAGGTCTTAGGT
The DNA here is from genome assembly GCF_049639895.1 of Pseudopodoces humilis. NCBI lineage: Eukaryota > Metazoa > Chordata > Aves > Passeriformes > Paridae > Pseudopodoces > Pseudopodoces humilis. Next base: position 8,035,795 of record NC_142215.1, on the reverse strand, counting down.
TCTTGCTTTCTGCTGTGATAAAACTCAGCTCTTCAAGACAGATGCTGGCAGAGATATCCTTCAACCTCTCCATAGAAAAATACTTAGAAGTATAATAACAGCATGATTTCAATATTGACATATTTATACTAGAGAGTGCAAGCATGAGAGTTTTTCAGCATGAGCTTGCAAGCAATTAAAAAAAGAAAATAAGTTGAAGCATTATGCCCTCTCACCACTACATATTCTGGCTGTGCAGCCGTTTGTGGACAAGCTGCTTTAGAGTGCTATTAAATGAATATTTCCAGCCTATTTGCTTTCCCTCCCTTGCTGGTACAGAAAGCTCTGTCAAAGTCATGAATCCAGCTCCTCCAGCTTCAGAGAGAGAGCTAAATTCTCACTGGCACATCACCAGATAAAAATGAAACATCTGAGGACTGAAACCTAGACCCTGATCCCACCAGAGAATAATTTGCCTTTCTAGATGCCTGGAGCACTCCAGAGCACTAATTGTTCAATCCCCCCTTGCCCAGCCCCCTTTCTGCCCTCACTACAGCACAACTGCTTCTGCAGGAGGAAAATGGGCAGGGGAGGTGAGACCTGGAGCCAGTGACCCTACAGCCTGGTGTGAGCAAAACCATCTCTGCCCAGAGCAGGGAGGGACCAGACAGGCCACAGCACCTGCTGCATGGACCTGACAAGCCTGAAAATGCCAAACCCAAGTGCTGAAAGGTGTAAGAGCAGCACATAACGTGACCCATCACTGACCTCTTCTCTTCCTAGCCCACACCTCCCTGCCCCAAGCAAACAGGCTGCTTCCTTCTCCTTCCTTTCCTCCTAAAGCCTTGAGCTTGAGCAGGCTCAGATTTGCCTTATTAGCTCTCTGCTGGTAGCATTTCCCTGAACTGCCTTTGAACCTTGACAAGGTATTAACCCCTGCAATCCTCAGCTTTGCCTGGCTCAGCAGGGCTGTCAAAGGACACTGAGAGTGAGACTGGCCAGGGCCTGGCACAGAGGGAGAGCGGGGAGCACCCCAAGGTGGGATGTTTTCCTCTGTTCTCCCTTTGATTGCTCCACAAATGACAGAGAAATTGCTGGCAGAGGAGGAGTGCTGCCCTGGGGAACGTGTTTGCAGGGGTTGGGGGATGCTGACCCAGCCCTGGGAGCCCAGCAGGGCTGTGACTGCCACAGTGCTCAGGGAAGAGAGATCCATAAGTCCTCCTGCAGTTCAGAAAGGGGAATTTTAGCTTCATCTGCTATATTACAGAGCTAGGCATTTGAGTATTTGGAAACTTACGGGGTCTCTTCCAATGGGATGGGTTTTATCCTTCAAAAACACAGAAAATTTTAAAAGTCCTGTTCAAATTCAGTGTGTCAGCTGAAGAATGAAACTGTAACGTGTTTTCTTATATGAGCTCTAATTTTATGCCTGCTGGTACTCACTTATACAGAACATCAGCAAACATTTATATCTCTCTTAATTTTCCCTATTCCCTATTAATTTCTCTTATGTTCAGTAAATGATCCTTTATGCCTGTTGGTTTAACACTTCCTTACAAAGTTGTTTTTCCCCATTTTTCCATAAGCCAGATACTTTAATTTCTTGCACTATGCCTCATTTGCTAGTAACAATGATGTATTTTCCCTTTCCCCATATATTTATTTTTACTGAGACACGCAGCCGTTCATCACATTCAAATGAAGAATTATTACTTAGCTATTATTATTATTGCTAGTGATGGTGTGTAAACAGCTATAATGATGTGTGGGCTTGTGTAGGAGCAAAGACCACAATAAAGATGTTGCCTTAGGGGGAATGAATGAGGGAAACGTGCAAAGATTTAAGCAGAGCACCCTCTCCTTGCTGGTTTTGTCTCTAATTGCTCTCTTCAACTCCATGGTCTGTTTCCTTTGGTCTGTGTGGAGCCCTCCCCAAAATGCACCCAGACACTGCCACAGGGACACCTGCCAAGGCACTTGAGAACATGAATGATGTGGGAAAAGGGGTTTCACTGAAAAGTGATACTGTTTGGGATATGTATGGGTGTATGTGATGAGCAAGGGGTGCTGTAAGTGTGTGAGAAAGAGAAGAAGAGGAGCAAGAGATGCCTTACAGAGATAAAGGCACAAACAAGGCTGCAGGACAGCCTGGAACGAAGCTTTTGGAGGCCACTGCTGGGTCACATTGAGTGCTGGGCAGAGCAACAGCACTTCTTACTCTGGTTTCCTTGTCTGCAAAACTAGTATTTTTCATAGCAATTCCTAATATATAAATAGGATTATTCTGAAGCTGTGAGGCTCTGATGTTCAATTGTCTCCCAACTGGAAACAGCCAGCAATAAATTGTGTATTTGCTCAGCTGCTCAGTGGCAGTTGTGTTGCCAGGTGCCAATGACTTTGTCTAGGGTAAGCAGGTAGGTGATAGGGAGAAACAAGCCCCAGACTAATTTTTAAGGACTTTAGTTATGCTTGCTGGCAAAGAAAAATCAGCAGAAAATGGGGTAGCTGCATGAAAAGAGCCAGAACTGAATGGAAAAAACCCAGCTCTTTGGCAGACCCATAAAGAAAATTCAGACTAATAAAGAAAGTTCAGTCTTTTTATTCTCTGCTGCCAGCAATTTACTGCCCTAAAAATGAAAGCAGTTGGCTTTAGACAGAGCAGCCTTGAAGATAGTAAAACTTCAGTATCATGTATTAGCCTGGCTTCTCTCTACTAGTGGGAGGTGAGCAGAAGAAAGAGGGATCAGCAGGGTCATCCCTGGTCCCTTGGAGTCCCCTGCGGGTGGGACCGTCCCAGAGCCACCCTGAACCTGCAAAAGCAGGTTTTCCAAATGAAGATCCAGCCTTGCTGCTCTAGCCTTGTCACACTTTTGGTATATCCCTTAGTGCTAACCCTTCTCTTGTTCTGTCTTAGTTTCCTTTCTAAGTTTCTCTTTCTAAAAGCTTGTGTTTTTTTGGTTGCTTCTTTTTTAAAGCCAACAATAAGCACTGTGAGCAAACCAATCAGAGTAAAATCCACCCAAGATCTCCAAAGACCTTACCAAGCACTCTTTGCAAAGAGCTGACAAAAGGGGAGAAATAACTTAAAATATATTTTATGGATTTGGGAGTCTGTTGTGAGATAAATATTTTAGCTTTTCTTCTCCAAAAAGAGGGGTTCAAAGTGTAAGAAAGATGGAGAAATGAAAAAATCATCTGTGTCAGGGATATGGCAAATTGCTAACCAAACACTTTCAAGATTTAATGTATACCAGAGCCCTAAAAGCTTTCATATTTATTACAGCTATTTTGAATTCCTTACTGTATTTTGAAAGAGCTTCCCTGGTTTAAAACACCATTCAGATCTTCTGTCACTTTTGTTCCCACTTGCCTTTCAACAGCTAGAATAATACATGTAAAATAACATATTCCCACTGCATTTCTTCATTGCCACTGAGGCACAGACCAAGTCCAATATTTTTCATAATGCTGATGGTGCTGCCCCTGGATGGTGGCTTCTGTCAGAGTAATCACTTAGCCAACATGATCAGGGGAAAAATGAACTCCAGGCTGAAGAAAGTCAGTGAAATGTTTTGTTTCCTGTGACTTTCAGGGTACTGGGAGCAAAGACAACTGTGCCCAGTGGTGCCATGCAGCAGAAGACCAGAGCTGAACACTGCCTCTATCTGCACATTCCAACAGCAAACAGCAAAGTGCAGAGAATTAGAGACAGAAAATATCTAGACCTGAGGGTTCCAGATTATGGGAGCTGAGGAACACAGATTAGCTCTCCTCTGACAATCATACCTTCAACAATTCTCCTATATTGGTAATATTCACTATAATATTCTCCCCATTCTTCTGTTGTAGCTTAGCTACTTTCATTTAACTTTTTGCCACTTTGGTTTTTAACTCTCCATCCCTTCCTCCTAAAAAGACCTTTCTCAATTTGTTTGCTAGCTTGTTCTCTTCCACAAGATCCTTCAATACAATCACAGGCTGTCAAAAGCAAAGGCGCCTGCATTTCTGAGCCCTGGCTGCTTTGCCGGGTAATTTATGAAAATGGAAGAGCCTGTTTCAGGCGTAATCCAATTTGTCCTCTCTCAGCATCATAAGCACATTTGGAGCCAGATAAGACAATTATCACATGGATCTTTAATACCTGCAATTTATAGCTAAAAGCTTTATTCTGATAACTTTGTTTTCAAGTGCCACGTGCTGAAGTACAGGCAGCAGAACCCTTCCTGCGGCGGTTCGCCCTGCACGGCCGTGCCGGCTCCAGGAATTTTTGGGAGAAGACATACTCAGAATGCAAAAGCAGAGATTGCTTTGCTCCTCTGGGGAAGGGGCACAGGGCAGGCAGAGGACAAGGCTCAGCTCCTCGCTGCATGGTGCCAGGTGGAGCAGGTTTGGAGGTGCTCAATGCCCCCAGCACCTCCAGCGTGGAGGAGGGTTTGGAAAAAACACACAGAGCTGCTATTGAAATGTGTTTCCATAACCACTTCACTTTCAGTTGCCAAATGAGACCTGAATATGTTACCTTGAGCATCCTGCAGAGCAGGGACCCACCTTAACCAGCTTAACCAGAGACATTCCAGGCTGAGCACCAAAAAGTCAATATTTTCCAGAAAGCTCAGTGAAGTTGCTAGCAAGCCTGCAAACATTTACTTTTAAACATTATGCTTGAATACTGATATCATAATGCATAGCTGCTCATTAAAAAAAATAATCTGCTTTCTAATTGAATTACTGGCTCTTTATCATTGTTTGTGACTCAGTGTGCAGAAATGAAATATTCTAATTATTTCATGATAAGAAATGAAGATGGGAGCTTTTGATTTCATCGTGTGGAATGGTCTGTGACAGGGTCTATGTTCAAATGATAAGGTCTGATCTGATAAAGAATTAGCTTGTTTCACTCATATGAGTAGGAGTATTTTGAGAGCAAACATCAGACACTTTTTAGATCCATTTAATCTGCAACCTTTGAGCATTATTAGTGTTTGCATTTGGTCAACAGTGAAAAATCAACTATGTTTTACCACACACAGTAGGTTTGAAAATGAAAAAGTGAGGGGTTTTGTCAGGAAAAAATTAATTTATTTCAAAATGTTTGGAATTCTATAAAACAAAGGCACAACAGTTTAAGGCCACACTCCTCATAGCTATGCATCTAGGGCACTACCCTACTTTCTTATCAATCCAAACATAAGAATATTTTATAGCAGTTACGAGTTAAGGCTCTTTGATGTTTATGTGCTTTTTGGTGAATTTTACTAGGAAGATCTTATATCTAATGCTATTTTAGCAATCTCTTGATTTATCCAAGCCATCATAATATCTCAGCTCAGAAGGTCTGTGGTGCATTTCTTTAGGGACTTCATTAGTGGAAGATATCCTGACTCAGTATATGGGCTACTTTTGATGCATCATTCATACATGCAATATTCAGCTCTACATCACAGGCTTGTTGGGGGTGTATTTTGTGTAAAAAATTATTACAGTTATCCAAACAGTGTTTTAAAATTAAAAGGTTTTATTTGCATATGTATAACATTAACTAAAGACTTTCAAACAATAAAAACCTTGCTATCAGCTCATGCCCACATGACCAATTAGCTTTTTCTCTGTAGATAATTTGACCTGAAAATTACCCAGGATGTTCCAGAGCAAACAGTCGGGGTGAGCACAGGAAGCCAAGAGTGCACAGAGTGGGGAGATGAAAGAGGGGATGCTCCTAAGGAAGGAAGAACAGCTCAGATTTGGGATAAGTGAGGAATGGACTGAGCTGCTCAGAGCATGCTGCTTCTCTCCTACACCTTTGCCTTTTCAAGGAACTGCAGTGGCTCAAAGCAGATAAAGTCCTCCTGTTAGTCTGCTCATCCCAGGGGAAATAGGTCACATTTGGCCAGAAATAAAAATTTCAATGAGTAAATGATGAAATGGGAATTCTACCTTTTCTGGAAGGTGGTATTTGACCCTAGGACAGGCAGAGATTATCCATTCTCTATGCTTCTTATTTATAACTTGAGGAGCTGACAGCTCTTCTAAAAGCAGACTGAGGGTTTTTAGACAGTCTGAGGTTTAAAATTAGGCACTGGAACTAATAGGCTGTTATTGTCTCATAATTATATTTGACATGATGCTCTTAACTCTTTTCTGAAACAACATGGTGCGCCGAAGGGAGTCAGGATGCCGTAAGTTGTCTGCAGCAGCAGAGATCAGCCACAGCATGGCCTGGGGGTGTCCTGCCTGCTGCCCCTCCCAGCTCCCTCTGGGTGCCCCACACAGGCCCCAGCTCAACAGCAACAACCCCACTGGGGGAGGTTATTCCTTTAGCTGAGAACTCAAATCACGGGGTGCTGCTTAGGATTGCTGCTTGGGGACCCTGCTGGGAGATGCCATTCCTGACCTGCTTCTTCCTTGCGCTGGGCGCAGAGGAAGCAATTTGTTGTTGGCTCATTTTAGCAGATCCTGACAGCACTTCCAGCAGTAGTTGAGGTGCCCTGGGATGAGCAGCGTGCCTCTGGAGCTGAGTCCTGCCAAGCAAAGCCTCACTTTCCTCTGCCACCCTCCTAGTGGTGCGGGATGCTGTGGAGACCTTTCCTTCATCTTTTCTCATGGCCTGGAGACCTGAGCAAGCACATTCTCACCACAGGAGTCAGGCAGGCACCAGCCTCCTGTCAGCACAAGGAAGAATAAAGGGCTGTAACTCAAGTCCCTTTTGTTACACAAGGCATTTAGGAGGTTCAGGTTTGAGGGTTTTTTGCCCAAGCTGCTGGAGCTGTGACCTTCAAGGTATCGCCTTGACAACTTGTGCTTTTTAATAAAGCACAGTCTGGTGGAAGGGAGTTAATTTACATGGGTTTTCATTCTCTGAGCTCTGTCATCAGTGCACCAGACTTGCTTATTGAATTCCCCTGTCGATAGAGCAACCAACTGCAGCACATTCACATCCAACAGCCCAAATGAAGCACCTGTTCTCAGTTACTTGAGGATTAATTTCTCTTTTCCACTTAGTTTCCTTTCTTTCTCTGCTTCTGGCTTCTGCTTCTCCTGGCACCAACACAAGTACTAGGAGCTCCAGTTGGGGATGCAGCCACCTTAAACAGCCCTTTTATTTGCTTTGTGCCTTTCTTTATTTCCCTTGCTCTGCTCTTTCAGCTGCCTCTCTGTCATTGGAAGCCCAGTTCAAAACAACCTCTGCAACCTAATGCAAGCCAACATGATTTTTTTATGGTAGAGTTGTATAAAGGCAATAAATGAAAAGGAAAAATAATCACATTTCAGGCAGGTCTCTTGGGCTTTCTGGGTTCTGCCATCAGAAGTAGCATTGAACATGCAAAATGCTAGAACATATGAGTACCCTAAAGAACCCTAATCCACCCCTTCACATGGGCCACTTCCCAAAAGAAGAGTGGAGGACTCACTCCAGGTTTTGCAGTACCAAGCATGCAGGTTGTGGTCTGACCCAGAACATTATTTTGTTTTTTCCAGCTGCTGCGCTGGAAAATGTGTGAGGAATGAGATCTTTTAGAGTGTCTAGGGATGGATGTTATGGGTTAATTAATGCTTCAGCAGAGGTGATATATAAGGGAGAGTTATATGCATGTTTAAGGTGATTCATACTGCCTCACTGGATTTAAGTCTAATGGGAAACTTATTTCACTGTATTTATGGGTAATGTCCATCCATATCCCAGATATCTCTCCAGGGAGCTTTCTCTCCACGGCCATCCAGCTCCTCTGAAGAAATATGGACTTGTCAGTACCCATCTTGGCTGTAAATCTGCAATTAAGAGAACGGTCCATTTACTTCTCTGGCATACCAAGATGCTGATTCCTGGCAGGTTCCTTCAGCCAAGAAGCCCCTCTCCCCTTCCCTGCTGCAGCCCCACAGTCTGCCACCCCCACCCAGGGCAAAAAAGCCTTTCACAGGGGAGCTACATCTCCCCAAGCTGACTTTGCAGCTCTTTTCTCCCAATTCTCAGAGCCACTGGACACATGGATGGGGCAGATCTGAGCCTGGGTTTTGGCTGGATGAGCAGCTCCCCACTCCCAGCACAGCCAGTGCTGCCCTCCCTCATCTCATTTTCCTTGTCCTTCCCTTGAGGTTTGATTCACTCCTGCCCTCAGGCAGAGCCATTTTCACATTGGGCCTTCAGGGCTATCTTTTTTCACATGACGTTATGTGATTAATTTCCTGCTGAGGTGACAGGAATAAAACAGTGATACAACAATCTGTTTAAATTCCTTTTTCTACCTTCATTTTTACCCTTTTCTTTTATTGTTTCTTGGTTTATGCTAAGCCTCAAGAAACTGCTGTCTAGTAACCCTCTGCCATCTGCTGTGCTGCTATCAAGGAGGAGCCATGCCCAGAGATGGTTTGTCTTCCTTCTTTTTTCCTTTCCTCTCTGCCATGAGTTTGCATGCTCACAGCTCCCTTTGGGCATATTCTACCTCCACTGATCCAAGGGCCACAAAGGCCTGGGCTGCTGAATCAATGGGCAGGCACAATAACATCAAACTAGCCAGAGCCCAGTATCATCCTATTTATATTTATATCCTATAAATATATTTGTTGTATAAAAATACAGGAATGCCTGCATGCAGTCATGTGCAAGAGCGTGGAAACAACTTGAGCACAGGTTTGGGGGCAGAGAGAGACAGTAGGAAGGGAAAGAAGAAATGCAAACTGTGGTACAGAGTTCCAGACCAGAGCCCTGAGTACAGCATGGCTGGGGCATAATTAAAACACAGAATTTGCTCACATTGTGACAGGAGTTACAAGCCACCAATTCAGAAGACTTCCTTGTCTGAAATGAAGATTTACAGAGAAAACTCAATAATCTGAATGCTTCAATGAAACCACAAAGGGTTTTCATTGCGTTAAGCAACACCTCCAACCCCCATTTTTTCCCATTAGACAAATACTGGGGTTGCAGCAACAGTCTGGAGGTATCAGTGATGCTTTTGAAATATGCTGGGACTTGGTGCATGCGAATGTGTCTGTGCCTTCTGGAGCACAATAGGTTCCTGACCTATTTGGATGCTAGACATGAACATATAAATATTAAATAATGGTTAAACTGCTACATCAATTCAGCATCTTGACAAAAACCTTTGACTGAGGCTTTTTCAAACCAGAAAGATTTAAGCTGTTTTCCCTTTGGGAGAGTTTTATCTGAGTGTAGTGCCAAGTTTACCCCATTAGACCTCTTTGCCAAGTCAAGATCGTGTACATGTTGAATAAAGGAAAGTGCAAAGATTTCTTAAGGCAACCAAGACAAATCTCAGTCTAATCATGTCCCTGTTACTGCTCAGCCTGAGCTGCAGGAGGCAGCTGGGACTGAGTCAGCACCCCAGCATCACCCCACAGGCCATGGGCACAAGCAGGGAGCACCAGGGCAACGTGGCAGCTGAAGGCAAACAGTTTTAGCAGCAAGCAATGTCTGCCCTCCCTCCAGGTCTACAGGGAATCACACTGGTGCAGATGGCTGGGAAAAGAGGAAACAGCAAAGAAGTCAACCAAATACACATGTGGAGAGTGGAAGAAGGGTGACATCAGTGTCCAGGGCTCTGGACCCTCAAGGTGGGTTTTGCTGGAATGAAGAGGTGTGAATTTAAGGATGAGGATTACAGCATGCCAAAGAATTTAAGCTTTATTTGTCACCACTGTCTGTCTCAGTTTCCTTGGCTTATTTTCTAGCATTAGACTTTGTGTCTGACTCAGACTCACCTGTAGTTTGAAAACCCCACAGCTCACTGACAGCAAAACCTAGTGCTTCCTTCCTCCTTTTAATCCTGTGCTAGTACAGAAAGTGGCTCCCCAGGACCTGCAGGCCTGTGCCAGGTCAGCAGTGGCAGGCTTTGATTTATTGGGGTGCTGGAGGATGGGGCAAGGAGGGAGGAGGAGCAGGGCAGGAGGGTTTTCCTGCCCATGCCACTGTCACAGTGTGTACCCTCCCCTGGCTGCAGAACCTCCCCTGGTCCTTCCCTGCTGCTCTGGGCAAAGCTCTGGGCCCGTCCTCCAGCACAAGTTTTCCATCTTTGAGGACCTACTGGCATCTAATTCCCTAGGCACAGGCACTGACAAAGGGATCTCTGCATGCAGTCTTTTCTTGGGAATAACTTTGGGATATGATTTACAGCAAGAAGTCCTTACAGCAGCTGCAGCACTAAGGATGCTTTTTTGTAGCAAGGAGCAAGCACAGTTTGAGCCCAACACCGAGTCAAGGAAGGTTGATGAGTTTCCCAAGACTGTGCACAACTAAATGAAATGATGGCATTATCACATTCTCTACCAGATTTTTCTGAATTGGTCAGAGATTTAAGGTCTCTGTTAAAAGATTCTTGTGCACTGAATTTTATGAACTATATAGGTATTGACAGATGTCTCCTGTGTTCCAAATCCAAGAACGTACCAGGTCTTGGATCAAACTGAGATACTACTAACTATAATAAGAGACAACTTGTATCTGAGATACCCTTAATAAATCACCCAGGGTGGCAGAAGGGGGATCTCCCTTGTACAGCAATTCAGAGAGATTAAGTGATTTGCCCAAGGTCACTTAGGAAGCCAAAGCTAGAGCCAAGATTTCAATCCAGTTCTCCAGCAAATGCCTTAGCCTTTAATTCTACCCTTTCCTCCTCAACAACAGAGTGAGAAAAATATTGCAGAAATCTCAAGTTCAAACTATTTGCTACTTGGAGAGCAGCCCATGTCCTGGCTCTTTTATCAGTTTATGTGGAAAGACTCCAAGACATTACTTATATTGACTCAATATTAAATGGCAATAACCACCACAACAGATTTACTGTCTGGCAATGTCTTCCTGTCTGCTACAGTAACAGTAATGATAATTTTTTTCCTCATTAAAAGATTTAGGTGCTTAGTCCCTCTAGCAACTTTTTGAATTTTCCTGTTCCTGGGAAGATCAAATCCTTATCCAGAGTGTTTTATCAGGGAAATATCACACCTGGTGCTATTCTATTGCATGAGGCAGGTTTTGCCTGGGAGTGATTCTGTGTTTGAAGGCATCATTTGACTTTTATGCTGTCAGTGCCATGTGGCAGCAACCCAGGGGCAGATTGGGGATGCTCAGGGAGGATACAGTCGGCAAACATCTGCTGTTTCCTGGGAAAAGTTCAGCTCCAGTGCTGAAAGAAGTGCTTGACAGTCATGGTTAGAAGCAGTGAGAGGTTCTGACATTGCTGTGCTGGCTGAAAACCAGCAGGATGTGCAACAAGAAAAAAATCTTAATTATGGACCTACAATGAAGCAATATATTTTATCTTTCTGCTGCCTCAGAGGAAGGTGCAAAACGGATAAAATTTTGGGAACTTGATTTCTGGCATTCATTCATTGCACCAAGCCAGAACTTTAAAGCTGTGTTGTGTCAGAAACCTGCCTTAGCTCTTGGGTTCAGGGCTGAACAGGTGCTGCCCCATCCCAGCCTTCTGAGGCAGGGTCTGAGCCCTGGGACTGCCACAGGGCAGGAAGATGGACCTTATTTCCATGGAAATCCTGTGCCTCCTGAAGCTTGGTTGTGTGGTACTGGTTTCAGCAGGACCAGGCTTTCAAGCTATGTTTGCTCATTAATTTCTCTTGTCTTTGCTTGCCCGAGTGCAGTGCAGGTACTGAAGCGATGAGTCCAGTTTAGCTGGGTTTGAACTGCAATTTGCCCTTGTCTGTTGTTACCAAACCACACAAATTCAGCTGCTGCAAACATCAGAAATAGCCTAAGGAGCTCCTTTCTGCCCTAGGAGAAAACAGGCAAGAAAGGAGCAGCATGAAGGCAGCGTTTGTTTGTGCTGGCTCCACGCGTGCAGCGCTGGTGTGAGGGATCTCTTCCCGACTGAGCCATGTGCTGGAGGGAACAGTGGGGAACACGGGATAAATGATTAAATGACACTTGCCACATTCAGCCAGGCCCTGTGAGCCTCACGTCGCTCACCACTGCTGTTTCTCTCTCGTTAGGAGCAATCACCAGCCTGTTCATGGCCCAGGGGAGGGCTGTGGCCCTGCTCTGAGGCACCAGGCCGCTCTCTCGCCGCGCTGCTCTTCTCCCACTCACCTCCCTTCAAGTCCTCAAATACATTTATTTTTTTCCTCACACATCAAAGGGGGGAAAGGGAGATGTCAACAATTAATCTCAAGATTGGTGCTGAATTTCTGCTTTTCCATGACAAATGTCAGAATCTGTGTCCACCCCTTCATGAGATGAAATAAGGCTAATGAGCTTGCATTGCAGGCGGTGTGGTTCTGTGCCTGACCCTGGAGGGACAGGGAAACAGGCAGCAGAGGAAATATTAGAACTAAACACTTACTTGCAGAGTGTCTTTGTTCTTTAACCACTCTTTGATAATGGGCTGTCTTATTTTTCTGTGCTGGGCAGCACTGGTTCAGGATGGTGCTTAAGTTTGTTTAAAATTAAACTATTTTTGCAGGAGTTCAAGCACATGCAGAAGCGCCATCCTGAATAACAACACACTGCGAGGAGGGGAGGAGAAAGAGGAGCGCCTATGTTACATGAGTCAGAATCTCATTAAAGAGAATCTCTGCCCAGGCTTTTCTTTTTTTGTTGTCCTTGATTAGCCCATTTGGTACCAAAATGCCACCCATTAAATCTAATGAGTTTTGCAGGTGATGAACATCTGTGGGCTTTCCAAAGCAAGAAGGGATGCTTTGGCTCAGGCAGTGATCCCAGCCCAGGCACACAGAGGCCACACTCCCAGGGAGACCCTCCAGCCTTGCCATTACCACAGGATATTTTTTTTTTCCTGCTTAATACCACAAGGCAACTTTCCCTCCTGTTGCACGTTTTATGTGTATAAATGCTGTGCAAACTGGCAACTCTGAGGGATTTACTCTGCAGCACATAATGCAGCAGGCTGTGAGGAAAAATCCCAAGATGCCCCTCCGTGGTGGCAGCAGTGAGGTGGGCACCACCACCCTCCTGTGCCTGGGAAGGGAGTAAATATTTGTACAGTATTTAGAAGAGGTAAGGTACGACTGAATTATTCATTCCAATTAGATTCTTTGCAAATGTTTCCCCTTTCATCTCGTCTTAATTCATTTCTGAATGAGTTTGAATTTCACTTGATGCATTTCTTATAATTGACCAGATGCTGTTTGGGCACAGAGTTTCCAAACAGCTTGGGCTGTCTCACAGGCAGCTCTGTCCGACTCTTTCTCTCCCCACACTCCTGCTGTTCTTGATTATTATTCCAGCTATATGGCTGGCCGTATGTATTGTTTCTGCTTCCTAATTACTCTGAAATTTTTCCAGGGGAAAACTGAAAGAACATACTCCTGTTTGATTGATTTTTTTTTTTTTTTGATAAAAGATCTGAGGATTATTCAGAATAATAGGGAAAAAAAAAATCCATTCGCCCAAGGAGCTGTGAGGAATGAACTGCAAGGGGCCAAAATCAGACTGGGCTTTCCTGGGTAGAGTGACTCAGAGCTACTCCTCTCTCTGGTCTCCTCTTCTCGTCCTCTCCTCTTGATCTTCACATGTTCAGCCTTGTAAAAGCCAGGCTCGGGACAGTGGAAGATGCCTGTGTTCCAGGCGATTTTGGATTTGTGCTGAAGTTTGTGGGTGATGCTGGTGAGGAGCACGTGGTGCCCGCAGCAAGGCAGGGTCAGGCGAGGCGAGCAGGGCTGGCAGCAGCTGCAGTGTCCTTGCTGCAGAGCTTCACCTTCTCAATAAGCGCCGGCAGTTCTGTTCCAGCAGCTGAGTGACGCCGGCTGGATCCCACCCGGGGCCTGCTCTAGGGATTCCGAGGCTTTGATGGGAATTTGCTACTAATCTACAGTGAGGACAGCTTTTTTTTGCTTGATGTTAATGATGCCAACGTTGCAGGCACTTGCTTGGGACCGGAGAACTTTCAGCTGCTGACTGTGTCTATTCTTAGTTTCCTCTTCCAGCAGTAGAAAATAATGATCCATCAGCTGCAGTGGAGTGCTGCTGATTTACACCTGCTGAGCACCCAGCCTAAGGTGCTTCGTTTATCCCACTGTTAAAAAAAAAATAAATCATAGAATCATTCAAGTTTAGATTATGAAAATGTGTTTTTTCTGATGGAGCATCTGGGCAGCACATTTAGCAGAGTTTCTCCTCTCCTGCACAGTACCAAGTACTGGCATTATTTTGTATCATGTGATGATTTTTAAAAATGTATTCAGCTTTCGCCTTCTATTATCTTGGATCATTAGCCAGCATCCTGTTATGCAATGTGATCAGTGAAGCTTGGTGCAGTACCTCACAATGTGATATCATTTCTCAAACAGAGCATACAGTGGGGAAGAAATTAATTTCTCAAAGCTGCAGCATCATTACTGACACAGGGAAATCAGATGGCTTCCCTGGTTGTTTTAAAGGGTTTAAATGCTCAGGCTGAACAGTGAACTGAGAACACTGGAGAGTTATTTAATAGATCCTTTTCCAGGACAAGAGGGCTATTTTCTTTTAGGACATGGTTACATTAGTGAATGAAACTTTGCTGTGTTCTGCTAGGTTTCCTTTTTGTTCGGAGCTGTCAGGGTAAACTCCAGTTTGTGGACATACCCCAGAGACAAGGGAGATGAAGGCACAGGGAAGAGCAGACCTCGATCCACAGGATCTCTGATAACCTCCTGCAAAACAATAATTTAATGAATTCATGAATCCAAGGCAGCTCCACTGTTCCTGGCAGGGTGCAAGGTGGGGATCTGATTAGCCATGGCACAGGGTCCCAGAGCATCCCCCTGCACAGCACACGCAGGAGGTGCAGCCCCCCAGCCTGCTCTTCTGCAAGGCACAACACTGCAGTCCAAGCTAGTCTTTGTCCCAGGGGAGGATGAAAACAGTTGTGTAATTTTCTCCTGAACAAATGATAAACTGACCTTCCCTGGATAAGCCACTGGAAACAGAAGAAAATTGCCACACTTTTTTGTTCAAATGCCTGGACCCGTTTTGTGCATCCACAGTTTACAAGTATGAATCACTCGTGCAGAGGCATTCGTGCAGACAAAGTGCAACACTTTGAAAAATTACCTCCAGAAATATGGTTCAAATGATGCAAATCCAAGAGATGTTATACGGTGTTGAGAACTCATTAAAATTTTCGCTTCAAGAAGTTTCTTTAAAAATTGTTGCCTATGCTGGATCCTGGTGCACAGTCTGAGCCTGGAAGCAAAATTAGTTTGTTTCTTCCTTGGGAATGGAGTAGCCAAAGTTCATTTCAGGTATTGCCTTTCACTTTTTCATCCCTAAATTGTTATGTGCAAATAAATAAAGTAAATAAGATGTTTGTCCTTGCCCACCAGCCCAAAAGGTGTGAGAGGATGTCAATATTTCTGCTCAAGCTGTGATCTGCTGTGTGTGCAAGCAGCTGGTGGAATTGTCTCTCAGGGGTGAAGAGGACACCTCCCCATCTGCTTTGCATTTATTAGCCTTGACTTAAAATAACAGACATACATTTTGCAGCAGTGCAGCTGAAAAACTCATTTTTTTTTTGCTAGGAGACACGTCAAGCAGGAATCCAGATAAGTGCCCTGATGTCATTACAGCCTCAAAACCTGAGCACAGAATGAAGACACTGACTCAGCCCAGGGGAAGAGTCCCTCAACCCCTACATACCAAAAAGACACAAGCAGCTCCTGCTGAGGTAACCACAGCACATCCCTAATTCCTCTTCATCCAGCCAGGACCACAACAACCTGCTCTGGGGGCATCAGAGCCACAGGATTTCTGAGGATCACTCATGGAAGGAGATGAAAATGACCCCTAAGGCTCCCCATGTCCCTGCTGGGCTGAGCCTGGTGGGATGGATTCCTCAGGCATCCTGGGCTCCAGGTCACACAGCCACAGAGACCCAGCACAGCCCTGCTGCTGGCCCTGCCTCCAGCTCTGACACCCTCCAGGGGCACAAGCAGCTGCCCTACAACCACCCCACCCTCCAGGTCTCTTAGTCCTTGAAAGGTTCTCCAAGAGCCTCTGAAATCTAGTTTTTTTCCCCATATTTGTCCCCTGCTCCTTCAGGAATACAGCATTTGTGAGCACGTGCCTGCTCTGGGCAGCCCTGCACGCTCTGAACACCAGGCTCTGCAACCAGCTCTGCCTTTCCAACGCACATCTTAGCAATGCAAATTTTTGCAAATGAGAAATGTTCTCTAACATTATGGATACAGTTTATTTTTGTGGAGATCAGAGAATCTGGCAGTGTTACACAGTGATGACATTATTCCAACTCTGAAAATTCAAAAACTCATTGAAATACTGTCAGTTGTGTATTTAGTTTTTCTGCTGCCAGTTGGTGAGAGGAAGAACACAGATTACAGGCACATTCCAAATGTTTGTCTTTTCCCTGCACTTTTTCAGAGGGAAGAAACATGTATCAAAAGGAAGCAGGAGATTTCCCTTTTTTCTTCTAATATTCAAGGCCAACCAGACCTTCAGCTGCTTTAAGAAGAATTTGCAATGAAAGCAGCAAAGCACAAATTGCAGATATACCAAAATTTTACCTTTCTTCCTCTGTCTCCCTGCTAATATTGGGCAAACTTTAAAAATGGTGCAGTTACCAGGTGTCTAAGCAATATGACATTGCTTCTTTATTCTCCTTGTTGCCCTTAGCTGGGCTTGATGGACACATAACTCAGTGCTAAAAGGAGAGTGGTACTACCTGGGTCTTTAACCCATTTTCCTATAAAACTGAACCCATTTCTATTATGCTGTATAGAACCCCTGGCAGCAGAGAGCAGCAGGGAAGGCAGGTATTCATCCTGCAGCTTTACAGCAGAAGAAACCAGGACAGGAAGTTTAAATTATGTGCCCAAGGCTACACAGTACAGGAGTGCCAAATTGTAGGTGGAAACCAGCAGCCCGTGGTCCCCTCCCTTCACTTTATTCTGTTGAAGAGTTGAAAGAGGCATTGCTTCCCTAGGCCAGGAAGAATGGTATTTCCTTGCCTACAGCCTCTGTTAGAAATGCTAATTTAAATTTCAGTTATTCTGTTTACGAAGAGAAATACTAAGGGGAATGTTTGCAGGAGGTTTCCTGAAGCAGGCATGCAAAGCAACAAAGACTTTACACTGGCATATTTCATGTCTGCATGAAGAACCCAGGGAGTGGCCTAATGAAGGATGGTAATTCATTTCCATTCCTTTTACTTATTTTTGCCTGTTTACCCATAAATCTGTTCTTTGTTTAATATAAAAAATAGAAACACTTAGGATGACAACCTCAGACGAGAGATTGATGAGCTGATGGGGAGGAGGCTGAACATTTACTCCTTCATTCCCAGGGAGTAGCTCACAGAGGAACTTGCACCTCTTCTGCTTCTAATTCAAAGGGTTTGCTGATTGTTAAGGATTTTGGAGTGCAGTGTTGTGTCTTGTTTGTGGGCACATCAAGCCTATGAGTACCCTGTGGGTAGCTCAGTCTGGTTTTGCAGTAGCTGGGAGGATTTTGGAAGGAACAAAAGTTCTGGCTTAGGGGTGAGATGCACAGGTATGAGGATACATCACTGTCATCACACTGTGGAGGAGCTTTTTCCTATTCACCCTGCTGGTAAATCTCCAATAGTCTGATTTACATGGGAGCATCCAGATTTGCTCTGCAGCTCTTGTGTTGTGTGTGGTGGATATTTAACATAGCACAGAAAGGAATGATGAAACCTGGCTTGGAAGCGGGTGGGAAGTTTCAGAGAATTTCTCCCTCAGTGAGTAGCCTTTATTCATCTCTGCTGCCTCTATGAAGGAAAGAAGCCTCTAAAGGGAGAACAGTCCCCTTTGCCACTAAAACCAGCTTGGCTGATAAAAAGTTTGCAGAACCCAGTTCAGAATCAGGCAGGTGTTAATAGATGAAATCCTACTGATATAATCAGTAAAAATACCATTGATTACAGGGGTCTTAGGCTTCTTGTCCAGGGCTGGAGTTCAACAGAACCCATTGAAAATATGCCCTTTTTTGACACTGTGCTGCACTTAGTTTATAAGCAGACTATACAAGTGAAATGCTTGTCAAGTTCCTGAAATTCATTACAAAATTCCTGTGACGTGAAGTGATGTGGACTTTTACATCACCCACACCCAACGTTACCTTTTTTCTCTCTAATGACTTCCTTCTCTTCCTAATGAACTTGTAGACAACGTTGCTCTAGGAAGGAGTGAAAGGAGTTTGCCAAGAGGTTTTTCTGTGCTAGATGTTCACAAATGGTCAAAGGAATAACCTCTGCCAGAAGGGTGCCCTAGAATAGCTTTGAAAACCAGGGCCTGTGTATCCTATCTCCTGAGTCTGGGAGCTTATTAAGTTTTTAAAACCAATTCTGTAATTCCCTTTAATTCCAATAACCTTTGCATGGATTGTTGACACTTCTATTGAAACTGCCAGATGCAGTTAACAGGAGTTGCCACTCATTTTTTACATGTGCAGGTGCTGCTGTTGTGAGCGGCTTTGTGCAATTAATTCAGCTGTCACAGGGACTTTGGAAGCCTGTTGTGGATCAGATTGTATCTGTCTATTTTAGGCTGATCAAGAATCCTCCCCAGCCAAAGGTAATCCCGAGGTGGACCACTTAGCCATTAAATCCCACTCCACTTCCAAGCACAGGGACTGCTCCCTTTCTTTCCCAACACTGGCCAGAGCAACCTGGTGGAGGGAAGGACAGCAGCTGCTCCAAGGGCTGGAGGAATTTCCTTTCTCAGTCAGTGGCTGTGGTAAAACTGGCCCAGGGCAGAAAGATTCAGCTTTCTTGGGGGTTATCCAAAGTTTACAACACTTAAATATTGAGCTCTGGATTCATTGCACCCAACATGAAATCTCCACAGATCCCACTCGAAGAGTGACGACCAGGTGTGCAAAAATGCCTCTGGGTACACCTACCTGGTTAGTCAGACTGCAAAACCTCGGCATATATCCTGTGCCAAG
This sequence comes from Pseudopodoces humilis, assembly GCF_049639895.1. Lineage (NCBI taxonomy): Eukaryota > Metazoa > Chordata > Aves > Passeriformes > Paridae > Pseudopodoces > Pseudopodoces humilis. The sequence goes on along the minus strand of NC_142215.1, from coordinate 8,016,924 downwards.
TACCCAAAACCTCTCTGCAGTAAATCTTCAGAGCCAGTTTGACTCACCTGAAGTTTATGCTGCTTTGTGTCCCTCTCTTTTGGAAGCAGATTATGAGTCCAGACCCAGCTTAACTCTGCCAAACCCCCCTGGTCCGACTGCCTGCATCCAAGTAATGTCCTGCTCCATGGGAGTTTTAAGTGGAGGTTATTGAACAAATGCTTTTGCACTCTGATAAATTCCTAGACTGATACATGAGGGTAACCAATATCAATTAGCACTGAGGATCAGCCCAGCACTTCCCACCGTGGGACAATACCGGATAAAAGCCAAGTTATTATTATCATCACTGTCTCTGGAGTTAAGCCTTGCTCCACTTTTTAAAGCCTTAGATAATTAGGTGGGAAGATAAAAATATGTAATGGGAAAGAGATACTGTGCATCTTAAGCAAACACCTAGCTGGAACAGGAAAGGTGGCTCCAAAACTGACCTTGAATAACTCTGCTGCTCAGTGTGGGGGTGGCTCATCTCCTCCACAGATTCCCTCAGGAACATCCTGCTCCTTCCAGCCCATTAGGGGTCAAGTTTCCACTGAGACCTTTGGATGTGATGGCACTGGCTGTCACCAGGGCTCTGAGCATGGAGGGCTGACCACCTTAAGCTCCTCGCCTTTATTAATCTTGTCATTGATTGCAAGGTAATTTCTTCTGCTGTAATACACTTATCCAATACCATTAAATCTCCAGACATGAACTGTTCCAGAGCAAAGAAGACTCAGGGGTCTCATGTCCATCATGAGAATGCACTTCTAAAGTGAATTAATATGTTAACCCTTCCACAGCCCATCTTTGAAATGTGTGTCACTTGGAATTTCACACTGAAGGCACTGCAATTTCAGCTCTGCTGTGCAACATGAGTGAGAAAAACCATCTCGGGGTACAAGTCATCATAAATGGTGCAACCCTGTAAGATTATGGGCTCCTTTTGTTTTTGAGGAATGAAGGGTATTCTTGCATTGTCCTAACAAGCCATGCTCAGGCCTGGGCTCCAAGCTTGTTTTCAGTCCCAGCCTATTCTGTGACCCTGGATTAAACACTTTCCTGTGCCTCCACTTCTTCCATTTGAGGATGATGGTGGGGATGATACAGATCTCCCTCATTAAGTGCCCCATAAATGTCAAGTATCTTTACATTATGTTCTGAAACCAACCTCCTCCTGGATTCTGACCTGGCTGTGACCCAGTTCTCAGTGATCCCACACCAGTTCTGACCAGGTGAGGATCCAGTCCTGCTGCCCCTGTGCTGCAGCCAGGGGTGGTTTGTGTATCTCTCTCCTGCTCTTAATAATTGCAGAATATTGTGAAACAAAGTAAGATTTCTCAACTAATGTCTGTACTTCATTAAAGTGTGTTTAGACAGACAGCTGATAGAAGAGGAGTGAGTCCTCCTACCCTGCAACCTGAGATTCACCAGCATAACTTAAACAATGACACTTATTCCTCAGAGAAACATTGGGAAAGCATGAGCAATGAAACCCTGGAATAATATTTAGTCAGGCACAGTGTGAGTAAGGCAGCAAAGCAGCAGAATCAGCATATTCTCCTTTGTTTCTCTTACAAACTCTCATGTCAACAGTCTCAGCAGTTGTTCTTTGGAGGGCATTTATACTGTTGCACATTGCATTACACTGTTATTTATTCTTTCCTGGCTTTGTGAGAGGAAAGCAGAACAGCAGACAAAGGCTTCTGGAATTAACACATCCAAGAGAGCAATTCAGGGAGTGAATATTAAAGCAGGTGAGCTGTGCAGCACATCATCTCCCTGAAGCTGTAGATTTTTGTGTTGAAGTAATAGTGCTGCTGCCTGCATGGAACTCATCCACTGGCAATTACATGGTGCTGGTGGCAGGTTAATTTGAGGATGGTCTCCCTGTCTCTCTACACTGTGAAATTAAGAGCAGGCTCAAGACCAGCTTTATGAACACTGATCACTGTGTTGGCACAGGCATACCACACACAGCCACAGTGAGAACTTTCAGCTTGCATTCCCATCAATTATCCTATCAGGTATGGCATCCACCTCCATCATTAATTATGTTTACACATATTTGGCCTCCAGCACTGGCTTTCACATGAGCACAGCAAAGTTTGGAGGCTCCTCCTGTAGAAATTTTTGTTCTGTTTTCCACACCCACACAATAGAGATCATACTGGTTTTGTCAGCTGCTGGCCCAGTACTCCCATCTGGCCCAGTACTGCCCAGCTTGGCCCTGTTTGGCTGACAAATTAGGCAATTTCTTTCCTTCTCCCAGCAAAGCTTCAGTGGCTGCCACCACACAGCCAAGCTGGCCACAAAAGCGTGAGAAGCACCTCCCTGGAGCCCATCTCCCACACCAGTTACTCCCTGTGATGTGGGATATTGGGAATCACAGTCCTGGGTTCACTCTGGGTCTGTGATTTTGTACAAGTCACTTATCCTCCCTCCAGTGGGGAGATCCAGCCTCTCCTCATAAAGCAGAAGTTCATTACCCTCACTTATTTTGCACTACTCGTTTTCCCCCTGTGATGGACTCTTTGGACACAGGTACACAGCCAAGCCCAAGGCCAGAAAATTGCCATTATTTCCCAGATCAGTATCCCTGCAGGCTGGCACCCAACCTGACAGGACACATTCATGACCTACAGCAATGACAACATCCGCATGAGTGGGCTGTCAGTTTAAAGAAAGATTTGCAATTCTTTACAGGTTTCCAGCACCCTGCTGACCTCAAAGTGCTCCTTTCTTCTCCTCAGACCTGTGACTAACACAGATTTACCCACAAAGTGCCATTCTCCAGGTGAAATAAGATCTGGATGAGAAGCAGTTGGCTCCAAATCAACAGAGAGAAGAGCGACAGCCTTTGGTGAGCAGCTGGGACCACGGCAAAATAATGGAAAAAACCCAGTTACCTCACCCTGTGCTCACAGCATCTCTGCTGTTCAAGAAGATGGATGGTCTTGGGGTCATAGAAGCCTCATCTGCTATGGTAACAGCCATTGCCAAAAACAAGTGCTGATTGCTGAGTGAATTTCCACAGGCTCCTTTTGTGCCAACTCCCTGAAAATAAAGCACCTCATACATTCATGGATGGGAGTTCTCAGTGAGTGTGGAATTTGGGCTCTCTGTACCGTGGGGTGCATCCTTATCCTGCCACCCACACCTCAGGTCCGAGGTTGTGGAGTGAAAATAACCATCTCTCCCCTCCCTGGTAATTGTTCTCCCTGCAAGAAGCAGAGGTTTAGCTCCTTCCCTCACAGGCAGCAGATGGTCCAGCTGCCCCAGAGAGCTGGAGAATGTGTTCTGGACCAGCTGCTGGCTCTGCCCTCCCAGGACAGGGAGGCAGATTGAGATGTCAAGGGTACATCTCTGGTTGCTCCTGAGGTAGCCCAGTGGGTTCTCCTCTTCTGTTTTCCACCCAGCAGCCATTTCTACATAGTAATGACTTTTGGAAACATGAAAGATGTTTTATAGCTTTGATACCATCTCAATCTCAGATTTATTGGCCAGGCAAAGCATGTGAACTGCCCATGCAAAATACAAAATGGGGCTACTGTGACAAGTACAGTGTGAGCAGACCAAGGGGGTGCATATAACACTTATAATAACCAAAGCAGGAAGTTTTAAATGCAAAGAGAAGCAGAAGGCAAATTCAGCTAATGACTGTCAGCTATGTCTCCTAAGGATGGCTTTAATTGTCCCAGATAGTTAAGGTAACATCAGAAAAAGATATGAGCACATGAAGACAAATATCAGGATTTCTGTTCCCTTTTATTGCCCTGTTGCTGGGTTTAGGACAGTAAAGACATTCAGAAAGTGCAGCTGATCCACCATGTAACATCACAGCTGCTGACTTGTACTGGCTGGGAAAGCATATTCTGTCCTGCTCTGTTCTGCTCAGCTCACATTTCCTGGCACAGGTAATTCATATCCTGACTCTGTGCCCTACAGCAGCAGCATGAGCAGCACAAGTGGAAGATTGAATGAGTTATTTAGTTATTTAGTTATTTATTTATATGAAAATTTTCTTTTCTGCTTCATAGAATCAAAAGGCTGGAAAGAAACTCGGTATCTCAGCAATTTACTCGCTCTAGTCCTTTCCCCTACAAAAGCTCAACCATGGCTATGCCACTTTATTTGATAAATATTTATCCAGCCTCTGCTTGGAGGCCTCCAGCTGTGGGATCCCTGCAGCCTCCCCAGGAAACCCTCATCCTTGCCATTAGGAGGTTTTACTCTTATTTAGTCTGAATCTTCCTTGCTGAAGTTTAAGCCATTACTTTATCTGGAGAGAAGAAAAGATTCCTTTTATAAAGCAACCTTTATAAGTCTCTCACATTAAGTGGAAGATCAGGGAGACACAGCAAAGGCAGAAGCAAAGGTTGAAACAAAGGCTAGAGCTGTTTCTGCCCCTTTTGGCAGTTCTCCTCATTGAAGGTAATTAAGTGCCAAGAGGTACTTTCTCCTGGTGCAAGAGGCATGTTGCTAACCTGCAAGCAGGCTTTGTGCCATCTGGGTAGATGCATATGTATGTAGGCAAGAAAAGGCCAGGTCTGAGCATCAGGCATGAAAAAAGGAATTGAAATTCAGACAGAAACAATCAGGCTGTTTCTAATATCACAGTTTTACCAGAGATGAGCAGAAATTTATGTGGGTACAACATCTTACCAAACCATGATGTTTCATTTTTTTTCCCCTTCTCCATCATTCATCTCTGCAATCAGAATTCTGCAAGTGGCTACCAGCACCGAAACACCAGAGCTGGAGATGCAGCACTGAGTGGCACCAAAATTCCTGCAGCAGCTGGGAGATGCCCTTCTCCAGGACTACCAGGCAGTGACAAATCACCCCAAATCTAAGTCACAGCTGGCAAGAGCCCCTTTCAGAAACAATCAGGCTTTGGTACTACTTTCAGAGTACCAAAGTGCATGTCTCTGGCTGCTGTCCTCAGGAACAAGGCAGTAGTCTCCAACTATAATCCAGTCTGTCCAACCTTCCCTGCTCCCAGGAGCAACAGCCCAGTCTAGTTCCAAGAGCTGTGTGGAGATAACAAGAACCAAAGAGGCAGCAGGTGGTTCCAGCTGACTTCATCACATCTTTCCCCAAAATAATCTGCTGGACAGCTGTGAGGAGGAGAATCTCATCTGGCTGCAAATCAACATAAGCAGGGGAGATGGGATGTGGAGTCAGGCACAGAGGCTGTTGTGGATTATTTATGGTTCTCAGTGGATGGACAACTTTCCTAAGTCAATAACCCTGCAGCCAGAGCTTTTTTTGCTACTTCAAGAGCAACAAAGCACATCTGGTTTTGCTTCCCAGGCTGGTAAGTACTGAATTGCCAGGGAGATTTTTTCCTTGATGCTGAGGACTTTTTATCTCATTTTGGAGTATACACCAACATAATCAAGAGACAACACTGGGGAAAGAGAGTTTGTCTCTGCCACACACTGCTCTATATGAGGCTTTGAGGATGCTCTTCTCTGCAAGGCTTTGCAAGAAGGGAATTTCTGTCCATCTTAGCCTGAGTGCTGCAGGTGTGTGTCAAACCAGGACTACAGAGAGCAGAGAGAAATTTTAATTGAAATGTTTTTATGTGCTGTCACACACAACAGCTTTTCCTTTTGTCATCCCATATTTCTGAGGTGGTCACCCACCTTTGGTGTTTTCCTTGCGAAGTCTCTTCACAGAGTGAATCTTTAGCCTGAATGACTCCTGAAAATAATTCTTATTCCCAACTGCAGGAAGAGATAAAGGAGATTTTGAGTTTTAAAATCACTCCCAAGGGCCACAGCCAAATTACTGAGGCTTCCCAAAGTTTGGTTTGTGGGTTGGATGGAGCACCCAGCAATTATCTGCTGTGTTGTATAAGCTGTTCCATCACATAACATTTCTGTGCTTTAAGCTGATCTATGTTGACAAAAGTGGGATATTGGGGAGTGTGTACTGGGACTCCTGATACTTTGCACAAAGCAGACATGGATAATTGAAAAAGATGTTCCTTCCACAAAGCCCTGCAGGCCACCTCATGGTCCCTCTCTGCTCCTCCTGCATGGCTAAATCGAAAGTGAGTGCACCGCTTGCCTCCTGCTGCTCTTCCCAGCCTCTCTTTCTCAGCACTGGCAGCAGAGCTCAGTGGTGGTGGATGGGCAAGTGGGAGATGTGCGTTTTGCCTCTGCCATCAAACCATGTCACTGTGGCTGGGACCTGGGTGGTCAAACAGGGCAAACCTGTCCTTTGATAAAACCCAAGTGAAGACCACCAGGAATCACATCTTGGTCCTGAAGGCAGCTTCCCTTCCTTCTGGTTTCT